>NW_012099210.1:5648152-5762763 GCF_000951045.1 Mandrillus leucophaeus
TAATAGCATTATTTGTAACTTGTAGAATTTAGTTTAAAAAGCAAAGACTTCAAGGGTGTATAGTTCCCTTGGGTAGGGCTGAGAAGGTCAATTTAAGCCTGGGCAACAGAGTGAAGAAAGTGTCAAAAAAAAAAAAAAAAAAAAAGGAAAAACCAAAGCTGAAATAAAAATTCCTACAATTAGGAAGTAATGAGAGCAATATTAATTGTAACTTCCTTCTGTGCCTCTGTGAATTTATTTTTCTCAAAACTCTAGCAAATTTGAAGCTGAGATTTAGTTTTTTTTCTCCACTCCCTCTAAAAATAACCCCACATAGGGTCTTGAGAAAAATGTATATAAAAGAGCCAAGTACTTCCCATGGTATGATAACATTACTTGGAAGTAGAGTAGATCAGCGTTGATATATGGTTAAAACTAACAGAGAAAAACAGCAAAGTGTGTTCTCGATGTGTTACTGTGTATTTTAATGAGGGCATCATCACCATCTTCATCATCTACCAGAAGACATGAGACTTAGAAACAAAACCGAATGCAGAGTGAATTTCTTGACAGCACTAAGCGATAACGCCTCCTGGCTGCTGCGGTGTGCTTGAGAAATTGGCTGGCCCACTACTGTCCTTTTACAATGGTTTCATTTAATTGTAAACCAAAGATCAAAGGTCTGTAACTCTTTAACCAAATTCCAATGTCTGCCAAATTCAATAGCTGTCATTCTTATAGAAAAAGGCAGTGTAATATGTGTGTTCTGATCTAATTTTATAGAAAAAGACACAATTTACATACTGTTTATTTAGTTAAGTCCCTAAAATCAATACCTTTGTCTGTACCTCTTTTGTTTAAAATACATCATGACATGGCAAACGGCTATATAAATGAATTTTTCTAAACCACACGCATTGTTAATGTCTTTCTATTGCACATTCAAAAAAGAATAGTTGAAATCATAGCATTTTATAGATCAACTTAAATGTATTTTAATATTAGATTACTAAAGAATGTTAAGTTTTACATTTCTTAAATTATAAATTTTGTTTGAAAAGGTCAGTCATTTTCCTGAGCCACATTTACCAACAGAAAGACATTATTTCAGCCATTGAAATAAAAGGAAAAGTGATTATGTTCAATTTTAAGAGAAAATAATTCTTAAAAATGTGTCTCGGTAACAAATAAGCAAACAAAAAATGATGAGCTCGTGAAAAAGTTTCTGGATGGAATAGCAGTATTCTCAAGAGAGAAAACCCCACTTTGCGTTAGTAAGAAAACAATTCATTCCAATAACTGTAGAATAATCTGCAATTCATTACAACTGAGGAAGAAAACCATGGTTCTGCTTTTGCTGTTAAGAGTCACAGACATTTCTTTATTGAGTTTCCTATGGTCATGGTAATATTTGTTGGAAATGTAAAGCAAATCACTACCTTTAGAACAATTTTTTCCAACTCTAAGAATAGCTACTTATGTGTTAATTTTGCATTTTTAATGACATTGGCTTTTATATTTCGATTAGCTCTTTAGAATAATTTTCTTCCTTCATCTCTGGTGTGTAACCATAATTAGTTAGAAATATTAAGCAAGATGGATCTAAGTGACACATATACTTTTGAACACGTGGCAGTAAATATTTAGACATACCTATGGGAAGACCTCCAGTCACTCCTTCAGTATTAATAAAATTCGTTAATTTTATGCTTAAAAAGCCTAAAGTTTGACATTGTTTCCATATCGATAAATCAGTTCTAAATGGCTAATATAATTATAGACGTTCTCTTTTTGCATGAAATATTGAACATTTAGTTTTCTGCTAACTTATGTATTTACTTATTAAGAGTTGGAGGCTTACTCTGTCCCAGGCTGGAGCACAGTGGTGTGTTCATAACTTACTACACCCTCAGACTCCTGGGCTCAAGCACTCCTTCCACCTCAGCCTTCTGAGTAGCTGCAATTATAGGCATAGGCATAAGCTATCGTGCCTGGCCAACTTAGTTTTTCTAGAAAGAATTTTTCCAAGCTGTAATGAGACTACCTCTTTTAACATATGACACCTAAACTATGTATCTCTAACATAAGGATAATTACTCAACCTAAATAATCTAGTGCTTTTCTCATGTGATGCAATGGTCTTGAAGAGTTTTAATAAAGGCACCTTGGGTGGCAGTGGGGGCCCAAATCTTAGGTACGAATGTTTTTATTTATACCTTGGACTTTTAATTTGTATTATTTTTCCCTTAACCTTGATAAAATTGCTCTTCCACTTTTCTGTTCATCAGCACAGACTGTACACTCTCTCTACATTCTAGTCTTTCTTCTTGGGGCCTTAAGTCCTAGTATTTAAGTTCATGACACTGGCTCTAAGGCATTCCATGGGTTAGTCTGGACATCAGAAAACCCTCTGTCCTCCAGTAAAGAAAATACCTTAGGAATTCCTGTGCTTCAAGCAAGAAAATTTGCTGGGGGAACTTAATAACATAAGTCATTTCTCTTAATTACAGGTATTTCTAAATATCCTGTCATTGCCACAACTCATCCATGAATAACTACTTATCCATTCATCTTCCTACTCATCCATCCATCTAATGTATATCGACTATCTTCTATATGCTAGGCATCATGACAGGAGTTGCAGAAACAAAGATGAATATATCAAAGTCTCTGCTTTCAAGAAAGTCTTGCTATAGGGAAGGAAATAATCACATTAATAAAAACAACAAACAACAAAAAACCCAACCACACAATTTGACTAGAGCTATGTTTCTGTGTACTTTTAAAAACAGACTTTATTTTTTAGAGCAGTTTTAGATAGATAGCAAAATTTAGCTGAAGGTATAGAGATTTCCCATACACTCACTGTTCCTATACATGCATAGCATCTCCCATTATCATATCCCCCACTAGAGTGGTACATCTGTTACACCTGATAAACCTATATTGATACATCATTATCATCCAGAATGCACAGTTTACATTAGGGTTCACTGTGGATGTAGTACATTCTGTGGGTTTGGATAGATTTATAATGACATATTCATGATTGCAATATCATACAAAGTAGTTTTACAGACCTAAAAAGCACATGTATTTTAAAAATAGTTTCTATTTTAAAATAGTCTGCAAACCTGGCACGTATACCTTATTTCCTGAATCTGAAAGATTTAATGATGCTAATGTAGGGAAAAGGGTGCTGGTTGTCCATTCAGGCTTTTTAGCTATTTCAGAAGGTGAATGTCTCATGTTATCTTAGTAGAAATTGTTGCTTTTGAAAGACTCAACAAGTTGCCATTTTCCCCAGCCTCACATAGGAAAAGTACCATAATACTGAAGAGCTATGACGTTTATTATTTATTTTCACTATACAATTAAGCTTTAAATACATGGACAATTGATAAAACTTTATGTCACTCAATGATGGTGTGCTAGGAGTCATTCAATTGTCTCTGGGTTTTGATTGTAATCCATTTTACATACACATGTTTTGTTTGAAATATTCTTCTAGGAAATCTGTCAGGGCACAAAATTTTAAGCGGGGTAATTCTTGCCCTCTGGATTCTCATAATCTAGGGTGATAAAGAAAAGGGTTTCTGAAGTAGGAAAGACTATGAAAATGAAGATTGTGTCTTTTTTTATAGTATCAATAAAATCACAGAGTACTGCATACATTTCTTGATGACTCATCCATATTGAGCTCTACTTTTTAGACCTTGGAACATGAACATTTGCATGAACATTGCTCCTTCAATGTCACACAATAAATGAACCCACTGATTCCTGTGTTCAATGCAGTGTTTCATTCACTACACCATATAATCTTTTTTGGTGTGTGTGATCCAGTGTCCTTCTCCTTCAATTACTCCTCCTCCTCTTTCTCTTTCCTATGGATCTATGTTCCTTTTATTAGACATGTTTGCTCAGTTCCTTGAAATTTTTCAAGGCTTTATTGAATTAGCTCTTACTGCTTGCTCTGGGGCCAATCTGTCCGATGATTTTAAAGCAGTTCTTTTCATTCCCAGTAGACAATAAGAATAAAAGAACTAATATCACAAGGTGTTTTTCTTTGAAAATTAATTCTTTTTTTGTTTTGTATGATATAGACTATTTTGTCTATTATTTTAATATAATGCTATCATTATTTGGAGCTTCACTTAATACTTGAAGGGGGCAATAGCACATTAGAAAATTAGGTTTTCTAATCTAACCAGGCAGAATTTTTTCCCGTCATCATTGGAAATTTGAAAAAGCGGAAAATGTTACATAAGAAGACTTTTCAATAGTGGTGGAAGAAGGGGAAGTGGGGGCCTGATGGTGCCCACTTATTTGATCTGTTTGACAGATTATTTCAACTCTAACCTGTTGACATTGTGCTAATTATAAGTTCATATTCAAGTTGAGAAAATGTTTTAATCTATATCTAAGATGCTTAGATAATAATAATTACACATTGCATTATCTTTAAAAAAAGTGAAAGGAAGGAAGAAAGAAATAAAGTAAAAAAAGAAAAGAAAGGGCAGGCCAGCTATCTAGCTGGACCTTTCACAGGCATTATTTCTATTCATGGCAGAGATCAATTCAGTGTTCAGTTAAAGAAAGACCCAGGTAATTTGAATATTTCGTTCAAGATTACACATGCAGTAAGTGTTGAACTGAGATAGAAACCCAGGTTATTATGACTTTAGTCTGTGTCCTCTTTCCTTAATGGTAGGATTCATAAGGAAATTATTTGAAAGGTCTGATAACTGTAGATGTGCAAAATACTCAATCTAAACAATAGGGAGGGTCAGAGACTGTGGTAAATTACAGAATTCTGAATAGACATTTGGTTTCAGAAATATTTAACATCCTGTGCTGACTAACAAGACATTTTAAACAACAACAGTAATAGCCGCAGCAGCAGCAAGAACTATTTTCCACATTTTAGGCATCTCCTGCCTTATGCCTGACTATCCCTTTAAATCACTGTCCCTGCTTTCTGGATCTTTATTTCAGGAACTCATAACTGGAGGAAATACTCATTGCATTTCAATAATATTCTCTTTTGCTTGCTGCATAATTTACTATGTGTAAGTACAGTCAGAAAAAAAAGGGAGATGACTTGAGTCATGTGGGAATTCACAGGTATAGGTGGATGGACAAATGGCAGATGTGGTGAGTTGGGGAGAAAAGGATAATTTCTTCTTCTCTCTATATTTTATTCTTCATAAAATCTGTTATACTTTTGAATTTCGCATAGATGTAACTTCCTTCTGGAAGTATTTCCTGATCCTGCTATGTTGGTGTACTTCCTTAGCACCTATTACTTACTCTTTCATAGAATGTCATACTCTGGATTTAATGGTCCATCTATTTGCCTTTCTTTCCCTCTTACTATCAGTCTGTGTTGGTAGGAATCACATTTATCTTTTGCATTATTATAGTAATTGTGTATTGAAACTCACACAATACTCATATTGTGTATTGCAACTCACACAAAATTGGTGCTCAATAAATATTTGTTGAATGAATAAGTAAACATTAAGTGTTACACTTTTATCTTCATGCACATTTAATTATATTACTTTGGAAAATATTTAGCTCTTCCATGACTCCTAATTAAAGAAATGAGAAACTTACAAAGCTTTTGGAATAGAAATATTTTATATTCATTCTAATTAAGCCACTGGCTTTTTAGATTGTGGATGTTACTAGTCAAGGTTTGGTCAGGAAAACAGAAAGTACTTTAGGTGTTTCAAACAAGAAGGGTTTAAATTCAGAAGCTTAAAATCAGCTGGAAGAGCTGGAGGTGTGTTAAAAGTTATGGAAAGCTGTGTCTAGGTTTCAGGAAATTAGAAATTGTCAAAAATTGCAGATACCCACTGCCAATGCATTCAGTTACCTTCATCATGAAAGGGGCTGAGTCATGGGAGAAATCGTGGAAGCTACTGTGAAGTTCCTTGTGCCTGCACTTTACTGCTCTAATAATAATGGCTTGGATTACCTTCCATCTTCCAAATTTCATGTGAAAGCTCCTCACATAGAGGGGTAGATTAGTTTTCTGTGGCTGCTGTAACAAACTAATACAAACGAGGTGGAGTCAAACAATATACATTATTCCCTCACAGTTCTGGAGGCCAGAAGTCTGAAATGGGTTTCACTGGGCTAAAATCAAGGTGTTGGTAGGGCCATGCCTTCTTCAGAGATTCCAGAGGCAAATCCATTTCCTTACCTTTTCCAGTTTTTGGAAAATATCCTCATTCCTTGTTCACAGGTTTGCACCATATCACCGTCTTCCTTTTCCTGTTCCCATCATCACACTGCCTTCTCCTTCTATCTCAAATCTCCCGCTGACTCCATTTCATAAGGACCTTTATGATTATGTCTAGGGTCAACCTGGATAATCCGGAATAATCTTGGCATCTCAATATTCTTAATTTAATAACATCTGGAAAGCCTCTATTGGCATATAATGTAATATTCACTGGT
Source organism: Mandrillus leucophaeus (assembly GCF_000951045.1). Classification (NCBI taxonomy): domain Eukaryota; kingdom Metazoa; phylum Chordata; class Mammalia; order Primates; family Cercopithecidae; genus Mandrillus; species Mandrillus leucophaeus. Next base: position 5,654,603 of record NW_012099210.1, read on the forward strand.
TTCAGGGGTTAGGAGCTGGATATCTTGGAGGGGGAAGTGATGAATATTATTTAGCCTACCACAAGGGGAGATCATCTAATTTCAAACCCTACTGACAAAGATTCTGAATCTTGAAGTCTTCTTGGATTTTGGCTTAGCAATATAGTAGAGGACATACGAGGGAGTGAAAATGAATGCTGGTGATAAAAATTAATATCCAACACAGAATTCAGTAAGAGTAAGTTGTCAATAAAGTTAATGGGTTTTGATCTTTGGTCACTAATAGAAGATATGTGTCCTGAACAAAGGGGTCCATACTGTTTGAGTCTCTATTGGTTGCATCACATAAAGATCAGTGGATTTAACTCTTGTTTTTGTTGTTGTTGTTGTTTTGAGACAGAATGTTGTTCTGTTGTTCAGGCTGGAGTGCAGTGGCATGATCTTTGCTCACTGCAACCTCTGCCTCCCAAGCTCAAGTGATCCTCACACTTCAGCCTCCCGAGCAACAGAAACTACAGGTGGGTACCACCATGCCTGGCTAATTTTTGTACTTTTTGTAGAAATGGGGTTTCCCTATGTTACCCAGGCTGTTCTCCAACTCCTGGGCTCAAGCAATCTGCCCAACTTGGCCTCCCAAAATGCTGGCGAGACAGCCAGGTGGGAGAAGGTCCCTGGAGAAACTCCAAGCAGCCTTCCCTCTGAGGTGGAGCCTCGGGAAGTTCACAACGTTGGCAGCAGGGAGGAGGCTGGCCTTTCCTCTTCCTGTGTGGAACCTGGGATTCGAACTGCTCGGCAGGAAGCGCTCAAGCGGAGTGACTCTGTCCGTGCGAGAGGCCCTGTTTCCCCCTTTTCTTCCTTTACACCCAATAAAACCCTGCCTCACTCTCCATTCAAACTGTCTGCGAGCCTAAATTTTCGTGGCCATGGGACCTACAAGGACCCTGTCTTTAGCTGAACTAAAGAAAAGTCCTGCAACATTGAGATTACAGGCATGAGTCACTGCATCTGGCCGGTTTAATTTTTGAAAAAGATTTTCTCCTGTGTGTTTGTAAGGTAGGATGGAAGTAACCAGTTTTTAACTGAAATTTAAGAAGGACTTTGTAACCAACAGAGTTGTTTTATAATGGAATATGCTGCCTTATGGAATATGCTGCCTTGTGAAATAATGACAAAGACACTGATGATGTTTCTAAGGCAGGATGGAAGTAACTACTTTTTAGCTTAAACTTAAGAAGGACTTTCTAACTAATAGAGTTGTTATATGCTACCTTGTGAAATAATGACAAAGACATCGATGTGCACAAAATTAGAGGGCACAATTACTGTCCATGGAATCCTTAAAGTTCTAGGCATGCCACTTTCACTTAATAATTCTGTAATTCATAATGGAAAAATGTTTTGGGCTTTATTTAGGTCTTCAGGTCTTCACTGTTAGGCTTATGCGTTCCTTACATTTATTATTAGCTGAGGTAAGTAAAATTTCTTTTTATTCTAAATTTAATGGGCTCCAATTTCAATGGATATCTTTACCCTATTCTGAATTGTGCAAAGATCATTACTATAGGCTAATCTTTAAAATCAGTGATTCTTAACTTCTCCCTTCTTATGCTATATACACTTTCAACAAACTTCTGCTTTTTATTAAATCTTATTTGTTCTCTTATATTGTTTATTAATTAATACATTTCTTTGGAACTTTTTTTCAGTCAACACTTACTCAAACAAAAATGTATAATGCTTTTAGTTTTATTTCTTCCCCCCACTTCAGTCTGCACTTTAACTCAGTGGTCCCCAACCTTTTTGGTGCCACGGACTGGTTTTGTGGAAGACAATTTTTCCATGGATGGGGTGGAGATAAGTGGTTTCGGGATGATCCAAGCACATTACATTTATTGTTTATTTTTATTTCTGTTATTACATTGTAATATATAATGAAATAATTATACAACTCGCCGTCATGTAGAATCAGTGGGAGCCCTAAACTTGTTTTCCTGCAACTAGATAGTCCCATCTGGGGGTGACGGGAGGCAGTGACAGATCATGAGGCATTAGATTCTCATGAAGTATGTGCAGCCTAGATCCCTCATATGCACAGTTCACAATAGGTTCATGCTCCTATGAGAATGTAATGCTGCCACTGATCTGACAGGAAGTGGAGCTCAAGTCGCAATGTGAGGGTTGGGGAGCAGCTGTAAATAAAGTTGAAGCTTCCCTCACTTGCCTGCCGCACACCTCCTGCTGTGTGGCTTGGTTCCTAACAGGCCACCGACGAGTACTGGTTCATGACCCAGGGGTTGGGGTCCCCTGCTTTAACTGGTCTTTGAGACTATTCTGGTTCTACCACATCATTCTTAAGGTAAAAAGATAACATTCTAAAAGAGTATTCAATATAACTTTTTAAAGTGTTTATGTTTTGTTTCAGAACTCATGATGCCTAGTAATCTGTTGAGCAAGGTATAGTGTAATAAATATCAGATTGTAGCTGCAGAGGAATACTTCCTTGTTAGGATGTCTTTTTGTGAAAATGTTTCTAGGGCTCATACAAGAGGAAAGCTGGTGCCCTGACATTGACGTAAACCTATACAATTTTGTTTTATTGTGCACTGACATTCCAGAACTTTGCAGAAAAAGGGCACTTTACCCAAATATCTCCTTTTTCTAATCCTTCCCATTCCTCTATACATTCTAAGTATAGAGTTTAATTGTTGTATATTTAGTGAAGCGCAGTGTGGTGTTCTTCCTGACATCCCTTTGAACATCTGGGGTGTCCTCACTGTCTCGCCATTTTCAGCTCATTTGGTTTGGTGGAGCTTCACCCTGACCTGTAACCTGAACATCACTCTGCTCTCGACACAATGATTGCTTTAGGTTAAACATGACACCCAATCAGAGCCAGTGAGACAAAATAAATCACTTGTGAAAATCCTGGGAAATCGTCTCTTACTTTCTTCTATCAAAATTAAACATCTTGTCTGTGGCTCATGCCTGCAATTCCTAGCACTTGGGCAGGCCAAGACAGGAGGATTGTTTGAGGCCAGAAGTTAGAAGCCAGCCTGGTCAACATAGCAAGACCCTGTCTCTACAAAAATACAACTAAATATAAAAAAATGTAGCAGGATGTGGTGGCATGTGCCTGTAGTCCTGGCTACTCAAGAGGCTGAAGTGGGAGGATAGCTTATACCCAGGAGCTCAAGACTACAGTGAGATATAATCATGCCACCACACTCCAGCCTGGGTGACAGAGCAAGATCCTGTCTCAAAAAGAAAAAAACAATTAGACATCTTGCTACCACAAGAGAAAGCCTGAAACTGTCAGAAGTCAACACATTGTGCCTAGCAATTAAAGCCAGCAAGCATCAAGGCAGAGCTGCCTATTTTGGTTTCAATGACATCATTTGAACTTCTGAACTATTGTTATATCTGAAGCTCAATATACTCCCTTGGACCTTTCAGTGATGTGAACCAATAAATTATTTTGCTTAAGTCAGTTTAAATTGGGTTTTATAAGTAAGAGATCTCTTAATGGATACATCCTGGTAGATATCCAAATCACTGTGTGTAGATCAACTACATGTCACAGCTTCATCCAGACTTACTCTTCATTTTTCCATTCACTGGTCTTTCTGGGCTGTCTTCCCCAGAAGCTAGCTGGGTATTCCATTCCTTCATACATCACTAGAACATTTCTGCAGTTGGCACACCAGTACATCTCTGTATCATTGTTTATCTAACTGCGCTCTCACAGCATCTTTACTTTTCTGACATCATTCTCTCCACCAGAAATAAGCAAAGAATGAGTCTCTTTTAATTTACACCACTTCTTCCCTCTGAAATCATATGCTGTTTGTAAGTGCTGAGAAGAGTATCTCAAAGATTTTACGAAGAGAAAAAATGTAGAACAACATATAACCCATCACAGCAGTCACATGAGTTCCTGCTGGGGAAATTTGGACTCTTGAGAGTTTTCATAAAAGGTGGTTGCCAGTTTATTAAGGCTGAGTGTTTTTAGGGTGGTGATGATTATCCAAAGAACTCTCCTTGTTGATTTAAATTATGGTCCATTTCCACAAAGATATTTTGCTTTTTTGTACAAGATGTCACTGAAAAATTGGGTATTCCCTAATGCATGATATGCATGAGAAGCTGGTGCTTAGTGTCAGGAATCTCTGAAGAATCTGCTGTTTTGTACTCTCTGAACTCTACAGTGTGTGGTTGTCTGGAGTATTGGCTTGGAAAAAGCTTCTACATTTCTAATGGTTACTTGCTTTGAGTGTCTTAGTGCTGCTGCTTATTCCAGAAGTTCACCAAATGCCGTGTTGTTTGAAGACAATACTTTTCTGATTTCATTTTGAAACCCTTTCCCCAGACACTTTCCCTGACCATACAGTCTGAAGCGAACCTCTTCTTCATGGCTCCTTATTATTTGTGTTGCATCCATCAGTATTTGTAATTAGGTATTTATTAGTGTCTTTACTTTCTACTCCATAATACTTCAAGCTACATGAGGGTAAGGCTCACATGTATTTTACATACTGCTATATGTAGTACCATGTTTGCTATGTGGTAAATGCTCAATATTATTTTGAATGAATGAGTATGTATTATACAGACATGTAAATTGAGTGTTAAAAACAGTCTTTTCACATGATTTCAGTTTACAACTACTGCTATTTTTTTTAACCATAAGAACAAATCCTAAACTAATGGGTATGGAGTATGAAAAATGCTCATTTTGAGATGTGTGTAATAAAGAAATGCATGTTAAAGTAACTCCCATTTGAGACAGTAGGCTTTACTGAATCACAGCGTACTATTTTCCAGATAAATGCAGTTCTGTGTTTCTCTCTTTTGGAATGGGAAATGGAATCCCTCTCGGGAAACCATTGCCAGAGTCTATAAGCATGTAAATAATGTCAGTTTGGTTGTGCTCATAAAGAATTTTCAATTTAGCAAATAGGTAGATTCCTCGTTTCACTGCTTGGGTTTTCTCCCTTATGGAACTGAAACTTTTCAAAGAATGCAAATTTGATTAGAGAGAGCTATGCATTGATATTTTGTATTCTTCATTGTTTTATGGTGATGGAGTTATGAAGCAACCTGGCTGGGCTAGAGTGGTATTGGGGGGTTTGCCGATCAGTGTTGTTCCTTTCTTGAGTTCTGTGAAATTACATCACTGGCACGTTGAATCAGTTTTTCAAGGATCTCTGCCATGGACAAAGAGTAAAATATATCCACATTTACTGGGTGGAAAATCCTATATATGCATATATTTGAACTCAGGTTTAAGGCTTTGGTGTTGACTGCAAAATATTTACCTTTATTAACATTTTCCATTGATATCTGAATGCATCTTGAGTGAAAATTTAGAGTTTGAGGATTTACATTTTAATCCTAAATAAAATAAAAATTTAAATCCTAAATAAAAATCAAGTTCTTTTATTTTGTTGCTTGCAGGTGCAATTTAATTTAACATATACTGCTGACCCTACATTTTTGTCATGCATACATACACAAATACACACATAGTCATACATGTAATATTCTTTTCTTGGTATTGTAACAAGAAGCATTTTCAATATAAATCCAAGTTAAAATGAAGCATTATTTTGGTGGAGAGTTGTCAGAAAAGCATTCAGGGCTTCTTTCCGTCACTTCTTATTCTACCAGCATTTAAAAATAAGAATGGTTTGGAAAAAATCAACTTATTTGGTGGAATTCAGTTTTAGACTGCTAAATTTGGGGTTTTGAATATGACCTTGGTTAATAAAATGTAAGCTCCATGAGAGTAGGAGCTTTGACCACGATTATATTCTCACTGCTTAGGAGAATGCTTGGCACATAGAGGGCACTCAGCAAATATTTATCCAATGAATGCATTTTTCTTCCATAACCCAGGCTGCTCATATTTGTTTGGTGATACTGTGTAATGGTGACAGTAGCAAAGCTGAGAAAATGGTTTCCTTTGGATGACTGATCAGAGTTTCTACAGCTAATAGCAAGAGCTGTCTCGGCCTGGCGGAGTGGCTCACGCTTGTAATCCCAGCACTGTGGGAGGCCGAGACGGGCGGATCACGATGTCAGGAAATCGAGACCATCCTGGTTAACACGGGGAAACCCCGTCTCTACTAAAAATACAAAAACATTAGCCTGGCGGGCGCCTGTAGTCCCAGCTACTCCGGAGGCTGAGGCGGGAGAATGGCGTGAACTCGGGAGGCGGAGCTTGCAGTGAGCCCAGATCGCGTCATGGCACTCCAGCACCCCAGCCTAGGCGACCGAGCGAGACTCTGTCTCAAAAAAACAAAACAAAACAAACAAACAAAAAAACAAAAAAGCTGTCTGAACTGTACTGAATAAGCAGCCATCGGAGTTTTGGGGAACATCTGGAGAGAGAATGCTAATCCTCATTAATGTTTGTGTATCACTCTACTCCTCTAAGGGCTTTACTTATGTTAACTTGTGTTATCATTACAACACCAGAAACAAGAGTTAGGAAATGTTTTTCATTTTATAGAAGAGAACCCAAAATACAGAAACTTGTGACTTGCCCCAAGTCCTTTATCTAGTAAGGGGCGGAAGTCTGATTTAAACCCAGGTAGTCTGGCTCTAGAATCTGCATTCTTCACTCACTGTGCTATGGTGCCTCTCCAATTTGAGAGTTGGAGGCTTGGAAATACATTAACCTAAATATGAAAAAATAAATGAGCATATTTTGAGGCCCAGGATAAAGAGTGACATGTAAGTTACAGGCATTTAGGAAGATCAGATAATTTTGCGATGACATCATTTTATGATTTCATGATCTCTCAGCACATTCTTCAGGGATGTCAATACACACTCTCACACACATATGTGTCTATATGATTTTATGTAATTAAATATTTGACTCTCTAGATATGATCTTTTTGGTTTTATTTTTTATGTGTATATATGTGTATGTAATATATATTAAATTTTAAAAAGCTTGTGAACACATTTTTAACAATGAAAGGTAAAAAATATAATCTGTCTAGATAATCAGTTGTTTTATATTCAAAACAATTATTCAAAAATAATAATCAAATATATTTAGAAAATTAAAACAGTACAGAAAGGAAAAATTAAAAGTTGATAAATGCCTTGTTCTCACCACAAACCTGAGACTTAGACTTCTTCAAGAAGACATGTTTATTTGACTAAGTATTTTCAATTTTTTGCAAACCAGTTATACTTTCTTCAAATGAATTTTATAATTTATTCGGAAATAATTACTATAATATACACAAATTTACATGAATGTAATATGTGTTTTCCATGTGTAATATGTGTTTTTATGGATATAGCATGTATTAGTTAACCAGTCTATTATTGATTGACATTTTGGTTGACTTTGGTTTTTGATTTTACAAAATTAGCTCCTACACCTTTGTGTGTGTGTGTACATTTTTGTACAAATATGTTGCAAATTCTTGTAGATTTCCTCAGTCTAATAGTATATACATTTTACATTTTGAAAGGTATTACCTAATTACTCCTAAAAAGTAATACTGCTGTATATGCTCACCGGTAGAGTATAGGAGTCTAATTTCTCTACATTATAGTTATCAATAAACCTAAATTGCCAATTGGTTAGGCAAAAATTAGTATCCTATTTTAACTATTTAACCGTGAATGAGTTTGAACATCTTAAAAGTTTATTAGTTATTTTCCTCTTACTCTAAATTTCTATTATCCATTTGTGTTGGGTTGTAGGTTCTTCTTTTTACCGATTTATTTGATTTCTCTAACTTTTTTTTCTTAATGTTCTTCTATTACAAAACCTTCTTGGTTATAACTTTAGCCTTACGATAAGAAACTTGGTTAAGCAGGACTATAAAATGGAATAAAGATATTCCTAATTTATCATAGAAAACGTTCTTCACAATAGACACTGGGTGCTATAAAAAGGGGGAGGAAGAGAGAGGAGCAAAGATTGAAGAACTATCTATCAGGTGCTATGCTCACCACTTGGGTGATGGGTTCAGCTGTACCCCATACCTCAGCATCACACAATATACCCTTGTAACAAACCTGCACATATAACCCTGAATCTCAAATAAAAGTTTGAAAAAAAAGTTCTTCAAAGGTTTCACAGAGAGGATTTTATTAGGAGAATGAATAGGCATGTTCCTAAGAAAATGCAGTAAATAGAAGGGAGCTAAGCTAAAGTGAAGAAAGTAGATTTTCATCATTCTTAAAAAGAATGATACTTCTTTTCAATAGTCTTTTATTCTTTAGGTTTGACTACTACTTTTAATCGTATTTTGGCATATAGATTTATCTAGTAATGCATACTTTATCATGTTCTCTCTAGAATTATTTTTTAAGTTCAGCCTTACTTGGGTAAATTCTCCATGTTCTTTAGTTTTCTTTTTATCTTTTAAATTTTGGGAGATCAGAACCAAAGTGAAAATATTTTAAAAAGATTCTATGAGTAAGACATGAATAAAATATTCCATACTGTGCTCTGATTGTAATCAAAATCAATGTTCTTTCTTTTACTTACAATTTTAGCTCTGAAGAAACGGTGGAAGCAAGTGAATCATTCCCTTTTTTTCTGCTTTTATGCATTATACAAATTTCCATATTATCCTTGATAAAACAATAAAAACACATCCATTGAAACTTTTATATTTATATATTTATCTCAATCAATTTTTTTTAGTCTTTACATGCATTACCATTTTAATTTTAAAGCACTTAAAAAAATTCCATGGGAATTCGAATTCATTTTCCTTAATACATGTGGTTGATATTGATTACTTAACAATGGAAGATATTTTTGAATAAATACACCCCATAAGAATCCTTTAGCAAAGATACTTGTATACTACATATATATATGTATATGTATACACATTTCAGTCCCTGTTATTCAATGTACTTTTTATTATTTGACTGAAGAAATTCCAGGTATTCTTTCTTTTCTTTTTACTTTTTTTTTTTTTTTTGAGAGATGGAGTCTTGCTCTGTTGCCCAGGCTGGAGTGCAGTGGCGTGATCTCGGCTCACTGCATCCTCTGCCTCCCAGGTTCAAGTGATTCTCCTGCCTCAGCTTCCCAAGTAGCTTGGGACTACAGGCGTGTGCTACCACCCCCAGCTAATATTTGCATTTTTTAGTAGAGACAGGGTTTTACTACTATATGTTGGCCAGGCTGGTCAACCTCCTAACCTCAGGTGATCGACCCACCTTGGCTGCCCAAAGTACTGGGATTACAGGCGTGAGCCACCTCGCCTGGCCCTAATTCCAGGTATTCTATCATGAAATATTAATCTTGAGAATTTTGATTGCTACAGTATATCAACCTCCTGAACTTCAATGGGATCTGAGCAGTTAACTCTCTTTTTGTTATTATAAATGGTATATTTTAAAATGCTTTAGTTGTTTTTGAATATGAAGCCTCCCATAATAATAAGTTTATTCTTCCTAATTTTATGCCGAAAAGTATTTTTCTTCTCAGTGTCCATGTCAATATTGAGCAGATAATTTCTCAAGTACCGGGATTATAATGGAATTTTTCGTGATAAAATTGATGTAGTCTCTTAATTTAAGGACACCAAATTTGTTTTAAAAATTGGATCTTTTGGTTTAATACCAATTGATTTAAATATATAATTTATAGAGAGGTCACTGTTTGGTGTTAAATAGTCAAAATAATTCTGGCTCTAAAATTCTGTGATTAATGTTTCTTGACATTTTAAAATTTCATTGTAATATTTTCCCTGAGTTCAAATAATTTCCATACATTTTTTCTCTCAAATTTTTTAGTTAGAACCTGGAATTTTGACTTATATATTACAAAATTTTAAATAATGGAAAGTTTATTTGAAATATTAAGCCAAATTTTCTCTAAAAGTATGTAATATTCAGTTAGTATCTATATTTAGAAAGTTAGTATGAAGAATATTTTTCATATCCTATCTAGAAAAAATACATTGTTATTCTAGAATTATAAGATTTTAGAAATATACTCTGAATGTAGTAATCAGAACCTTTATTTCTTCCATATTGAAACACTAACAGCATGTATGTTTTAAAATTACTAAACATGTACAGCACAGATAAATTTTAAAAAAATTGCCCCTGTTCGGGCCAAGACCTAAAAACTTTCTTGTACCGTACTGTCTGTATGATTTACTGAGCCCCTTCTAGATGTCAAGTATCTTTTGATTTAAAAAAATGATATTACGGAGTTTAAATTGACAGCTGTTAAAATAAAATGATGGATTATTTTGTATAATCCACATCATTGAATTAATGACCCCTCTTAATGTAAAACATCATATTTTAAATATGCCACTGATTGTGTTATCTATTCATTCATTCCATAAAGATTTGCTTATTTGGTTAATGGTTTTAGAGATGGTGTGTTTGGGAATATTAACAGAAAAAAAAAAGATATCTCAATTTGTGGAAAAGGAAGAAATATAAATGCTTAAAATAATAGTATAGTTAATTGCAAAGGCAAAATGTATCCATGGAGGGCATGAGAACCAAGTGGACGACAAACCAGCTTCCTAAAAGCAGTAAAAATTATATGTAGGCAATAGAGTGGGAAAGAATGAGAGCAGATGTAATGATGTTTTGTGTCTGGTAGAAATCGCTATGGGTTCTGGAATATAGAAGTCAACGTACAAGTGTGAGGCAAGAAAGTGACTCAAAGAAATAGCAAAATCATCGAGCACAAATTAAAACACTATTTAAAAAATATCCTCCGTAATTTTGAAAGCATTCTTCTATCTTAACACTGCTGAAAGTTTCTGCTCACATCATTGGGGGAATATTTTTTCCCTAAGAGAATTAATCTCTAGTTCTTTATTTAACTTGCTTAAAGAAGAGATATTAGCAAGGAATATGGGTGGTCATTACAGGTTTGTGATTTCAGAGCTCAGAAATTTTCACCTTAAAGAAACGAAGTGCCAAATTGTAGAATGAAAGTTAGTTAAGTCAAAATGAGAGCACCAGACCTAGTCAACTTAGATATTAATAATCAAAGCTCTAAAGTTTTGAGTACACATAGCCCAGATCTTTGAGTGTTAATTTGCTCTCAAGCAAAATAAATTGTACAATGCTTAAAGCTCACTACTAATTCTTGTGACACTTGAGAAAACTGAAGTATTTGTAAAGATACACTTCACCCGCTGACTTTCTTTAGTAATATCATACTATTCAGTCTAGTTTTTTTTTTTTTAGTTGTGCTCCTTCAGTCAAAAACTGACACAACTTTTGAAATATAGTCACTCATACACTAGTCAGTCACACTCCCATAATGTGTCTGTCATCACGTTAAAACAGTCATTTGCTGACATATTTTATGGCCATGAACATGTTTCAGAAACCAGCAAAAAGGATTGGCCTTTAAAAAATAAGCAAGAGCAGCATTTCCTTCTAGTGAAACGACATATAATTTGAAATAATAGAGTGTCAATAGTGACTATAGGAAATTGCTAGAAGGTGGACATTTCCAAGTCCACTTTTATCAGGGAAAAAGTAGTTCTTTTTAAGCCAGCAAACACTATATTGAATTAAAAGCATCTTTGTCGGACTCTGAAAATGTTTATAGCATAAAGTTTGGAGTTCTGAATTTCTCTAAATAGGTGGAACAGCGATTTTGTAAAGAATAAATGCTAATGCTGTACAAAAAAGGATTCTATGCTCAATACCTTTCCAGTTATATTAGACTAGTCCAAATTGACTTTTGCATTTAATGATCTTTATCAGAAAAAGTAAGAATAGTGAGGGAAAATTTATAGGTAGGAACAAACATTCACATAGAGCAACTTGTGTCCAGTGATTTTATTCATCCCCAAAGCTCTGAAAATACATACTGGATAAACTCCAATTATTTAGTAAGTAGGAAACATCTTTGGAAATGATAAAGCATAGCCAAGTCCAGCAAGATTATATGTAAGTTCACAATAACTTTTACATGCCATTGAAATTGGCAAAATAAATACTTTAGTAGATCCTTAAGTACCTATATAAGTAGTCTCTCTTTAGAATGAATAATTTACTCTTTAAAAATACCTGTTAATTCCCACTCTGCATTAAAGTTTATTTCAAGAAGAACTCACATTTATGATTCTATTTTGATTAATCACTATAGTCACATAAAATTCCAAGATCTTATTTGTTTAAATAGAAAAATTTTCAAATATGAAAATTTACTTATTTTGTAAATTGCTTGCTAAATGAGGAAACATCAAAGTTCTGAAAACTGTTTAATCTGTATTTGTACTCTATTGGTGTTGTGGATAAGAAGATCATATACTTTTATGTTAAACATTCTTGAAATTATCATGAGTTTCTTATCCAACAAGATTTAATAGGTCTTTTTACTCAATTATTTAAAAGCATTTTAGAGTTCCTTATTAACACAGACATTCAAATCCAGTATCAGCTCCCTAGAAAGCATGAAAAGCTGTTTTACAGATGCTTTTGTCCACAGAAGCAATTTTTATGGGAGAGACATTATTTCACTTTATTTCATTTACTTGTCTTCTTTGTTCATTAAGCTAATTACTCTAGTCTACATTTGTGCCTTTCATCTACCTTGTTTCTTGAGCTTGATCCTTTCCCAACCCTGAATCGACTGTTACTGAACAGTTGAAGCTGAACAGGAAGGAATTGCAGGTGTCAACTCACAGTTTACAAATATGACATCTCCTCTGGCATAGCTGGAAATATGAAATATTGATTTATGTGCAGTAAAAGGTCTTATAAAAATGATCACATACACATGAGAGATTAATGCGCAGGAGATCAATAGAAATTTCATTCTTGACGCTAGACTGTCACCTATGGTGAAATGCTAAAATACAGAAATCAATATTATCTATGAAATGTCAAATTTATTATAATTATGAGGATGAAAGCTGGCCAAGTGGCTCCCAGGAGAGAAGGAAGGATAGGTTACTGTGCTGAAGCATCCTTCATGTCCCTTGTTCACTTGCTGCCAATTTGAGAGCAATATTGGTGCAGGGGGTTTTCAGGCATTATGTACCGCTGTGTAGTAACAAATTCCTGCTGGAATATTTAACTCTTGAAACTGACAATAATACAAGTGTTCACACAGTCAAAAGGTGTAGAACTTTTAGCTCCAAAATATAGAGAACATTTTAAGCATAGATTTTAATGTGGTATGTGTACCACAGCCCATTGCTTAGGAAAATTGAGCTTTTACAGACAGAAGATTAATAAGATCTTGATGCAATTTTATTCAAGCTCATGTTCATTCTCTCCAGTGGTGGTGGGGTGGGGGTGGAGGGCGGAGAGGGGAAATCCTAAATTATCTATTAGTAGGCTTCACATTTTCTATAGTTTAAGCCATTAGCTTGATTCTTAGAAATTGCCATTCAATTTCCACTGCTGGCAGCAATTCTTTAAACAGATTTTTATGAGTTTGTGGCAGCCTACTAGTCTCATGTATCAAGTTTAATAGAGTCTTTGAAAAAGTAACACAAAGCTAAAATTTTATGAGCCTATAAGAAAACAATAAAATGAGAGTATTTGGTCTTTCCTTTTAAGTGGGGAGGGGGAATTTTAGAATTTTCAGTTAAAAGCAAAAAGAAAACTATACTTCTTTTCACATATTCTCCATGTCTACAGAAAAAGTTTTAGGCTCTTGTTAATAGTATCATTGAACCTCATAATAAGTGTAGATTTTACTAGTGAATGTTAGTGATGATACACTGTAATTCTTTTAGAGACTGGGGCTTGTTGCGGGTGGGCACGAGGGAAGATAAATGCATCTGACCCCAGGAGCAACTTAGGAAACTTGGAGAAAAATCTTGATTCCATTGTAGGTGGTATAAGTGATGAATAGGTTGTGTTATTCACTATCAATTAACACTATTCATAAAACTCCCTTGTTCAGATTTTGATGATTCCCAATATTAAATACAAGCAGTGTTCTCTGCCAACTAAGCCTAGAGAACAGCAGGAATAGCATGTTCATTTTATTATCCTGTTGCTCCACACAGAAGGACCTCAGAAACAGGAGAAATGAATGAGTGAGTGAAACATTAAGTTTTTTCATCCTGCGGTGCTGTGGTACAAACTGAGATGTTTGGGGATATAATTTCTTCTCATTTGGAATTAACATTTTGTTCTTTAAAATTTTGATTCGCTTTTGTTTTCATCCCCTTCTCAGGTCTAGATAGCTCTTTGGTAACAAGTAACTTTACTTGGGATCCACACAATACTTCTGGTTGGGACATGGACTTGGGAACTAATGACTGCGTATCAAAATCTCAAAACAAAATCTGCCTAGTATAGATACATCTTATTATGCACCCTTCAATTGATGGTCCCCCACTGAAATTTTAACTGGAATTACACACAATAGGGGGGAATGTACTTTCTCTTTAAATATTAGTAATATTAGTAATATTAATTTGTTTGTGATGACAATCTTATTTGTTTTTCTACGATTTCTTGAATCTTCTTGGCTTATGTTTATTTTAGAGCTTTGCTTGTCATGATGTCCATGTGCTATTTCTTTAATCTGATTCTTAGGGAGATGTTTCTCGTTCAGACTTAGATTTAGGTAAACATATTTTGATTGAAGGGACATCTAATAAATAATACCTAGCATTTATTTTGAGTTTTTAGTTGTCAATATAAAAATTGAATGGAACCGTTTCAATCAGTGACCTTCAGGCCCCTCACTAGCAAATTACTTTTTCCTAGAGTTTTGGTTTTTCAGTGGCACTGTCTAATGCTATTGTTTTGTTCATGACATATATTTTTAAATTATTACTTCTGTATTATCATGGAAGAACATGTCATAGGTGCCACGATGATAGCAGAATTTGACATCTCTCACAAATGAACACATGTGGAAGTCACAGGAAGATTTCATAGGGAGTCACATCGAGGCCCCCAGTGAATGTCATTCTTTTCAGTGAGCATTAGTTGAATGTCTACTGCATGCAGGAAGCTGAGACAGAAAGATGAAAAGGCCCAGACAGAGCTCTCAACGAGTTCACAAATAGTGCAAATTGGGTGATATTTAGAAATGGAAAATATTCAGAAAAGGAAATTGTAAGACTTAGAACCTATACAAGCATTCCTGAATCTTTGGATTTGTGTACACTTTGCTCAAATAAAAACCGATTTTCATATCTTATAGAAAATAGACAGTCCATAGACATTCCAGAGACGTAAAACACAAAGTTTTTCTTCTCATCTATTGTTATTGAATTATTTACTCTTCCTAAATATTATCTCTTTTGGCCAGAATTGTGGGATTATTATTACTGCCAAATATAATGGAGGGTTCATAAACTTTCCTCCAGTTGGCAATACAAACACTGTTTTTAATCTGGAAAAGAGATAAAGATTTATTTACTTTTTAAAAAACGCTGTAGCATTTATACAATTTATAAATAAATAGAGATTTGGGAAGATTTTCCACTCTACACAGCTTCTTAAGGCTTTTTTTTTTTTTTTTCCTCTTCTGTACCTCAAGTACCCAAAGCAGTTAAAGTTAATACTTAATGCAACCCAGTTGAAGAGATAGGCATTTTTTGCAGTCAGGTCTCAATTAAGAGATAAAAGACAAAAAGTGCAAAGCACTTGATAAAGCTAAGAATACAAGGCCAGCCATGGATGTGCTTGAAGCTGTCCATAGCGATAACTGGATAGTCAGCTGGAATCTTCTTGAATTGAAGTGGGTGCTCTAACTTATCAAATTCCACATATGGGGAAATTATTGGTGCCTACAGTGGTGATTAACACTAACCCACTGGGTCAGAAACAAGCTGGGATAAAGGTGAAAACTGTATCTGACTATCAACACCAAATACATCCATTTAGAGAAAGATAGCAGAGGGTTTTTTCTTTTTTTATATCTTCAGTTGTGCAGGTTGTCAGGCTGGTCACACAGTTAACGCTGCATATAGAGTGCTTTCTATAATGTGCAAATTGCAATGCACATTAAAATGTAATCTACTTTAATAAGTCACATGAAGATTACATTTTAAGATAATTGTTTGCATGTTTATGCTACACACCAAAATATTTTCCTGCTTTGTTTACAGTATTTTCTCTTTGCCTTTAAAACATAATGATTGCAACCATTAGCACTAAATAACTTCCTCCTTCATATGGTTGGGGGTGAAGTTACGAAGATTCAAATTTTGGGTTCCTGGAAGCATGGTTTAATAATATAATATTCAAAAATCTGCTTGATTTTATTGAAGTTCTCAAAGTCAAGCTTGTCATGATGTTATGATCATCAAAAACCTTTATTCTGCGTCAATAATTAGGACACTTGTCTTGAATTATGCAGATGATTTTATAAGTTGTCCACTTTCCAATTCCTGTATAGACAAAAATATGTGAGCAGTGGCAATTTTTGAAATACTTATAATGAACATCATAACCTGGGTTTTCTGACAAATCTGTTCACTTGGAATATGGCCAATTATCAATGATTTATTAGAATAGATGAGAAGAAAATTAAAGGAAAATGGAAATGACAAATACTCTCCAAATTTCACATTGTTCATTCATTTAAAAGTAGTTTTCCACTCAGCCACCAGTAAAATCATTTACAAGTGATGACATTTAACTGAAAAGATTTTCATCTCCTTTTTTTCCCCCTCTTATTCATCTTTTAATGTAAGTACCAATGAATACTAAAATAACCCTTTGGGGTCATGAGCCAAAATAAGTCCTTATTAGTCTATGTAGATACTATGCCCTCAGCAAGTAGCAAGATGACTGGTGCAGAGTTGGTACCTAATAAATATTTCTTAAATGAATGAATGAATGAGTAAACAGAGATTTGAAAATATCACCAAATTGTGAGTTGACTGAGCTGTGTAGTTTTTAAATCTGTCAGTTATCACAATGCTCAGTTGAAACTTGCTGAATTATTTGAGTTCTATTTATAGGGAACCTATTTTTGAAGAATCAGTTCATGACTTGATCACATATGCCCACTTATTTATTTATGTTAATGCTATTAAAATATGTCATTACCCAGAAAAATTATAATAGCTTTCTTCCTGAGCCATCACACCTGAGGTTACCATACTTTTTCCTACTTTATCTCGATTGTTAATCAAGAGATCAAAGTAGATTCCAATCTACTTTCTATTGAAATAATTCAGTGATCTTTGTTCATTCTGTAGAAGCCATGGAGTCATATATTGAGAGAAATATTTAAGTTCCAGGTGCTATAAAGCCCAATTGAAATATGCTGCATAAAAAAGAAATATTAGTGTATGTCTATAACTGAAAATTTGGCAGAATGTATTGAGACATAGCTAGATATAGGTGCTCAAATAATGTCATCAGAGTTCAGACTATCTCCTGGCTATGATTTTCTCTGTGTTGGCTTCTTAGACAGCTCTTCCTGCAGAAGGTTAAGCTAGCTCTGAGGAAATCAAGGCTGCCTTTTTCTTTTCTTTCTGTTTCTTTCTTTCTTTCTTTTTTTTTTTTAAACAAAACAAAAGTAACCTCAGCCAAATGGAAAATGAATTTTCATTCCAGTATACTTACCAAAAGTTCTGGAGTTGAGCCTCATTGCCTTCCTTGGGTCCTATGTCCATCCTTGACTCAAATGTTCTGGCCAGCAGACAGAATATGCTGTTTGTAAATGTCTGCATCATAGGTCCTTTTCCACATCAATTTGTGTTGGCAGTGGGATGTGGTGCTCTATTGTGGGCATTGTGTCTGCTTGGATGCAGGAGGAGGGTCACCATGAACTGAATCACAAGAACTGGGAGTGAAGGAAGGTAGCTCTCTAGGAAACATCCAGGTACATTTCTAGAAGAAAGAGAATGAATGGATCTTGGAGAGACAGAAACAATAGATGTACGTTGTAAGAAGTGTAAATGAAATAATAAAAGTATCAGTAAAAGGATTATGAAGAAAGAAAGCCTATTGAAGCTCCAAAATTATACCTACTGAACAACTGAAGTTTTCCAAAAAATAAGCTATATCTAACTACTGTATCAAACACTGTAATGAATTACTAAAGACCCAGGTCTACCAAGATATTTTGGAATGTATTCAACTCTGTAATTTAGAAATGTAGTCAATACGGGTATTTTTGGTGTTGATCAGGCTAGGAAAAAAACCAAGCATATATAAACTTTCCTGTTTTTAATGGAATCTGTCTTTGTTTTGAAGGCAACTGACAGTATAAGCTGGGGAGGAGGAGAAATGGCTCATTTTCCCCATCTTGGGTACTATTCGGCTGGGAGTCTTTGCTGATTGCTAACACTTCACTGAGTTCCACTGCCCATAGAGGGTGTTATTTGTAATGTTGAGAATTAAAAATGCGTTATTGAATGAGAATGGAAAAAGGGGAAAAGTCATCACCTTAATGGATTTCAGTAGATGAGCTAAAATAATATTCAGATGTAAGGTCTCATCAAGAATGTTAAGCAGAACTTTAGTCTTGACTTTTAAAATGGCTTAATAAGTTAAGTAAAAGACAGCATGTGATAGTTTGGAGTGTAGAATAAGTTAATTTAACTTTAACATAATTTGCTAATAAAACCCTTTGTTTTATACTTTACACTTTGGTTCAGAACCTTCGTTTTGTTAAGCTATGTTCTGTCCTTTGGCAGTTATGACCAAAAGAAGAAATTATTCTTTATATTTATACCCTACTGTTTCTAGCAAAATGTGTTCTTTCATCATAGTTTTAAGTGCTGTTTTTTTTTTCTAGCTAAGTTGCAAAATTTCTACATGTCTAAACTGCATTCTAGGCATTTGTTAATAAAACTCTTTGTTTTATACTTTATACTTTAGTTCAGAACCTTTGTTTTGTTAAACTTTGTTCTGTCCTTTGGCAGCTATGACTAAAATAGGAAATTATTCTTCATATTTTTACCTTATTGTGTCTAACAGAATATGTTCTTTCACCACAGTTTTAAGTGCTGTTTTTTTTCTAGCTAAGTTCCAAAATTTCTACATTCTAGACTTCAGAATATTATTGAAGTCTCTGTGATCTTGGTTCGATTGAACAGATTCAGGATTATAAATCTGTTTTGTAAATGATTCACTGTAGTTTCTTCTCTCTCTACCCTTACAAATATACAATGTTTCTCTTCAGCACATCATCAGGATGTACTAAATTGTGCCAAATCAGGTAACCTATTGCAGTTTTTAATTATTTTCTAAATAATCTCAGGTCAAAGTCTATACATTTCTGGACCTTTTAATATATTGAATTAAAATGATAGCACATGGTTTGTGTTGAGTTTTAGATAAGGCATTACATTTCAGTTTATCATGAATTATTTTCACATTTTCCAAGCAGTTTAGTCTGGACCAACTTTATAAGCAGGCATCTCAGTGCTGTAGTTGAGTGGCAGCCAAAAGGTCCTCTGGTCTACTGAAACTTACTTCATCATATAGTCTCTTGAAACAAGCACTGTGATTCCCATCAAGTTAGTCACCTTGTCCTTAACTTATTATTCTTAGAAAGCCCTGTGAAGAGGATAACATATAGTCATTAAAAGAGCCATTAACATTTGATGCCAGCAAAAATATGAGGGCTAGAGAGGGGATGGGTGAAGAACTGAATCTCATGCCCTGTACTTTGCAGAGGAAAATTCCTGTTTAATTGCAAAAAAAGGAATAACTGCAATTTTGCCTTTATAAAAAATCATTTTGTGTAGATTAGATTCTAAACTGAGATATGAAAAAGAAATTGGCTTGAGATACAAAGACTTTATATAATATTTACTACATATAGTTTTGGAAGGTAGCCCAATGGTTGCTTTTTTTATCTGTTCATGATTTCATGTACCGATAGCTAATGTTTTTTTGAGTTTACTATGTGCCAAATGTTGTCCTAATTGTATTACATGAATTATGTAATACATAATCTCATTTAAACCTTCTTAACAACCCTCTGAGGTAGACATTATTATCACATTTTACAGAATAAAACAATAAGATGTAGATATATTACATTGCCAAGGTCACATAGGAGTTGGGGAGGGTTGAAGCACAGTGAAAAAGTAACTAGTACATGAAAAACTAGTAGATGTACAAAAAACCAAAATGGGTGATGTGACAGAGTGATGTGGTAAGGATACAGGAGGACAGGATTATAATGCATCAGGTGGTCAGGAAAGGATTTGAGAACAGGTAAAATTTGAGGAAAGATCTGTAGGCTAAATAGCAACAAGCTATGCAAAAACTTGCAAGCATAATACAAACCTCCTAAAGCAGAAAGAACTGTGATGTGTTTGATGAGAACAGGGAAGCCCTGTTAGCCATGTTGTAAGTATAGCCCTTCTTCTGCAAAAGCCTTATCCACTTGGAGATCTATCAAGATTAGAGGAAGAACAAGTAGTTGTCTTTCTGAGTTATGTTTAATTTTTCAGTTTTGCTTGTTCTCTGGAATCACAAGTCTTAGACGTAACAATGTGTATTGTCAGAGTTCTCCAGAAAAACAAAACCAATAGGATATAGATATAGATCTAGATGATATAGATATATAAGAGGGGATTTATTATGGGATTGGCTCCTGTAATTATGGAGGTCAAGAAGACCCATAATTATCCTCTGCAAGCTGAATAAGCAGGAAAGCTGGCAGTGTAATTCAGTCTGAGTTCAAAGGCCTGAGAACAAGTAGAGCCAATAGTATAACTCCCAGTCCAATATCAATGGCCTAAGAACTGAGGGACTGCTAGCATTAGTCCTGGTTTGGTTCAAGAACTAGGAGCTCTCACGTACAAGGGTAAAAGAAGATGATATGGTTTGGCTGTGTCCCCACCCAAATTTCATGCTGAATTGTAGCTCCCATAATTCCCATGTGTTGTGAGAGGGACCTGGCAGGAGGTAATTAAATCATAGGACGAGTCTTTCCCGTGCTGTTCTCATGATAGCGGATAAGTCTCATGAGATCTGATGGTTTTATAAAGGGGAGATCCCCTGCATATGCACTTTGCCTGCCATGTAAGACATGACTTTGCTTCTTCTTTACCTTCCACCATGATTGTGAGGTCTCCCCAGCTATGTGGAACTGTGAAACCATTAAACCTCTCTCCTTTACAAATTACCCAGTCTCAGGTATGTCTTTATTAGCAGCATGAGAATGGACTTATAGAGAAGATGAATGTTTCAGTCAAGAAAAGAGAGAGAGAGAGAATTTGTCTTTCCTTCACCTTTTCATTCTATTTAGGTCCTCAGTGGATTGGATGATGCTCACTCACATTGGTGAGGGCAGATCTTCTTTACTCTGTCTACTGATTCAGTTACCAATCTCTCTGGAAACACTTTCACAGACACACCTTGAAATCATGTTTTACCAGCTCTCTGGGCATCCTTTAACCTAATCAAGTTGACACATAAAATTAACCATCACAGTGTCTTCTTTTCTTTTGGATTTCACATGAAATTTCTTTCTTTAGCCTTCCTCACCCAGATACGTTTCTTATTGGCATACACATTAAGGGTCACACCATTTAACCAAGAAGCAACTTCTGTACTCAGTCTTTATTAAGATTTCATAAAAAAAAAAAAATCCAAACTTTATTTAATTCACAGGTTTACTCAAATGTTCATTGAAGGCCTATTATATATATTTTGGGTAATAACAAAATAAATTTGTCATGGACATTATCCTTAAGAAATTTAAATCCCATATAATGAATATTTTAAAAATACATATATAAAAAATAAAAATATTTACCTTATTTTTCATATCCCAGCAGTCTTTTTGCCCAGTGAGTCCATTATCCCTGGAGCACATGGGTCACTCAGAGAAGGCAAAGAAGTCATTATTCAGACCTAAGTTGCAAAAGTGATTTTGTCATGTAAGATAATAAGAATTTTAAAAAATAAGCTTTGTTGAGAAAGAAAATGTCATTCTAAATTCCAAAAGTTTGCCTTTATGTAGCAGGAGCAAAATCTGATGTCTTAGTGTTGTATTATACATTATAATGTATAAAGATTATAAGTTCTAAGGTAAGAGAGGTTCTTATCGAAGTAGCAGGGGAAAAGTATTTTTGTTATGGCATATAAAAAAAATTAAATAACTGAGTGGAAAGAAAGACATTAAAAGATGATGCAAATCCTTATATCAGTTGCTCTCTTTGGCCGTGGCCCCAGAAGGTGGTTGTAGAAAGATGGAAGAGATTAAAACAATATATAGAGATGGAAGCTAAAAGCGGTGGGGTTTTTTGCCTCCTTTCCTCCTAGAAACTCTGGGAGGAAAACTATCATGATGGGTTGCTGTGTACTGTGAGCACAACACAACTCTAGGGAGTATTAGTTAAATTGTAACCTATCTCAACTGTGCTCCTGGTGTCGTACATTGCTCACCTGAAAGTCGGAATGTGGTATCCTTGGCTATCTGCTCATCATAGAGCAGAAACGGCTGCATGAGCTGTTTAGGCAAAGAGGGGCCAAAGAGAACTATCATGAGTCTCCCTCCTTCCATGTGTGATGGAAGGAATTTGAAAAGTCCCACAGTAGGGGAATGCAGAAGGAAGATGTTAATTGCTGAGTTAAACAGAAGCCAGGTAAAGCAAAGAAGATTTGTAATGACAATGAGAAAAGAAGGGAGGTCCTGTACAGCAAGGAGGCAAGCAAGTTTTCTGGGAGAAATCACAATTACCTTCTCTAAAAAGAGATCAGACCATGAGTGGAACTGCAGCCACTTCAGCACCGAAGCCAGTGAGGACAGAGACCGCTTACCCCCTACAGGCTAGCAGGATGAGACACTGAAAGGAAAGTGGGTCACAGAGACGAAATACCCCTTTCTCAATGACATGAGCCAGGGCCAGCTTCCCCTGGCAATTTGAGAAGGAAAAGAGGTGCCTTGGAAGGCAGCTGAACTTCAAATAATTTGCATATTTACCAGAAATGGATGATTATAACTAGAGGAGACAAAGATGTTATTATTTGGTAAGATAGGGTGGGGGAGGTACTAATTTTTCCCCATTATTTTTACAATAAAGTTAATTTTGTTTTAAAAAAGATACTTATCCCCCACCCCTCAATTTTGAGTTTGTAGTTTTAAATTTGTGTATGTGTATGTTTGCGTGTGCACCAGTCGCCTCCATATACTATATGAACCTAAATATAAAACAAATTATCTAGGAGGTTTAAATAAAGTGGTAACAAGGGTCTTTATAGCTAGCTAAAAGTAATCTAATTTTATTCAAACCTGTGTGCTGTTTTTGTTTTCTTAACTCTGAAAGAGGATTGCCCACTATGGAAGTTCAGTAATTTGTGTAATTGGAGCTCTTTACATTTTATTGATCTACTTTCAAGGTTCATTTGGATTTTGAATACATAGTGCTTTCAATAATTAAAGAAGGATTACTTTTATTGCTCTGAGTTGGAATCCATTTTATTTTCCAAATGTATTATATTTCTCCACTGTGTACAGAAAGCAGAGACCTAGATGGTTTTTCACTGACTCAGTGAGTTAGTTACCTAGTGCTAACAAAATTGCTTTGGGGTTTTCCACAGAAAATGAGGTAAATGAGATCTTTTATAGGTATACTACATTAAAGTCAAATTAAAGTTTTAACAATAATTTTAAAAGTTAGTTCCATCTGGTAAGGTTTTGGTTTCACTTTTTGTTTCTTGTTGACTCTAGAAAAATCTACTCTAACAACTGTGTTCCTGGGGTTAGTCACTTAGGATTTTAAAAATGTTTATCAGCTTCTGTGTCTCGTCACTAATGAATCAGGGCCACCATGGGCTGACCAACCAATATGGCTCTGTCAGCCTATGCCATCAGATTGACAGCCCTGGTTTAGGCTAAATAACTTTAGCTTGACATCATTTGTTGGAGTTGACACTAGTAGTATTAAAAATTGCTTTTATTGTGAAAATAAGATTTTTCTGATACCCCAATTCACTTTTCTGGGAAAGGGCACATATCTGCCCCATTTCTGAGGTCTTGGGCTAAACAGAACTAGGATAATAATGTAGTTGTTTCATTTATTTATTCTTTGTTTAGTTTGGTAAGGCAGAGAAAAGACATTTTGATAGTATAACAGAGGAATTATGCAACAGAGACAATCAATCTCAGCTGTAAAGGACTTGGTTTGTGTTATACATAGATTATTTTTAGTGGACTCTGGATTAGGAAGAACACTTTTCCTTCATCTCTTTCACCAGAGTCCTTAAGTCTTCTCCCCATTCTTCATTTTGCTAGAGGAGAAACTACATGGGCAAAAGCATAGTGGAGGAAGACACAGAACCGTGGTGGAACAAAGAGGGAATAAAGTGTAGGGAGATTTAGGAGGACAAGGAGAGGAGACATCAGAGAAAGAAAAGCTCCTTAGTGTCCAAATGCTCCTTTTCAGAGAAAGAAAGTTCCTTAATGTCCAAAACTCCATAATGTTCAAACCATCATATAAAATGTCCAAAGAAAAGCTCCTTAATGTCCTTAATGTCACTGGGAATGATGGGCAACTGCTGGAAGAAATAACTATCTTGCACCATCTCTTGGACACTCTGTGTTTTTGATCGTCCAATAGTAGTGTTTTGTGTAATGGACTGTGCATTTTTACTCTTTCTAATATTAGTGGCATACCTTAATATTTTGTGTGTGTCTCTCTTCCTTACTATAAACCATTAGTTTGAGGATTATGTCACCTTAGTTTTCCACCAGTACCTCACATAGTATCTGTGCTACACATTTACACATTCTCAGTTAATGACCAAGTTACAATGGGTGAAATTTCAAAATTACCTATTTGTTCCTTATGGCTCTGAATCATTTGAATTATAGTTATTGCCCATTTGGTCCTTCTGGGGAATTTTAAGATTCAAGATAATCAAGACGTAATTTGATATAAATCTCTTTAAAAGTAAACTGCAGTGGCTCACGCCTGTAATCCCAGCACTTTGGGAGGCCGAGGCAGGTGCATCACGAGGTCAGGAGATCAAGACCATCCTGGCTAACATGGTGAAACCCTGTCTCTACTAAAAATACAAAAATTAGCCACGGGCGGTGGCTCACGCCTGTAATCCCAGCACTTTGGGAGGCCGAGGCAGGTGGATCACGAGGTCAGGAGATCAAGACCATCCTGGCTAACATGGTGAAACCCTGTCTCTACTAAAAATACAAAAAAATTAGCTGGGCATGGTGGCGGGCACCTATAGTCCTAGCTACTCAGGAAGCTGAGGCAGGAGAATGCTGTGAACCCGGGAGGTGGAGGTTGCAGTGAGCCAAGATCACGGCACTGCACCCTAGCCTGGGTGACAGAGTGAGACTCTGTCTCAAAGTAAATAAATAAATAAATAATAAAGTAAACTACAAATGTTAAATGAGATTTTCTTTAAATTATAAAGAAAAAGAAACTTGAAAAAATTTCAACTGTTTTAGCTTCTTGTATTACTCCATTCTCATGCTGTGATAAAGGGCTGCCTATGACTGGGTAATTTATAAAGGAAAGAGGTTTCATTGACTCACAGTTCCACATGTCTGGGGAGGCCTCAGGAAACTTACAATTATGGCGGAAGGCACCACTTCACAAGGTGGCAGGAGAGAGAAGGAGTGCCAAGCAAAAGGGGAAGCCTTTCATAAAACCATCAGATCTCATGAGAACTCACTCACTATCATGAGGACAGCAGCATAGTGAACCACCCTCATGATTCAATTACCTCCCACTCGGTCCTTCCCATGACATGTAGGGATTATGGAAACTACAAGATGAGAATGAGGTGGGGACACAACCAAACCACATAATTCTGCCCCGACCCCTCCCTAATCTCATCTCCTCACATTTCAAAACATAATCATGCCTTCCCAACAGTCCCCCAAAGTCTTAACTCATTCCAGCATTAACCAAAAGTTCAAGTCCAAAGTCTCATCTGAGACAAGGCAAGTCCTTCTGTCTATGAGCCTGTAAAATCAAAAGCAAGTTAGTTACTTCCTAAATACAATGGGGGTGCAGGCACTGGGTAAACACACCTATTCCAAATGGGAGAAATTGGCCCAAATGAAAGCGCTACAGGCCTCATGTAAGTCTGACTGCCCCAGTGGGGTAGTCAAATCTTAAAGCTCCAGAATGATCTCCTCTGACGCCATGTCTCACATCCAGGTCATGCTGATACAAGAGGTGGGCTCCCACAGCCTTGGACAGCTCTGCTCCTATGGCTTTGCAGGGTACAGCCTTCCTCCCAGCTTCCTTCATGGGTTGACATTGAGTGTCTGCAGCTTTTCCAGGAGCAAGGTGAAAGCTGTTGGTGGAACTACCATTCTGGAGCCCAGAGAATGGTGGCCCTCTTCTCACAGCTCCACTAGGTAGTGCTCCAGTGGGGACTCTGTGTGGGGGCTCTGACCCCACATTTCCTTTCTACACTGCCCTAGCAGAGGTTCTCTATGAAGGCTCCACTCCTGCAGAAAACTTCTTCTTAGACATCCAGGCATTTCCATACATCCTCTGAAATCTAGGTGGAGGTTCCCAAATCTCAATTCTTGACTTCTGTGTACCCGCAGGCTCAACACTATGTGGAGGATGCCAAGGCTTGGGGCTTGCACCCCAAGCATGCCATGAAACCATGGTGTGAGCTGTACCTTGGCCCCTTTGAGCCACCACTGGGACACAGGGCACCAAGTCCCAAGACTGTACAAAGCAACAAGCAACCCTGGGTCCAGCCTATGAAATGTTTTTTTGTAAATCCTAGGCCTCTGGGGCTGTGATAGGAAGGGTTGCCATTAAGACCTCTGACATGCCCTGGAGGTAGTTTTCCCAATTTTCCCATTGTTTTGGTGATTAACATTTGGGTCCTTGTTACTTTTGCAAATTTCTGCAGCCAGCTTGAATTTCTCTTCAGAAAATGGGTTTTTCTTTTCTACCACATTGTCAGGCTGCAAATTTTCTGAACTGTAATGCTCTGCTTCCCTTTTAAACGTAAGTTCCAATTCCAAACCATAACTTTGTGACTACATAAAATGGAATGCTTTCAGAATAATCCAGGTCATGTCTTGAATGCCTTGCTGCTTGGAAATTTCTTCTGCCAGATACTCTAAATCATCTCTCTCAAGTTCAAAGTTCCACAGACATCTAGGGCAGGGGCAAAATGCTGCCAGTATCTTTCCTAAAACATAGCAAGAGTCACCTTTATTCCAGCTCCCAGCATGTTCCTCATCTCCATCAGAGACTACCTCAGCCTGGACTTTATTGTCCATATCACTATTAGCATTTTGGTCAAAGCCAGTAAGCAAGTCTCTAGGAAGTTCCAAACTTTCCCACACCTTCCTGTCTTCTTCTGAGCCCTCCAAATTTTTCCAACCTCTGCTTGCCACCCAGTTTCAAAGTTGCTTCCACATTTTCAGGTATCTTTATAGTAGCGTCCCACTACCCAGTACCAATTTACTATATTAGTCCATTCTCATGCAGCTATAAAGCACTGGCCAAGACTGAGTAATTTATAAAGGAAAAAGGTTTAATTGACTCAGTTCCACATGGCGTGGGAGGCCTCAGTAAATTTACAATCACGGCAGAAGGGGAAGCAGACATGTTCTTCTTCAAATGATGGCAAGAAGGAGAAGTGCCAAGCAATAGGGGGAAAAGCCCCTTATAAAACCATCAGACCTCATCAGAACTCACTATCACGAGAATAGCAGAATGGGGGTAACTGCCTCCATGATTCAATGACCTCCTACAGGGTCCCTCTCACAACATGTAGGGATTATGGGAATTACAATTCAAGATGAGATTTGAGTGGAGACACAGCCAAACCATATCACTCACCATAGAGTAAGAATGAAATGAGCTATTTTTTTTTTTTTTAAGGTGGAGTCTCACTCTGTTGCCCAGGCTGGAGTGCAGTGGCGCAATATTGGCTCACTGCAAGCTCCACCTCCTGCGTTCACGCCATTCTCCTGCCTTAGCAGCCCGAGTAGCTGGGACTACAGGCCCACCACCACCATGTCCGGCTAATTTTTTTTTTTTTTGGTAGTTTTAGTAGAGATGGGGTTTCACCGTGTTAGCCAGGATGGTTTCGATCTCCTGACCTTGTGATCCGCCCGCCTCGGCCTCCCAAAGTGCTGGGATTACAGGCTTGAGCCACCACGCCCGGCTGAAATGAACTATTGTTTTTATGGCATGTTGTTATAGTACTAGGATGAAATTCATTGAACTTTTTTCATTAGAGATGAATAGTAATATCAATAGTAATATATTAATTATATTAATTCAAGACCATATTAGCTGCTTTTCCTTTTGGAACATTCTTTGGATGATTAATTTATTCATTATTATTTCACAAATAATGTGTCTTTATTATGCGCAATTCACTTTTGGTTAGGCTTGCAAAAGGATTGAACTAAATGCATTTTGTCCTGGTGAAGCTTACATTCTAGTGGGAAACACAAATTACTTATTTAAAAAATATATTATATTTGCTCCTACCTTACACTATACATAAAAATTAACCCAAAAGGGATCATTCATGTCTCACAGTTTTAAACAGTGCTATGAGTCCAGAACACTCCCCTGAATATCAAACTAGTGTATCCAGCTATCTACTCTACATAGCCCCTTGAGTTCCAGCTAGTCTTTCAAACTTAACATCTCTAAGACTAAGTTCTTCTTCAGCTTCCCCAAACCTACTCTTCTTACACTCCTTCTCATCTAACAAATGGCAACTCAATTTTTCCAGTTGTTCAGACCAAATAAATTGAAGTCATTCTTTGTTCCTCTTTTGCTAACACAGCACATATTATCCATTGTCATATTCTATCACCTATTTTGTAGCCCATTCTGGATATTTCATAAAAATTGAGTCATACAATATATGATCTTTGTGTTTGGTTACTTTCACTTATAACGTTTTCAAGAATCATCCATATTATAGCATGTTTCACTACTTTATTGCTTTTTTATGGCTGAATAATATTCCAATGTACTGATATAACACATTTGTTTTTTCCATTCATCAGATGATAGACATTTAGATTGTTTCTACCTTTTGGTTCATCAATAGTGCCACTGTAAACATTGATGTGCAAGTGTTTGTTTGATTACTTAGTAATCCCAGCTATTTGGGAGGCTAAGGCAGGAGAATTGCTGGAACTCAGGAGGCAGAGGTTGCAGTGAGCAGAGTTTGTGCTACTGCACTCCAGCCTGGGCAACAGAGTGAGACTCCGTCATAAAACAAACAAACAAACAAATAAACAAACAAAAAACGTGTAGGTATGTGTTCCTAATATCGTATTCTAACCAAGAAGTCATAGAAATGTTTAACACAGGTGATTAGAAATCACGGGTGCGACCGGGCGCGCTGGCTCACATCTGTAATCCCAGCACTTTGGGAGGCTGAGGTGGGCAGATCACGAGCAGGAGATTGAGACCATCCTGGCTAACATGGTGAAACCCCGTCTCTACTAAAAATACAAGAAAATTAGTCGGGCCTGGTGGTGGGCGCCTGTAGTCCCAGCTACTCCGGAGGCTGAGACAGGAGAATAGCGTGAATCCAGGAGGAGAAGCTTGCAGCTAGCCAAGCCCCACTGCACTCCAGCCTGGGGGACAGAAAGAAATAATGGGTGCAGAAGATGTCCTAGACCTGGGGAGAAACCTGAGGAAGTGGCCCATGCCCTCTTTGTATTCTGACACACACAGCGTCTGACACATTGTAGAAGTTCAACAATCTTGACCAATAAATAAAGAAATAGAGTATAGCTACAACCCTTGACGCTGAATTATATGGTATAAAAACCCAGTGGTTTTATTCTTTAATGTTTACTAAATAGATTTGCTACCATTCACTGTTTAACAATCCTTAGAGTCAAGAATTTTGGGGTTACATTTCACTGATATGTCTCTTGTTGCCAGTCAAGATTATTTTTTTTTCTTTAGTTCAGTGATATATGGAGTTGGAGAATGGCAGCTCAACACCTTCTTTATAATTTAAATTCATTAATGTAGAAAACTCTCAGACTTATTTTCCCCTCTAGGTAAAGCAGCCTTAGCTCCTCTGCAAACTCCAAGCATCAGTTTTTTTTTTTTCCCTAATTGCTTTTCTTCAGTTCCTCCAAGTGCTTCTTTAAAAAGTGCAAAAATTCATTACTGGCAGCTTTTCAGACAATAACAATTCTATCCCTTGCTCGTTGGTTGACAGAATAACATGCCCAATGTTGTGATAATATGAGGACTAAGGGATCCTAGACTTGCTTTCACCCTACTCAAGTGAAATTTAAACACTAGTGATGTTTCCAGGTTTACTAACATGTGCTTTCACATCCACCAAGAAGATTCTTATATGGAAGTAAAAGTTTCCAACATCACCCACTAGTCCTTATAAGAGAGGCAGTTTTCCAGTTCTTGCAAACACATCAGTAGGCTGGTGCCCCAACATCAGGTGCCCGCAGGTCAAATTCATTTAACCTGAGAAACCTGGTCAAATACGAGCACCTTTCATCAGCGTTCCATATGGTTTTTCTCCCAGAAGGAATGACCAGCCTGAAGCAGCTATAGGCAATTCTGTTAGCCAAAACAAGCTGGAAGCAAAAGGGAAAAAAGTAACAGTGAAAATTCTTTTTTTAATGTGTATAATACTTTTATTGTCAAAGTCAAACTAACAAAATATTACCACCAATAGACATATTGTGGATATTGAAATATTAATATTTAGTGGTGAGGTTTTTTTTGGTCAAATTAGTAAATATTTATTAAATCGAATTTCTTAAAACTAATATGGATCTGAAAAAGAAAGTGAAAATTCTTAAAGGAACCAAGTACAATCTCATGAATAAGCTACAGAACACTTAAATGACTAGTGTCTGTATGTGCTTGCTAGTATTATTATACCATCAAGAAAGTAAAAATAGACATATATATTATGCATTAAATCCACAAGGTAGAAAACTTGAAGACTGATTACTTTAAGTAGTAAATGAATCCAAGAAGTGTGGATCACTTGATGGGAAATAACCAAGACAGCCCATTATTATCTCTCTTGCTGATTTGGTGTATGATGAAGAAGAGATGTACATTAAAGGGTGCTGCCAGAAGAGAATAAATTTGTATCTTAATGGAAAACTCAAAGCAAACTTGTGGTTGTTACCACAAGTCAAAGAATATTTCTTGAACTCCCGCTGACTATGGTGTTTCTTTCACATTGTTGATTGCTGTAGACATTTCCTAAACTCTAGAGTGCCAAATGTGAAGAAAATGTGCACAAATAAACAATATTAAGAAACACTGGTGTGGTAGATCGTTAAAACTCCCCCCCCCCGCCCCCATTCCCGTATGTACATCTCTTTGCAATGTGACTTTGCTGGTGCTCTTGTAGTGGACTTTATTTCTCCCCCAACTGAATCTGGGTTTGTCCATGTAACTTGTTTTGGCCAATGGGACAGTAGCAAACATAACTCAAGCAGAGCCTTGAAAAGTCTTTTTACATTGAGACTCAAGCTCTCTCACTGCTGGAAACCCTGAGAGCTCCAAGTGAGAGCTTTCAGGAAGCTGAAAGCTAACTTTCACCCGAGAGGATGAAATTCCACATATAAAGAGAGGCTGAAACATTTCAGCCATCCTGGCCAGAACCTCAGGCATTAGAGTGAGTACAAACTAGACTATCGAGTTCTTGACAAAGTTACTCCGTACCAGAACTGCCAGATTACCGACAGACATGTAAGAAATAAAAGTCTGTTTTTGTTTTGTCATTAAGTCAGCAGCAAAAACTAATAGATACACAATGAAATAAATGTGTAATTAAAGTTCAACTTTAAGATGTGATATGTGATGGAATCATTGGAGAAATCATACAAAGTTGAGGTTAGTATGGAAAGGTTTCAAAAAAGAGTGAGGTTTTGGTGATTCTGTGTATAATATTTTGCAGAGATCTTTTTCCGCTTCATTTTTGTCACCAAATCAACTGCAAATCCCAGTCACTGATGTTTAGATTACTACATGCACCTTCACATGTATCTTCCATCTCTTTTTGCCTGTAATTCAAATAAGTATGCTTAGAGTCATCTGAGTTATATACAGGCATACCTGGTTTTATTGCACTCCACAGATATTGCAGTATTTTTTTTTTTTTTTTTTTTTTACAAATTGAAGGTTTGTGGCAGCCTTGCATGGAGTGAGTCTACTAGTGCCATTTTTTTCTAACAGCATGTGCTCAGTTCTTCAATTTGTTCACTTTTTTTTAAAGCAATATTTTTAGATTAAGGTATGTGTGTTGATTTTTTGGCCATTATGCTATTGCCCTCTTAATAGACTACAGTATGAGCATAACTTTTGTATGTATTGGGAAACCAAAAAAAAAACTGTGTGACTCACATTATTGCAGTATTTGCTTTATCGTTGTGGTCTGGAACTGAACTCACACTATCTTGGAGGTATGCCTGTTGTATTAGTCCATTCTCACACTACTTCAAAAACATACCTGAGACTGGGTAATTTACAAAGAAAGAGGTTTAATTGACTCAAAATTCCTAATGACTGGGTGACCTCAGGAAACTTACAATGATGTCAGAAGGCGGCAGGGAAATAAGGCATGTCTTACATGGTGGCAGGAGAGAGCGGGGCTGGGATAAGGAAGTGTCATACTTTTAAACCATCAGATCTCATGGGAACTCACTTGCTATTATGAGAACACTATGAGGGAAATTGCCCCATGATTCAATCACCTCCCACTAGGTCTTTCCTTCAACACCTGGGGATTACTTTGCTCCATGTGACTTCTGTGTCTAGGCCATTGAAGGATAGAGCTTCTGCCTGGTTCTCTCTAAAATCATATCATACATACTAGAAGAGTCCAGCAAACATGTTGTGAGGACAATTAAGCAGTCTTATGGAGAGACTTACATAACAAGTAATCACATCTTCCCATCGTCAACCAGCATCAATTTTTTGGTCACGTGAATGAGCCACTTTGGAAGAACATTTCCCAGCCCGAGTCCAAAAACTACAGCCCCAGTCAGCATTTTGAATTCAGCATCATTAGAGTCTCTAAGGCAGAACCACTCACTCAAGTAGGCTGCTCCTGAATTCCCAACCCAGAGAAATTCTGTAAGATTCAGAATATTTATTGTTGTCTTAATTTACCAAATTTTAGGGGAATTTGTTTCACAGCAATGGATAACTATTGCACACAAAGGAAAAGGCTAAAATTCGCATAGTACTTTTAAAAATAAAAATTATAAACCTATCAGTCTGATTTTGGGCCAACAGCTAGATCAGAGACATTAGTTCCAGTTCCTTATTTGAGAATCCAAATGTGAAACCATACACATTTTTAAGCTTAGTCTTTGGGTGCCTTAGCTCTTTTCTTTGTAAATTTTAGTTAATGAATCTACCAATATCCAAGTCATTTTAAAAAACTTTGGATTCATGGTAGTAAACTCCTCTTGTTTTATCTTCAAGGAAATTAGCTTAATTTTATGCCTTAACATTCTTATTATCTATCTTTCTTTCTGTATTTCAGTCCTGTCTATATTCATACCCTTGTCTAATATTCTGTGGAATATTTAGGAACTTAAGCCTCCAATCTTTCAGTAACCTTTCTAAAAGGTACTATTTACAGTATATCATCTAAATGCTTTTGCTTGTTGCAAAATGACCAGGCCCTAAATATCTCTACAATAGTATATTTTGTCCCTATCCCACTTCTTATGATCTAACTGATTACAGTGCTCCAATCAAGCGAGCTGTTTCATACTTCTAATTGGCCTCGTTTGGAATGCTGTTTACCTTTTGTTCATCATTCTTGAGTACTTGCGGGCAGAGAATCATTCGTATTCTTTAATTGCTAAATGTAGGTTTGTTCCTGAAGGGAATTTTTAATCTGGAAGGGGGATTAATTAACTGATCCCAAACAGAAAATTACGAAGTATAACCCTCACAAACAAAACTTCCATAATAAAGACTCTTGTACTTGTGTAATTAAATCTTCAGCACAAATGCCATCAAATATCAGAAATAAGAATCATTTGAAGAGTTTGGTGATATTCATGTACCTAAACTCTATTATTTGAGATTCTAACTTCATTGGTCTGTGGGCCAAAGAATCGGCATTTTTTAGTTCACAGGTTCCACAAAAGCATTAAAAATCTCATAAAAGGCCAACCTTTATTGTTTAGGGGAGAAAATAAATGATGAGTAAGCTTGTAAGCCAAACTCAATGTATTTAGTATCCAAAGTGAATCTTTTCTTAGTAGCAAAAACACGGGCATGGTGGGTCACGTCTGTAATCCCAGTACTTTGGCAGGCCTAGGCAGGAGGATCATTTGAGGTCAGGAGTTCGAGACCAGCCTGGCCAACATGGTAAAAATGCCGTCTCTACTAAACTACTAAAAATTAGCTGGATGTGGTGGCGCATGCCTGTAATACCAGCTACTTGGGAGGCTGAGGCAGGAGAATTGCTTGGATCTGGGAGGTGGAGGTTGCAGTGAGCCAAGATTGCGCTACTGCACTCCAGCATAGGCAACAGAGAGAGACTCCGTTTCAAAAACAAACAAACAAACAAAAAAAAACAGACATTGGAGTGACTCTACAAATGTCAGACAAAATACACTTTAAAATGAAAAAAAGTTACTAATGATAAAGGGGGGCATTTAATAATGATTAAATGGTCAATCTATCAGGAAGAGAGAACAAATATAAACATGTATGCATGTGACAACAGAAAACTAAAATTCAAAAATATAAGCAAAAAAAGAATATGTTAAAAATTCTTATGCATCAAAGGACACTATCATGAAAGTGAAAAGACAACAAATTTAGTGAGAAAAAAATGTTGGCAAATCATATATCTGATGAGAGACTTTTATCTAGAATGTATAAAGAACTTTTGCAACTCAGTAATGAAAATACAACAGCCCAATTGCAAGTGTGCAAAGGATTTAGACAGACGTTTCTCCAAAGAAGATATGCAAATGGCCAATATGCACAATATGTAATGATGCACATAACATCATTACTCATCAGAGAATAACTAATACATTAAATTATTATTCATAATATTAATTATTACTGAATTATATTAAATAATTAAGATATTATACATGCAATCAAAACCCCAATGAACTAGCACTTCATATTCACTAGAATGGCTATAATCAAAATGTCTGCTAATAACAAATGTTGGCAAGGATGTGGAAAAATAACCCTCATATGCTGCTGGTAGAAATGTAAAACCATGTTGTCACTTTAGGAAACAGGCTGGGAGTTTTTCGAAAAGTTAAACAAAGAGTTATCGTATTACCACTCCTAGGTATATATCAAAGAAAAATGAAAGCATATGTTCATGCAAAAAATTGTACATCAATATTCATAGCAGTATTATCCATAATAGCCTGAAGGCAGAAACATTCCAAATGTACATCATCTGATGATGAAAAAACAAAATGTGTTATATCAATACAATGGAATATTATTGGGCCATGAAAAAGAATGAAGTAGTAATCCATGCTACAGTGTGAATAATTCTTGAAAATGTTATACTAATTTGAAGAAACCAGACACAAAAGACATCATAGTATATGACTCCATTTACACAAGATGTCCAGAAGAGGCAAATATATGAATATAGAAAGTAGATTAGTGGTTGCTTAGGGCTGGGGTGGGAGCTTAGTGGTAAATAGGAAGATTGAAAAGTGATAGCTAAAAGCATCTTTTCGAGAATTTCTTTTTGAGGTGCCAAAAATGTTCTAAAATTGATTGTGTGGTAATCTGTGCGAATATACTAAAAACCATTGAATTATATACTTTATGTGTGCAAATTGCATGGTATTTGAACTTCGTCTCAATGAAATTGTTACCAAAAAATTTGACTAATACTGACAACATGCTTTCAGACTCTTAAAGTGTATTGTGTAGATACAAAGATTTTATCTGTGTTAATTTTCATATTTGTATTTTATGTTAGATTCATGTTAGAGTACACATACTTCCAAACTTCAAGAAAAAAGTTTTCCAAAGAAAGTTTTGTTAGATATGTAAGAACAGAGTTGGGCTAAGCAGCGAAGGCTGTAGGTAGGAGGTTTTGTTCAAACACAACCCAGACTGGCTGTTTACATAAAAGCAAAGACATCATAAAGTCACAAGGCAAGAGCAATCTAAATCACTAGCTAAAAAATCAAATCAACCTAACAAATTTGAGGGTTTTTTCCCCTTCAAAATAAAACATAAAACAATTTCAGAACTTTGTGGATAAAATCTCAAAATACAGATAATGATGTTGTTTTATAAAACATGTTAAAGCACACATATCAATGCATCAACTCTACCCACCAGCAAACCTTCCCATCCCCAGCACACTTTCCTGAAAACTTCTCCCAGGTCTTCTTGACTTTTTTTTTTTTCCCCTTTTCCTTTGACTTCTATGTTAATCTATCATTAAGGATTATTAAATGTTCTTTAATAAGTATTAAAAGACTTTTAAAACTGTGACTTCTTAGATTCTTCTCTTCTCATTAAAAGTGTATCATTTAAAAAATCTTAATATATTTTTTTCACGTTGATTGAGGTATAATTGACAAATAGAAAATTTATGTATTTAAGGTATACAACTTGATGTTTTGATATACGTACACATTGTAAAATGAACACCACAATCAGCTATCATATTTTTAAACTCCACACGCAGAACTCTTTTATGTTGACAGACAGTTTCTCTTGGTAGATTATTGCACAAGTATGGTCAGTTTTTTTACTACTTGAGGCCCCCCAGGACTAAGGATTCCTTAAATTGTTACAAAATCTGGAGAAGAGGTAGACATGGCTAGAAGGACAAGCAGACATGACGTGGGGAGTATTTGGGAGAAAGGAAAGGAAAGAACATGAATGAGAGAGGGATAAGTTTGTGATGGAGTGAGGTGACTACTATGTTGGTGATTTTCTTTTTCTTGCTACAGACCATTAGTACTGATTGCAACCTCTCCCATCACTCTCTTCTTATATACTTCTCCTCTCTTAGGCTGCACTTGGAATTTCTGATCAGGATAACCCTCAGGATGTTCCAGAGGGCCAGAATACCCAAATGCCTAAAGAGAATGGTGAGATAACACATCCAAGATTAGGTGCTTAAAATCTGCAACCAAATGCCCTAGGAAGACAGGAAGAACAGTAGCCTCCAATTCCCAGACAATCATTCTGAGACTGAAGAGAGAGTCTAGAAGTAGATTTTTGCCCAAGTCATGGCTTTACAACATACTAGCTGTGTGATCTCAGAAAAATCACTTCACTCCTCTGAAAGCAATTTGCTTTAACTGTGAAGTTGGGTTAATGGTAAGATTCACATATTATTATTGTTGTGAGAATTAAACAAGACATTATACGTAAAGCACCACGAATAGTGCCCAATACATAGTTAATAGTCAATAAATAATAGCCATTATTATTATTGTGTTCAGACATCACATAACTAGGGCACTGGAAATAAGGCCCCAAACCTTATTTTTCTATTCAGACAACCAACAAATACTGAAAACTTTTTGGTCATCTGAACATCCTGGCTATGTAGTCATCCAGAATATTCATTGAAAGTATTTTAAATTCCATGAAGACACTTGAAAGACTTGATAAACACCCATCGTAATATTTTTTCAAATGAAATTTTATATAGCTGTGAATGAATAAGAAACACTTTCCCACTACTTTTTGTATAGTTCCCAATTATTTAACATATTCAGAAGAGGAACAATTCTGGCATCGCTTTTGATGGTTTCTTGAAACAAAGTTTATTGAGCAATGCCACACCATTTGTTTAGGAATTAATTCTCAGGATTCAACTGTTCAGAGAAGAAAGGCAAGTATCTTTTACACTTTCTTCTCCCATATATTCCCAGTATTTGATGTTTCTTGGTACTTATTAGCAGTGAATCTTAAAAAGTAAATAATCCTATTGACATAGACTTATATCCCCAAATAAGGGACATTTTGGTTAATAGTCACTATCAACCAATCATAAGTAGTTCTATTCTTTTCATTGAGAAATTTATTTTCTGATATACATTACTAGAATTTGTATTTTGTATGCTGGCAAGGGTAACTGGTTTTAGTTCCTGTCAATGGTATAAGAAGTTAAAAAGGTATTTTTTTTAAGTGAATTGGTTTAAAAAACAAAATAAGAAATTATAAGACAGGTAGTATGTGAATATGACATGACAGAACCCAAGCATAGATTTATATCTTTAGTTTTCTGCATCTATTATGTGCTTAATAAGTGCTTTCTGGGTGTATGAGTGAATGAAATTTGACTTTGCTTCTCTGTGCATCCCTGCCATATTCTCAAGTTCTTATAAATATTGCTGTCACGGCCAGGCGTGGTGGCTCACACCTGTAATCCCAGCACTTTGGGAGGCCGAGACCGGCGGATCACGAGATCAAGGCCATCCTGGTTAACATGGTGAAACCCTGTCTCCACCAAAAAAATACAAAAAAAATAGCCAGGCTTGGTGGTGCACACCTGTAGTTCCAGCTACTCGGGAGTTTGTGGCAGAAGAATGGCGCGAACCCGAAAGGCGGAGCTTGCTGAGAGCTGAGATCGCACCCCTGCACTCCAGCCTGGGCAGCAGAGCGAGACTCCATCTAAAAAAAAAAAAAATTACTGTCACGAAATTTTCTATTTCGTGTGTGTATTTCTGTCTTGGGTTTGTACCTATCTGCCTTTGAGTCTTTCCTTATTTGTTTTTTATGATTTTAAGCATTCTTGAACAATTTGAGGTCCAGGATAGCTCTGTATTCGTCTTTGTCTTTGCTCTTTAGATCTTCCTTTCCCTACCTGTTGAAAGCTCCAATCTCCAATTTCCGGGGCCTTTCCTGTTATATGCTTTTTGTATCCTCCAGGAAGTAGCACAAAGCCTGACATTTAAGTGCTAAATACAAGTTTAAGATTGATCATAGAGTTAACTTTGTGTCTCCCTGTGGTCCAAATCTGGTAAAACTATTTGAGTTGCTTGCATATTTAGACTGGTCAATTCTCAGTCCTCATTTCTCTTCCTCTTCTTATCACTTGCCACTCCTTTCTTATTATTCCTTCCTTGAAACACATTTTCAACTCAACTCTTTTTTCAGAATACCATACTCTACTGTTTTGTCTCGCACCATATTTGCTAATCCTTCTCAGTCTTTTTTGTTGATTCTCCTCTTTTTTTCAAACTGTTTGTGTTGATATGTTCTAGGATTCAGTGTTTGAACTTATTCCTTATTTATTCTCACAGTTTTATCAATTCAGTTATTTCCCTTATTAAGGTCAAAAACCTTGGGGTCATTTTTGAGTCATCTTTTTCTCTCACATTATACATCTAATCCATGAGCAAAATTTGTGGATGCTGTTCTGAAACCTGTCCAGAACTTGATTACTTCTCTCCACCACACTTCTATCATCTGGATACAAGCAATGATTATATTGTGCCTAGTTTATTGCATTAACCACTTAAATTACATCTTTACTTTTATCTTTATCCCTGCATAGTTTGTTTTAAAAAGAATGATAAAAAATAGTCATATCATGTCAGGCTTCTTTTGCTCATATGCTTACTATCAATTTTAATTGTCCTCCATTTCTCTTATATTTATTTTTAACAACTTTATTGATATATAAAGTAACCAACTGTACATACTTGAAGTATGCAATTTGATAAGTTTTGACACATGTATACACCCATGGAGCAATCACCACA
Organism: Mandrillus leucophaeus; assembly: GCF_000951045.1. Classification (NCBI taxonomy): domain Eukaryota; kingdom Metazoa; phylum Chordata; class Mammalia; order Primates; family Cercopithecidae; genus Mandrillus; species Mandrillus leucophaeus. The sequence continues at coordinate 5,694,177 of NW_012099210.1, forward strand.
ATCAATGTGATGAAGACCACCATAACCCCAAAGGTTTCCTCCTGCCCTTTGCACTTCATTCCCCTGTTCTTCCTTCACCCATCCCCATTTCCCAGGCAACCACTCATCTGCTTTCTATTACCATAGGTTGTTTGGATTTTCTAGGATTTTATATAAAAGGAGCAACAGAATATGCACTCTTTCTCATTTATTTATTTGTTTTGGGTCTTACTTCTTTCTCCAGCATACTTATTTTGAAAGTCATCCATGTTGCTGTATGCATCAGTTGTCCATTTCTTTTTGCTGCTGAGTACTGTTCCATTAAATGAATGTACCAGTTTTTGTTTTTCCATTCTCGTGTTGATAGACATTTGAGTTGTTTCCAGTTTTGGGTAATGATAAATAAAGCTGCTATGAGCATTCCTGTGCAAGTCTTTCTATGACTATAGGCTTTCATATCTTTTAAGTAATTACCCAGTGATAAAACGGCTAGCTCATATGGTAGTTGAATATTTTACTTTTTGTAAAACTGACAAACTGTTTTCCAAAGTGTTTCTATCACTTTGCATACCTACCAGCAGCATTTGAGAGTTTCATTTTCTCTATAATCTCACCAACATTGTGTATGGCTAGTTGTTTAATCTTATTTGTCCTAATATATCTGAGGTGATATATTATTGTAGTTTTAATCCGTTCATATTTAAATTATTAACCATTTTTAAAATTACTAATGACGGCAAATAGCATTTTATACGCTTATTGGTCATCCCTGTATCCTCTTTGCCGAAGTATTGATAAAATCTTTTGCTAATTTTCTCATTGGTTGTTTTCTTATTGTTGAGTTTTGATGGTTTTAAACAAGTGAATATTAAATACAAGTAATTTATCAGGTACATTATTTGCAAATATTTTCTCCCAGTTTGTGGCTTGCATTTTCATTATTTTAACAACATCTTTTGAAAAGCAAAAGTATTAAATTTGGATAAAGTAAAATTTATGAATTTGGCAATTTTACTTTAGCTATTGTATCTATGAAATATTTGTCTAACCTAATCAGAAAGATTTTCTCTTACACTTTCTTCCAGAATTTTACAGTATTAAGACATATTTTGGTCTATGCTTCTTTATTAGTTAAATTGTTTAATAAATTATTTTTTGGAGAAGATTTAGGTTCACAGCAAAATTGAAGGGAAGATACAGAAACTACCCATATGCCTTCTGCTTTTATACATGCACAGCCTCCTCGACTGTCAGCCACATGCACCACAGTGGGACATTTGTTACAATTGATAAGCCTGCATTGATAGGTTATTATTAATGGAACCATGGTTTACATTAGGGTTTACTCTTGATGTTGTACATTCTATGGATTTGGACAAATGTATGATGATATATATTCACAATTATTTTATCCTACAGAGTAGGATACAGGGCAGTTTCACTGCCCCCAAAATGCTCTATGCTCTCCCTATCTTTCCCTTCCCTCTATCCCCTGGCAACCAAAGGTACTGCCTCTATAGTTTTGGCTTTTCCAGAATATTATAGAGTTGGAATCATATAGCTTTTAATCTTTCAGATTGACCTTTTTAACTTAGTAACATGCATTTAAGTTTCCTCCATGTCTTTTAATGGGTTAATAGCTAATTTATTTTTAACTCTGAATAATATTCCATTACCTGGATGTATCATAGTTTATCTCTCCATTCACCTACCGAAAGGCATCTTGGTTGCTTTTAAGTTTTGGCACTTATGAATAAAGCTACTATAAACATCTACGCTTAGGTTTTTGTGTGGAAGCACATTTTCGACTCTTTTAGGTAAATACCAAGGAGCACAATTCTTGGATCATGTGGTATGAAAGAATACGTTTAGTTTTGTGACAAACTACCAGACGATATTCTAAAGAAGTATGCAATTTCACATTCCCACCAGCAATGTTTGAGAGTTTTTGTTGCTTCAAATCCTCACCACTATTTGGTGTTGATAGTGTTTGGGATTTTGGTCATTCTAATAGCTGTATAGTGATATCTCAGTTTTTAAAGTAATTGCGGTTTTTAAAAGCCGCAATTACTTTTGCACCAACCTAATACATATTTATTTGGTACAATGTGATGTTTTGACACATGTATCTGTAGTGTTATAATCAAATTGGGGTAATTATAATTTCTATTATTTTAAACATTTATCTTTTTTTCTCTCAACATTGTATATTCTTTATTCATACATTCTTTCAAAAAATATGTGCTGAGTATCTAATACAGGCAGGTTCATAAATGCATAGAATTTTATGCATAAATGCAAAAATCAACAATTTAATTTTAAGTTCTGGGATACATTTCTTAGTCATAACAGCATTAAAAATCTTCTTTTCTGGCTATCTTTAAATATAAATGATGTTATTATTTGCTATAGTCACCTTACTGTGTAACAGAACACTAAAATTTATACTTCCTGTCTAACTGTAACTTTGTACCCATTTATTTGCCATTTCCTGACCACATATGATGGGGAACATATTTTCATTTTCTTACGTATCATCTGTATATTTTGATGAGGTGTCTATTCATGTCTTCTGCCCATGTTGAAATCAGGTGTTTGTTTTCTTGTAGTTGAGTTTTAAGAGCTCTTTGTATATTTTGGATAACAGTCCTTAACCAGATATGTCTTTTGCAAATATTTCTTTCACAGTTAGTGGCTTGTCTTTTTATTCTCTTGACAATATTTTTTGCACAGCAACATGTTTAGTTTTAATGAGGTCCAGCTCGTTTATCAACTCTTTCTTTCATGAATTGTGCCTTCATGTTGTTTCTAAAAAGTCATTGTCAAATTCAAGATCATTTAGATTATCTCCCATGTTTCCTTCTGGGAATTTTATAGTTTTGAATTTTACATTTAGACATTTTACATCCATTTTGAGTTAATATGTGTTGAGGGTGTAAGATCTGTGTCTAGATTCACCTTTTTGCATCTGGATGTCTAGTTGTTCCAGCATCATTCATTGAAAGGATTATATTTTCTTCATTGTATTGCCTTGGCTCCTTTGTTAAAGATCAACTGATTAAATTTTGTGAGTCTATTTATGTGGACTATCTATCTGTTTCATTGATCAATTTGTCTTTTCTTTTGCCAATAACATACTGTGTCAATTACTGCAACTTTATAGTAAGTCTTGAAGTCAGGTGAGGAATGTCCTCTGACTTTGCTCTTCTTGAATATTGAATTAGCTATTCTGGGTCTTTAGCCTTTTCGTATGAACTTTAGAATCAATTTGTTGATATCCACAAAATAGCTTTCTGGATTTTTTTTTTTTTTGACAGGGACTCACTCTGTCAACCAGGCTGGAGTGCAGTGGTGTGATCATGGCTTACCGCAGCTTCGACCTCCTGGGCTCAAGAGATTCTACCATCTCAGCTTCCCGAGTAGTTGGGAACACATGTATCCACCCCCACACTTGGCTAATTTTTAAATTTTTGTAGAGATGGGGTATTTCCATGTTGCCCAGGCTGATTTTGAATTCCTGAGCTCCAGTCATCCTCTTGCCTCAGCCTCCCAAACGGCTGGGATTACAAGCATGAGCCACTGCGCCCAGCCTTGCTTTAGTTTTGACTGGGATTGTGTTGAATTTGAAGATCAAGTTGGGAAGAACTAACGCTTTGACCATGTGGAGTCTTCCTAACCATGAATATGAAATCCTTCTCCATTTATTTACTTAAAAAAAATCTCTCATCAGAGTTTTGTACTTTTCCTCATGTAGATCTTGTATATATTTTGCTGGATTTATACCTAAATATTTCATTTTTAGTGGGTACTAATATAAACATTATTGTGTTTTTAATTTCAAATTCCACTAGTTCACTGCTGGTGTATAAGAAAGCAATTGACTTTTGTGTATTAACCTTGTATCCTGCAATCTTGCCATAATAGCTTATTAGTAACAGGAGTTTTTGTGTGTGTGCCAATTCTTTCAGATTTTCTATGAAGACAATCATCAGTCATTTCATGTGTAAACAAATAAACTTATTTTTTTCTCTCCAATATTTATACCTTTTACTTTCTTCTCTTGTAGCATTAACTAGGACTTCCACTATAATGTTGAAAAGTGATGGTGAGAAGGAACATCCTTGTTTTATTCCTGATCTTAGTGGGAAACTTTGAATTTCCCACCACTCAGCATGATATTAACTGTATGTTTTTGTAGAAATTCCTTACCAAGTTGAGGGCGTTTCTCTCTATTCCCAGTTTAATGAGAATTTTTATCATGAGTGAGTGTTGGATTTTGTCAAATGTTCTTTTGCATTTATTGATGTGATCACGTGATTTTTCTTTTTAACCTGTTACTGGGGTGAATTATACTAATTGATTTTGGATGTTAAACTAGCCTACATACCTTGGATAAATCCTATCTGGACATGGTACGTAACTCCTTAAATACATCGTTAAATTCTGTTTTCTAATATTTACTTGAGGATACTTACATCTATGTTGATGAGAAATTTTGGTCTGTAGTTTTCTTTTCTTGTGATGCTTTTGTCTGGTGTGGTATTAGGATAATGCTGACTTAATAGAATGAGTTAGGAAGTATTACCTCTTCTTCCAGAAGAGATTGTAGAGGATTAGTATATTTTCTTCCTTAAATGTGTCATGGAATTTGTTAATGAACCCACAAGGGCCTCGTGCTATTTTTTTTGGGAAAGTTACTAATTATTCATTCAATTTCTTAATATAATCCTATTCATATGGTCTATTTTGAGATAATTTTTATACATGGTGTGAGGTATGGATTAAAGTTCTTTTTTGTATATGAATATTTAATTGTTCCAGCTCCATCTATTGGAGGCATAATTCTCTCTTTACTAAATTGCATTCTCATTTTTGTCGAAAACAAGTTGCCGGTATATATACATAGAGATCTATTTCTAGACTTTTTATTATATTTCACTGATTTATTTGTCTATCTTGATGCCGTATCCACACTTTATTATATATGTGTTATATTCTAATTGAACATATTATATACTTTTCTTATTTATTTTGTTTGTTGTCTGTCTTTCTTACCCCCTAAAATGCAAACTCTAACTGGGTAGAAATTTCTGTCACCTTTTTTGCTGCTGTTCATTTATTGCCCAGAATACTGCCTATCACATTGTGGTCACTTAACACATTTGGTTAAATAAATGAATGATGGACAGAAATAAAGAATTCAAGTGAAGAGATGTTTAGCTTCTGTCAAATTGAAGTGACAACAGAGCCTCTAGCGAGAGCTAGCTTTTGAAAATATGAAAATGTAGAGAGGTCTGATTAGAGATGAAGCTTTGGCAGATAGTTGCACAGAACAGAGAATTTTGGGGATCTTTTCGTTGTTTTGAATGACTTAAAGGCAACAGTAGGGACACCTGTATTCTCAGTGTCCATCTCTAGGAAACCAGTCACTGGTTTCTGCGCTGTATGAGGAGTCTTAGAAGCAGGATTTTCCTCTTTAAGATATTTGGTATATAAGATGATGCATGTTTCTGATCTCTGCTACTTGTTTGGGTTTGAAGCCCACTCTACTATCTTAACATTTGGCAGAGGCATGATCCTTTCCTTTTTATTTTACTCAGCCCGGTCTTCCAACTGATCTTTGACTGCTGACACCTGTACTTGTCTTAGTTCCACACTGTCTCCTTGGTCTGACTCTGTGTTTATTGACCTTTTTTGTGACTCTTAGGAACCAAGGTCTGAACTCTAGATTGACTGCTGTCAGTCAGTTCAGTCAGAAGATGGAACCCTTTATAGTTCAATGAATTTTTGAAGGGAGAAGGATATATATTAATATAAGTACAGGTCCCTGGGTGGAATCTTGTGGAATGCTCAAAGTAGGGGAAAGAACAAAGAGAATATAAAGAGAGTAAAATACACATATAAGGTGAAACTGTATACAGTAGAGTTAATATTTTCTTGAAGAAGAGATTAGAGATTAACCAACTAAATGAAATTTTACTGAAATATCATCGAGAATGAAGAATTAGTTAAGTTCATTGGATTGCACAAACAGGAAGCCATTGGTGACCTTTAATTACATCCTGGAATTTACTTGCTAGATAATTTTGGTACTGGTTTCAATGCACTTCTTCACCATTTGAAAATGAACATATGTTTCCATATGTGTAAATGTACGCTTTTGAAAGAGATGGTTTGGCTTATTTTTTACTGGAGGTAAGAAATAGTGGTGTATGTGTGTGTGTGTGCGTGCGTGTGTGTAGGTGACTGTAGGGAGGAGAAGCACTTCAGATTTCCAGTCTTTTTCTTTGTCTTCTTTTTTCCTCTTCTTCCCCCTTATAACACATCTAAATAGGAGGACGTGGTTTGGTTTGAGGGGATAAGCTCTGGGTCAGACAAGTATTTTTATGTTTGCTGTAAAGAAAAAAAATAGCTCTTTGTTCGCCCATCTCAAACTCTGATTTATTCTCTTAAAGGCTAGCAGCATTTGGGGATCTGCTGTGTTCTACTGCATTCGACGATCTCAGCCTGCTCAGATGGTTTACATGACAGAACGGTCTCACACAGTTCTTTCAAAAGTTCAAATCTGGGCTTAAGAAGCTGAAACTGGCAGTGAGATGTGATTAAGCATATTGGAAGGACAAAGATAGTCTTGTGTTTCCACAACAGCCCGGCCTTAAAAGAGCTTATTTCAGCAAGAAATACATGTATTTAAGATATATGTACATATGCAATATACATACACTATGTATATAATTTATTGCTCTTATTTTAATAAAAATATTACTTATTGATAATGTAAAAAGGTAACTTATTTAAAACCAAAAGTATTTGGGCAAGCACATCTCAGTTTTTGGAATTAAAAATGTTTTTGGTCAAAATGTTAATGGTTCAGCTTATAGATTGCTTTGTGGTATACACATGCACATACATTTAAGATGTAGGTGGAAGAAAAATTACTAGTTTTTTGGGATCCTGCTTGATTGCATGCCACAATTCAAGGTAAGCAGGTGGCCTAGTGAGATATAAAAGGCTTCCTAAACAAAGAATTTTATTTCCTGGTTGGTGCCTGCAGGGGAGAAATTATGAAAGGAAAGCAGAAACCTGACAGTTAAAGAGAGTCCAGAATTTTGAAATGAAGTGTTTTTATTGATTTTAAAAGGTATGCAAATTAATTACAATTTACAGACAAACATAAGCTTTTGAAAATGATAGATTATTTTAAGCAATAATAACAGGTGAAAAAACAATTCATTATACTCTTTATGAAATTGTAACTATAGCTCAAAAGAATGGTATGACTCTTTTATCATAGATGACAGATTTTGTAAGAGACCAAACAAGTATAAAATTTGAAAGAAAGAGTGGTACATTGCTGGTATATTGCTTAGTTATCTATTCTTTTGCATAAACTATTAATAAATAGATCAAATGAAAAAAAATCTTTAGGAGATTATACCATGTCAAATTTTAAGGTGTTTTGTTGCACCGATTCTAGCTTCAAATTATTTTTAAATAGTAAAGGACACCCACCTCGAGCTAAATAAAATCTTCACTTTAGTAGACATAGTAAATAAACACCGGGCACTTCTTGCATTTCTGAAATTAATAGTTATTTGGAGCCACAAATGTGCATATTTGTTTTCTTATTTTCATAGGTGATTTCACTAAGCAAAAATCCTTGTTAATCCTACATTCACATAGATAGAAGGTCAAAGTTGGTCAGTGAGCCAAGAAATACCATATCAGGGTTTCTTTCCCCTCCAATTGAAAAAGGTATAAATTGTGGAATTAGTGTATTGATTGAAGGCTACAACTTCAAGCAATCAGTTTTTCTGGCTTGACAAGATTATTTTATCCTACTTTTCTTTTATTATTATGTGTAGTATTTGAGTCATCCTTCAGGCAGATGAAGTGACAGCTTGATTTAACTCAATAAAATCCACCAGTTAGGTAACCTACTGAGCCGAACAAAAGATGAAAACGACGGCAAGGGGCAGGTGCCCTATTAGTTTAAGCAAGCAGAGGAGTCTGGAAACGAAGAAAATATTAACAGAAATTATTCTCTAATCAATGCATTTCTATGGGAACTTAAAAGAAATTTGTAAAACCTTCTTGCTTGGCAATTGAGCAGATAATGCCTTTTCTTTAAATACAAAACAAAATAAACAAATCTTTAAAACTAGACTACATGCATGAAAACCAACACCTCCATAATGGCTGTGCTTTTGTGTAATTGCAGCCAGTTAAATACTCTTTAATTTCTTGGTATATTTGAGATGAAAATGCTGTACGATGGATTTGTAATAGCTTGGAAGTAACTGTAATTTGTGTATTTTTCATTGAACCTAACCTTTGCTTTCTCACATCGTATCCAATTGATGCCTTACATGATTTCTTCAAATTAGAATATTTTAACATTTACAAATAATATCAATTTGAATTTTCCTGAGAAACCTAAATACATAAGCCATAGTAGATATTTTGTTTGCAGAACTAGAAAAAGAGTCTTGTAATTTAAAACGCTCACTTAAAGTGATTGAAGTTTCTTAGGATGTGCATTCCTCTTTGATTACACATAAAGCTTTCATTACTGACAATGGGAGTAGCTCCACAGGCAATTGGGAATAATTTGTATGAGCAGAAGTTTGATGTTAAATTAACAGTTTCATTAATACTCACTTTTGGAGCTTTAGAAACCACACTATATTTCACATTACTTTAATGTGCTGACATAAATACAGAAATCTTGGAAAAGTGTGGGTGAGGTTTGTGGTGGGTGGGGTTTGAGGTTTGTGGTGTGGTTAGGGGATGGAAGATAGGGAGTAGTTTAATTATTTTATGGAAATTTGGAAATTCCTTTTAAGGCAGTGCTCTCAGATTTCAAATGGATTTGATCTGGTCTTTACAAGAGTTATATGTTATGTAACCCAAATATGTGAGAACCAATTCCTTAAATGCCTCCCAAAGTTTATTTCAATAAACAGTACTGGTATCAAATAACTTTCAGAAATTCTTTGTGTAAAGTTAGCATAAATTTCTCGTAGGATGGTAAATAAATTTTTCCTTGCGTACTAATTTTGACCATTTGGTAGTGTTTTCCCAACGTTGTGAGAGAAGGATGATTCGGAGTTTCAATCCAGGCGTAGCAGGAACAAATGAGATTTTAGCGATAACTGCCTCAAGTCCAGGTTGGGGAAATCATGGCCCATGGGCTGCTATTTTTTAACTACTTGTTTTTTTCAAAAGGATATCAGTCATCTTTATTTGTTTACATTTGTATTGTATAATTCTTATCTTTGCTCTTCTCTGACTTTTCCCTTTGACACACATTCATCTTAGCAGAACTTCCCACAGTTGAGGGGAATTTCTGCTGGGAAAGGGAGGTAGTATTGAAGGGGTGTGACATCCTGGGTTGGCCGCAGCCATATTGTCTCCACTGGCATAACAATGGTGTTGGCAACTTAACATCACTGAGAAAGAAACCTAGGCTGGTGGTGCTCTGGGGCAGCTGCCCCGTTCACTGGAGGCCCCAACATTAGAAGGATGAATTATTTCCAAATACTTCTCATTTCCTTTTTGACGCAACAAATTGGAAGTACCTTGAAAAGCTGTAGTTAACATAAAGGAAATTAAAATCTCATGCCTACAGGTATAATATTTTTATACCCTTAAATCAAGGAGAGAGAGAGAGAGGAAAAAAAGGAAATATTTTTCAAGTAATCTGTACAGGATTGCCCTCTCATAGCCAAAACAAATAGCGCGTCTTTTATAAGCAGTCATCTGCATATGCATGTAGTGACTTTGTCTCACATATAATTTAGAAGGCACCATTAGATGTCAAAAACAGGGTTCAGCTCTTATTAACCCAAGATGTTGAAATTAATTAAGGTGAGTAATTTTAATAAACTTCATTTAAAGAATGAATAAGTTGTTAGGGCATTCATGACTAACGCCGACTTTTTGATCCCCATCCCTCCACATGTGCTCAATTTTATGTTTGTGGTCAATACAGGGATAAAGCTATTAGAGTGCCCCAGCTTAATTTCAAAATTTATGTAGTTTTTTTCCTCTAGCTTTATTTTATATCTAAGTATACATGTTTAGTGTGATGAGTTTTGATGATATATCAAAAATGATGATTATCATCACACAAAGCAATATATAGAACATACTTATCACCTTGAAATTTCCTTCATGTCCTTTTGGAAATTAATTCCAGAATCTTCCCACTTTTTCATATGCACAAAGCCAATCAATGTTCTGATTCGTAGTTTTATGTGCATATGAAGTTTTGTTTGATTTTGAACTTCTTATAAATGGAATGAGTTATAAGATGAATTATAAATGCATATGTTCTGTGCCTGGCTTCTTTCACTTAATAATATTTTTAAGTGAATTTTAAGATTAATTCATGTTGTTCTTTTTTATTTCTTAGTAGTATTTCATTATACAAAAAATCACAATTTGTTTATCCATTCTGTTTTCAGTTCCAGTTACTATGAATAAGGCAATTAAGTACAAGCCTTTTGTGCCCATAATGTTTTCATTTATCATGGTAAATAGCTAAGAGTGCAACTGATGGGTCATCGGTGAGATGTATGCTTAGTCTTTAATAACTCATTTGAAAATTTATGTGTGTAAGTTAACTTTTATTTTTTGGTGTACAGTTTTATGAATTTTAACACATATGTAGATTTGTGTAATCATCACAATATTCAGGATGCACAAAGGTTTTATTACTCCCAAATACTCCTTTTTGATTCACATTTGTAGTCAAACACTTCCTTCTTTTCTAACCTTTGGGAGCCACTGATATGTTCTTCATCCTCAGGGTCAAGAGGAGGTACAAAACCATTGAAGATTTTTGAAGAGAGGAATTACTTGAGCTAACTAGTGCTTTAAAAAGATCACTCTATCTGCTATATTGAAAATAGACTGTGGATTTATATGTGCATACACATCAAGATGTCATACAAGTAGAATCATATTCTTTATAACTTTTTGAGATTGGCTTCTTTCATTCAGAAAACTGCCTTTGAGATTCATCCACATTGTTGTGTAAAACCATACCTTGTTCCTATTACTGAACACTGTTTTATTGTATGGATGTACCACAGTATGTCGTTTACTTGTTAAAGCACATTGACCTTGTTTTTAAGTTTGGGGCTCATGTTAATAAAATTGTTACAAACAGCCAAGTACAGGTTTGTATAGGAATAGCTTTATCTCTTCATTTTTAAACTGTATGCATTTTATTTAATTTTTTCTTATTCACTGGCTAGGCCTTCCAATAAAACATTGAATAGGGGCAGTGAGAATGGATATCCTTGCCTTGTGACTGATTTTATGTTAGCTGTGGATGCGTGTTTTAAAAATGTTTGTTTTTACGTTTCCTTTATCTGGTTAGGGAAGTTTCATTCTATTCCTCATTTGCTAAGAGTTTTTATCCTGAATGGATGTTAAATTTTGTCAACCTCAATCACATTAACAGACTAAAGAAGAAAACCTAGGCAATCATAACAATTGGTACAATTGATAACTGTACCAGTTAATATGATGAATTACCAAAGTCGACTTTCAATATTGAACTAATCTTGAATTCCTGAGTTAATCCTATTTTGTAATAATGTGCTATTTTTAAAATTTATTGCTAGTTTTCATTAGTTAACATTTTGTTGATAACTTTTGTTGGTGAATTTCATAATGGGTATTGGGCAATAGTTTTATGTCCTGTTCTCTACTCGTCAGTTTTGTGTATTATTCTGGCTACTTATAATGTGGTGGGTTTTAATCCATCCTTTTCTGTTTTTTTGGAGAAATTATGTAGAATTTGTATAATTTCTTTTTTAAATGTTTGGTAGAATACAACAATGAAAACATCTGCTTGGAAGACAATTCCTTTACATTTCTGCACATTTTTTGGATAATTTTTGTTCCAGGATATCTTGTCAAAGATGTTTGCATAATGAACAAACTTGGAAAATAGAGAGTGGTTTTGACCATAGCAGAGGGCAGATTGACTTTCTATCCAGAATAAAAAGAAAATGTCTCCCTCTGGGGAAAGCTTTGGGCAGGTTTGCTAACAGTTCCCTTGTAAGATGGGGTTTCCTAAGCTCAGGATTCCTCAGCTATGACACAAACACACTGTATGCACAGCATCTACGTGGGCTCCCTTCTATAACATTGTCATGTGATTTAGAGGCCAAGGGGAACCAATACAAACATGAATACTATGCTGCCTGCTGTGCTGAGAGTCATAAAGTCCTTTGTCTCGGAATTCGGAGTCTTGTGCTTTCTCCCAGCATTGAGGCAAATGACAAGAAAACTTTTTATCTTTCTAGCAGGGTAAAATCTTAGACCCCTCTCAGTTCTTCACCCTGGGAATAAGTTTCCTGTTATAGGCAGGACTCCTCTTATCTGAATTTGTTTATAATTATATAATATGAGCATGTTCCATTGTATAATGCTAATTGTTAATTTCAATTATTCTTCATTCATTCCTTCACACATTCATCAAGTGTTATTTGAGTGCCAACCTTGTGACATGCACTATTTTAGGGTCTGAAGATACAGTGGTGAATAACAAAGAAAAACATTTGTGTTTACGGAGCTTACGTTCAGGTGAGGAGAGACAGGTAAACAAATAAAATATACACCATAACATGCAAGATAATAATTAAAGCAGGGAAAGAGGAGAGGAACTACTGGTGAGGGTAGGTTTTTTTTTTTATAGGATGGTTACTGTTACAGAAACATTTGTGCAGAAGTCTGAAGGAGGTGAAGCATGAACCATGGCAATACTGGGGGGAAAGAGACCAGTGAAGAGACCAGCAGATTTATAGGTCTTGACTTACGAGTATAACTAGTGTTTGAGTAATAGTGAGGGACACAATTGCCAGAGCAAAGTAAGGGAGAAGGCTGTGATAGCCAATGGGATCATTAAGGCAGTAGAAGCTGGATTGTATAAATACAAACTTTTACTCTCAATGAGATAAAGAAACCACTGAGGAGTTTTGAAGAGAGAAATTGCTTGATCTAATGCTTTAAAAAGATCACTGTATCTGCTATATTGAAAATAGACTGTGTATTTGTATGTGCATACGTGTGTGTGTGTGTGTGTCAGGAGCGAGAAGTAAAGATGAAAAGAGAAAAACACATTAAAAGGTTGTTATAATTATTTAGTTGACAAAATATGGGACTGGGTTATTAATGTTGGGGATGCTGAGAAGTGGTTAGATTCTTATTTATATTTGGAATGTTTAATAGAATTTATGGATGCATTGGATGTATGAGGGAAAGAAATGAGTTAATCTAGCTTCCAAGGTTTTTGACTTGAGGAATTTGAAAAATGGGAATGCCATTGAGATAAGGAATATGATAGGGAGACCAAGTCCCAGACATGGTATCTTTGAGATAACTCTTGGACAACCAAGTGAAGATGTCAGGTAGACAGTTTGACAAATAAGGAAAAGATCTAGGTTAAAGTACGTTTTGAAGACATCAACATATAGAAACTGGATGTGATTACCTTGGGAGTGTGTGTAGATAACAGAGAGAACATTCAGTGATTGGCTAGATGAGGAGAAAGAAACAAAAGAGACCAAAAAAAAACAATAGACCAGAAAGGTAAAAGGGAAACCAGAAGTCTGTGTTCTTTCTATCCACCTGAAGAAAATATTTCAAGAGGGAGAATGAGCATGTTTTAACAGATGCCGTAGGTACTTCACTCACATCCTTTGGACCTTGCTATTCGGAGCATTCCTGCCAAGTTTCAGCTTCCAATTTCCACATCTTTATACCTAAGGATTGTTTCCAAAAACCAAGGAAATTCACTCTGCTCAAGCATGAACCAGACCAGAAATGCTGGTTAATTAATATAACTGCCATTCAGAAGGCCTTAACCAATGACTTGAGGGAGCCACTGTATAAGAACCCCGGCTCTCTAGATCCTTAGGTGGAAATAATGCTGAGGTGAGTGTTCATACTGTTTCTATGTGTTCCCTCATGGAACTTAATTCCAGTGATAGCTGTTTTAATAATACACTCCTGATTGTCTGGCTTTTCTTTCCTGTACCACTTCCCACTCACCTATTAGTGTTTCCTGTGATTCCTAAGTAAACTATCTGCCTTTGAACTCTTGTCTTAGGGTCTGCATATGGAAAAACCCAAGCTAATTATCCTGAAAGTTAAGTAACAGGAGGGCTGTATTTGACTATTGGAATTAGCCTTAGTGGCCTTGAGAAGACTGGTTGTAGTAGAGTGTTTGGGATAAAGTTTATTAGATTGCCTTCAGGAAAGCAGAGACAACAATGAAGTAGAGATATTGATTATAGACTACTCTTAGGGAGTGATATAGAAGGAAGCAGAAAAATGGAAAAGTAATTGGAGGGTAATATATAGCCAAGAGAATGTTTTTATTTTAAAATGAGAAGAATTACAGCATTACAGCTTGTTTGTTTGTTGGTGGGGATAATCCAGTAGAGAGGGAGTAATAATAGTGTAGGGGAAAGAGAAGGGACAATTTCTGTAATGACATACTTGAGTTGTCTAGAAGGAAAAGGGATTGAGTGGATAAGTTTTCAGATAGGAGCATACACAGTTTAATTTATGTTGAGCAAAAAAAAAAAAAAAAAAAAAACAAAACAGTATAAAAGCTCAGATTTGGGTAAGTGGGTAGATATGGTAGGAGGATGTGGAATGTCTTTTCTGATTACTTCTATTTTCACTCATTTGTTGAGACATGGGGGGAGGCATGATACTTTGAAGAGGATGCAGAAAGTATGAAGTAGGCATTGAGGAGAATGAATTTGTTAGGGAAATAAAATAGTTTTTTTTTTAAACTTAAAGTTTATTTAAGTTCTGTTATCATGAAGTGAAAGAGGAACCAGTGAACATGGTTCTGTGTTTTTCTCCAGTTATAGTCAACTGCAGAGTTTTAGGCACAAAGCAGATGGAGAATTACATTTATCCATGCTTGAAATTTTTTCCAAGTAAATATTATGAAAAGAAAGAGAATGTATGAAAAGGAATGATTACAAAGATGAATCATGGAATAGAAGCTGGGTAAGAAATGGAAGAAAGAAGTCACTAAAAATGAAGCTGGGTGTTGGATTGATGTATTGAAAGCCCTAAGGGGTCATAAAATTGCTAGAATTAGGAATCTAGAGGGACAAAGCTGGAAAGATAGAAGGTAGAGTCAGGAGAGTGAGATGCATGCAATTAAGATTATGGAAAAAGTATAAAATTATTATCAGTAATATAAATATTTTGGACTTGGAGGCCATAGAAGCTCTATTGCATTTACTCACTTCTGCTGTTATAGCTAGAAAGCAGCCACAGACAATACTAGTGCACATGGTTGTGTTCCAGTATAACTTTATTTATAAAAACAAGCAGCTAAGCAATTAAAGCAAGATTTCAAGATACAAGGTTAATATACAAAATACACTCACTTTCCCATATGCCAGCAATGAATGAGTAGAATTTGAAATTATAAACACAATGCCATTTACATTAGCACCATCCCCAAATAAAATACCTAGATAGAAATTTAAAAAAATGTATAAGCTCTATATGAGAAAAACTACAAAACTCTGATGAACGAAATCAAAGAAAAGCTAAACAAATGCAGAGAGATGCCATGTTCATGGATAGGAAGACTCAAAATTGCCAAGCGGTCCATTCCTCCCAACTTGAACTATACTTTATCTATAGTTTCAATGCAATCCCAATCAAAACCCAAGCAACATATTATGGTGGTATCAATAAACTGACTCAAAAGTTTATGTGGAGAAGCAAAAGATCCAGAAAAGTCAACACAATATTGAAAGAAAACAGGAAAATCAGAGGACGAACACCACCAAACCTTAAACCTTACTATAAAGCGACATTAATCATGACAGTGTGGTACTGGTCAGAGAACAGATTGATGAATGAAACAGAATAGACAGCCCAGAAATAGACCCACATAAGTATAGTTAATTGATATTTGATAAAACGGCAAAGGTGATACAATGGAGAGAAGATAGTCTTTTCAGCAAAAGGTGCTTGAACAACTGGACAGTCCCATGCAAAAAAAAAAAAAAAAAAAAAATGTAGACACTGACCTTACTTTTTCCCCAGATAAATCTATATTTCTCATACACCTACATGTAAAATGCAGAAGTCTTAAAAAGTAATATAGAAAACCATCTAAATGACCTTGGGCATGGTAATGACTTTTTAGATACAACATCAAATGCATGATTCATTTAAAAAATTGGTAAGTTGGACTTCATTATAAATAAAAATGTCTGCTCTGGAAAAGTCACTGTCAAAAGAATGAAAAGATAAACCACAGACTGGGAGAAAATATCCTCAAAGGGCATTTCTGATAAAAGACAGTTGTGCAAAATAGACATAAAAATCCTTACAAGTCAACAATAAGTAAATGAACATCTCAGTTAAAAAATAGACCAAAGACATTATTAACAGATATGTCACGAAAGAAGATATACAGATGGGTAATAAAGATATGAGAACATATTCAATATCATATGTCATTATGGGAATGCAAACTAAAATGACAATGAAATACAAGTACACAACTATTAGGATGGTTGAAGTCCAGAACACCAACACCACCAAATGCTGGCAAGAATACAGAGCAACAGGAACTCCCTTTATTGCTGGTGTGAATGTAAAATGGTACAGCCACACTGGAAGACAGGCTGACAGTTTCCTACAAAACTAAACATACTCTTAACACACAATCTAGCAATTGTACTCTGTCTTAGTTCATTCAGGCTACTACAACAATAGTGCCATAGACAATGTGGCTTAATTAATTTCTTATAGTTTGAGAGGCTGGGAAGCTCAAGATCAAGGCACCAGCAGATTCTGTGTCCAGTGAGGTTCTGCTTCTTGGTTCATAGGTGGCTATCTTTTTCATATGTCCTCACATGGCAGAAGGGCCAAAGGAGTTCTCTGAAGAGTTTTTTATAAGGGCATCAATCCCATTCATGAGGGCTCCATCCTCATGACCTAATCACCTCCCAAAGGCCTCACCTTCCAAACCATCACTTTGTAGGTTTCGGTTTCATCATATAAGCTTTGGAGGAACACCAATATGCAGTTCATAGAACGTTTCTTGGTATTTACCTAAAGGAGTAAAAAATTTATGTCCTACACACAGATGTTTATCGTAGTTGTATTCATAATTGCCAAAAGTTAGAAGTAATCAAGATGTCATTCAGTACGTGAGTGGATAAATAAAATGTGATATATCCAATGTTTTTATTTAGTAATAAAAAGAAATGACCTATCAAGCCATAAAAAGACATGGAGGAAACTTAAGTGCATATTACTAAGTAAAAAAAAAATCAATCTGGAAAGACTGCCTACAGTATAATTCCAAGTCTATGACATTCTGAGAAAGGCAAAACTGTGGAGACAGTAAAAAGATCAGTGGTTGCCAGGGGTTAGTGGGGAGGGAGGGAAGAATGAGCAGAGCACAAAGCAATTTTAGGGACATGAAACTGCTCTGTAATGATACTATAATGGTGAATACATGTCATTATACATTTTTCCAATCCCATAAAATCTACAACAGGAAGAATAAACTTTAATGTAAACTATAATTTGGGTGATAATGATGTATCAGTGTAGGCTCATCATTGAAACAAATGTACAGATGGGGGTGGGGGAGTATGTAGGAAACTTCTATATCTTCCGCTCAGTTATGCTGTGAATCTAAAACTACTCTAAGAATAATGTCTATTAAAAAACAAAACCAAACAAAGCAAACAAGTAGTTGGCCCATGGGGATAGTTTGCCAACCCCTAGGGTATGCCCATGAATCTGAGTCAGCAGAGGAGGATGGAAGACAGGCCTAGGAGTGGAAGTAAAGGAATGAGGGACCTGAGTGTTGACAGAGCCATCGATGTGGACACTTACATTACTCAGACCAAGCAGAGCAATGCTGGGGAGAGTGGCAATGAGCCTGTTGTCTAAATGATTAAGGAATGAAAGGAGGTGACTCTGGTGTTAGTAATGACTACACAAAGGAGAGATAGAACAATCCATCTTTTACTGTACACAGAAGTTTCCAAGTATCCTGAATATCTGAACTTGACTATTGTTAAGATGACATACAAAGGCAAAGCATGTTTTGCTAAGGATTAAACAAATATGGAAATATAACTAAGCAATCAAACTTATCTTAAAACAAATGCTGAATAGTTATCAGTATTTGACATACACTAGGCCAGACCTCTGCTGTTTGTGGCATTGATAACCATGTAAACGTGATGTCAGACATGTTTGGGGACAAACAGGTTTGGATGCATTCAGTGTTAATTCTTAATAACTTACTTATATTGTTATTTTAACTTATTGCATTTCATTTTACTTTTACTTTATTTGGTTAAATGTCAGTATCTACTAAATGAAAGAATTCTTTAACACTATGGCTAAACTAAACTAACCTCAGGTAAGTGCTGGGTGATAAAACTTGTACCCCAATACTATATCAAAAGCTGGTTTAATGGCTGACAATGTATGTCTCTCCTAACTGCCTCTGATTTGCAGAAATGTGGCTACTTCCTGCGTTGATGTCAGCTACAGCTGGTTAGGTACTGTGAGGGCAGGAAAAGGACAAGAGCCACTTAGACGAGTTTTGTTTCCAAATGATTACTCATAACCATATATTGTAACATTAAGATGCCTGAGACTGTAGATTAATCTTTTTATCAACCTGTGTACTTTTGTCCACCCATCACTTCCTTACCATTTAAAATTCTTGATATTCTTTGTCAGAATCACATCACAATCTTTTGAAATTATAGCTTAGTAAATTGCTTGTTTAGAATTTAACTGAAAGCATTTATAAATAAATATAGTTTCCTTGTATTCTTTGCTAGATGTCATTTACTTTGACTAAATTTACTTAAACCATTTTAACCTTTCAGAGAAAGTCCAGGATTTTATTTTTTTTTTTACTTTTAAAAATACTCAGCTGACATTCTGATTTACCAAAAGGACACCACCACCATTTTTCTGAAGTGCATCTGTTCAAAATCAGAAAAAAAGAAAATAAAGCCTTTCATTTTCTTTTTTCCATTAATTCTTTTTACCTTAAGGAGTTTGGGGAATTATGATTTTAGGTGACTTATAGAGTTATTAAATTCCATATCTAAACCCACAATATGCCAAATACTATCAATTATATTAATAAGCATCACAAATATAAAAATAGTCTTTGCTTTTTCTTTGTGCACATTCAAACCTATCTAATTGAGTGCCTCTCCTATTGCTGCGGTCTGAATGTTTGTGTCCTCCCCAAATGCAGATGTCAAAATCCTACCTCCCCACAAAGTGATGGTATTAGGAGACAGGATTGCCCAAGGGAGACCCCTGACCTCTTATACCATATGAGGACACAGCAAGAAAGTGCTGTCTATGAACCAGAAAGCAGGTGCTCAGCAGACACAGAATTTGCTGGCACCTTGATTTTGTACCCCCTAGACTCTAGAACTGTGAAATAAATATCCGTTGTTTATAAGACACCCAATTTATGAGATTTAAACAAAATAGCAGACCGAATAGACTAAGACACCAATTGATGCAATATAGCAACTGCCTCTGTGTATTAGAGGAAGATACCCCTGCCCCACTGAGAGACGGACAGGCTCTCAGAGGAGAGGTTTCCGGGAGCCTTTCTGGGGATAGCTATATACACTTTATTGAGTCCACCACAATGCAATTGTGACCATTATATTGGCCAGATGGGCTAGCTAGAGCTTCTAAAACTTTTAAATGTTCTTTTTCTTTTTAGAAGGCAAGTTTTTTGGTAGATGTTTTTAATTAAAAGTTCTTTTTGAAAATAACCTGTTTCTAATTACATAATAAAAAGTGTTTTACTATTCATTATGGAATGAACCTGACAGAGTAGATGAAAGAATGTTTGCTGTTATTTTATGCATAGGAAATTTTTTACAATTTTAAAAATAAAATTTCACTATCAATTCATTTCAATTCACAGTGGAGACAGGATATTCAGGAAAAAAAAACCCCTACATTTATAGTGTATGAATGTGCGTGTACAAAGACAACACTCACAGATGAAAACTGATTAGTTACCATTGCAAACCCAAACATATGATTTTGAAGAATAGAATTCCGGGCACACAAAAACTTCTAAATGACTGGTTCAAAGATTTTTGATGATATCTATAGCTATTTAGTTATTTGAAATAAAGTTACTTAATGGACTGAGAATGTAGACAAATAAGAGTTTCAGGTTACTTACTGCAAGTGTGTTATAAAATAGATTAATATCTAGTTAATTCACATTCTGTCTTTAAACTTGTCAGGAGTAGATAAATAAAACATTGATTTTTACTTAGGATCAACACTGGGTTAGATTCTTACTCAATTTACCTTGCATAGTAAATGACAAAAGACAAGTATACTGATTGTTTCAAGTATTTGTTACTTAGAAGAATGATATATTAAAGCAACCACACCTTGAAGTTAAGCTTACATTTCTATAAGCTGTGTTACAATTATAAGACTGTGTATATGTATGTAGAGATATACATATATAGATATCTAACTATTATTTAGTATTTATAGACTACTGAAAATGATTTTGTAAATTAAACAATTCAAGATCTTTACAGAAAGAGAAAGCATTATAATTAGAGCCACATCTATTTCTCTCTTTTTTTAAAAAAATTGAAAACGCTGCTTTTCTGTGATATTTTAGATATTAGGGTTAAGTCAGGTACTTTTGGAGTCTTTATTAGAAAATAAGTTAATTGTAGAATTAGGAAGATGGATCTATTTACTCTCTTATTTTCTACTCAAAGCACTATGCTAGGTGCTAGGATGGTGAAAGATACAAAGAAGAATGAAAAGAATTTACGGTAGAGTAACACTGTCAAATAGCATTGAGAAATTAAGCATATTATATTAATATTAAACTCTTGAATTTTTGTGATGAAAATTAACATATTAAAGGCTCTGAGAAGCTTTGATGGAAAAAACTTATTTAAATTAGTTGAAGGCATCATTTCCCAGGACTCTTTTGTTGGAAATGACTGTTTATTTCTCTAACAATTTCTATTTTATGAAACAGACTGAGAAATGTGGGGCTGCAGTACCCTCTTTATCTTGATTCAGCCCTCTCTCCCACCCTAACTTCCTGTGTTTAGTACCAGTTACAGATGCTCCCCATGGCAGAAACTCTGTGTTGTACATGGACAGTCATAGCAAATGAGCCAGGTAGAGATTTCCTTTTATTATAATTGCCTCCTCATAACCAAAATAGTTAGGTTTGCAATAACTTTTTCTCCAGTTTCTGATTTAGAAGGCCCTGACTACACAATTTAAAATGTTATCCAGTGTACTCATACAATCTAAATTGTTAGTAAGTCCTATCTTCCCTCCCAGGTACTGAGCGTATTTATAATGACTGTGTAAGGTCACCATGTCACCATGACAAACTATTAGAGGGGCATTTGGAGGAAGATAAAACATTTCAGAACCCCAATACCAGGATGCATGTGCAGTTGACAAGTTGGCCTACATCTCCAACTTCCCCTTTTCTGAGGACTTCCATGGTAGGAATTTTAATTGACAATCTTTTTTCATAATTATAGTCTTTTCATAATGCTGACTTAAAAATTTGACCAAAAATTTTTCATTCAGCAAAAAACATTTTAAGTTACCTTTATCCTGGTGGCAGGGTACCCATTATCTCATCCAAATTACTGCAAAAGCCTCATAACTGGTCTCCGTGTTTCTGCTGATACTCCAATGTCACAAGGAATTTTACAGCTAAAGGACCCTTACAAAACAACCTTCACATTGCTCCCATTTCAGAAAAAAAGGGCCATGTCCTCAACGTGTTCAACAAAGGCTCACATAACCTGACCGTCATTCCTTATCTCCTACCTCTCTTCCTCTTACTCATCTTTATCTACACTGGCCTCCCTGCCTCCTGTTATCTCTGAATAAAATGTCTTCTAAAATAGCACATGGAGGTAATCTCAGGATCATGGTGGAGAGGAGGCAGGTCTAGATTGCAGCTCCAGACAAAGCAGCATGCAGAGGCTTGCATTGTGAATTTTAGCTCCAGATCGACTGCAAGAACAAACCAGCAATTCTGAGAGGACCACAGACCCTTTGAAAGAAGCAGACTGCTCTTGCAGGACCTGGTAGACACTCCAAATACTGTGAGTGCTCCAATTGCGGAAGTGGAAAAGGGAGACCCTCCTCTTCTGAACACACCCCCCAACTGGAGAAGCTGAAGGTCTGTTTGCCAGAGAAGTTCCCAACTTTACTTGGAGCTGAGTCAAGTTAGAGAGCTGAGCCGAGCGAAATACAGGGGTGGAGGAGGCAGCAGGGAGGCCCTGGGAGCTTGCTGAATTCCCAAGCAGTCCATTCCTGCCTGACGCCATAGGGATCCATCAGGAGGGAGGCCAGTGGAACCGGGGGTAAAACTCCAGGGAGAGAAAATCTTCCCTAGCTGAACTTTATAACAATTTGAGCGGGCGAGAAGCCTCCTGGCCAGTACTCGGGGGAGGGTGTGAATCCGGCTTGCAGACTTCACAGGCGGGGGAAGAACTAAAGCCCTTTTCTTTCACAGCTGTGAGGTGGAAAGCCTTGGGCAAGTTTTCAAGCCTGACTCGCCCTCTGTCTGGAAACAGACTTGGGGCTGTTGCAGGGGACACAGTGGGAGTGAGACCAGTCCTTCGGTTCGCGTGGGAGCTGGGTGAAGCCTGTGACTGCCGGCTTTCCCCCATTTCCCTTACAACCTGCATTACTCAGCAGAGGCAGCCATAATCCTCCTAGGTACACAACTCCAGTGACCTGGGAATCTCACCCTTATGCCCCTCAGCGGTATCAGTAAGACCTGCCCAAGGAGAGTCTGAGCTCAGACACGCCTAGCCCTGCCCCCACCTGATGGTCCTTCCCTACCTACACTGCTAGCAGAAGACAAAGGACATATAATCTTGGGATTTCTAGGGTGCTGCCCACCGCCCGTCCCTCTCCACACTACTACAGCTGATGCTTTCTGGAAAGTACCACCTCCTGGCAGAAGGCCAACCAGCACAAAAATAGAGCATTAAACCACCAGAACTAAGAATCCTCATGGAGTCCATCGCACCCTCCACCACCTTCACAGGAACAGGTGTTGGTATCCACAGTTGAGACACCCATAGATGGTTCATATCACAGGACTCTGTAGACAACACCCAGTAACAGCCCAGAGCCAGGTAGATTTGCTGGGTGGCTAGATCCAGAAGAGAAACAATCACTGCAGTTTGGCTCACAGGAAGCCACATCCATAGAAAAAGGGGGAGAGTAGTACATCAAGGGAACAATCTGTGGGACAAAAAAATCTGAACAACAGCCTTCAGCCCTAGACCTTCCCTCTGACATAGACTACCCAAATGAGAAGGAACCAGAAAACCAACGCTGGTAATATGACAAAACAAGGCTCATCAACACTCCCCCCAAAATCACACTAGTTCACCACCCGTGGATCCAAACCAAGAAGCAATCCCTGATTTACCTGAAAAAGAATTCAGGAGGTTAGTTATTAAGCTAATCAGGGAGGGACCAGAGAAAGGAAATCCAGTAAATGAAATAAGAAGTGAAGGGAGAAATATTCAAAGAAATAAATAGCTTAAAGAAAAAACAATGCAAAATTCAGGAAACTCTGGACACACTTTTAGAAATGTGAAATGCTCTGGAAAGTCTCAGCAGTAGAACAAGTAGAAGAAAGAAATTCAGAGCCCAAAGATAAGGTCTTCAAATTAACTGAATCCAACAAAGACATAGAAAAAAGAATAAGAACATATGAACAAGGCCTCCAAGAAGTTTGGGATTGTGTTAAATGACCAACCCTAAGAATAATTGGTGTTCCTGAGGAAGAAGAGGATTCTAAAAGCTTGGAAAACATATTCCAGGGAATAATTGAGGAAAACTTCCCCAGCCTTGCTGGAGACCTAGACATCCAAATACAAGAAGCACAAAGGACACCTGGAAAATTCATCGCAAAAAAGATCTTCACTTAGACATTTGTCATCAGGCTATCCAAAGTTAAGAGAAAGGAAAAAGAATCTTAAGAGCTGTGAGAGAGAAGCACCAGGTAACCTATAGAGGAAAATCTCTCAGATTAATAGCAGATTTCTCAGCAGAAACTCTATAAGCTAGAAGAGATTGGAGCCCTATCTTCATCCTCCTCAAACAAAACAATTATCAGCCAAGAATTTTGTATCCAGAGAAACTAAGCATCATATATGAAGGAAAGATACAGTCGTTGCCAGACAAACAAATGCTGTGAGAATTCACCATTACAAAGCCATCACTACAAGAACTGCTAAAAGGAGCTCTATATCTTGAAACAAATCCTGGAAACACATCAAAACAGAACCTCTTTAAAGCACAAATCACAGGACCTATAAAACAAAACTACATATTAAAAAACAAAATAAAACAACAACAACAAAAAAGTAAATAGGCAACAAAGAGCTCAATGAATCCAATGGTACCTCACATTTCCATACTAACATTGAATGTAAATGGCCTAAATGTGCCACTTAAAAGATACAGAACCACAGAATGGATAAGAACTCACCAATCTACTATCTGTTGCCTTTGGGAGACTCCCCTAACACGTAAGGAGTCACATAAACTTAAAGTGGTGGAAAAAGGCATTTCATGCAAGTGGACACCAAAAGCGAGCAGGGGTAGTTATTTTTATATCGGACAAAACACACTTTAAAGCAACAGCAGTTAAAACAGATAAAGAGGGACATTACATAATGGTAAAAGGCCTTGTCCAAAAGAACAAATCACAATCTTAAACATATATGCACTTAACACTGGAGCTCTCAAATTTATAAATCAATTACTAATAGACCTAAGAAATGAGATAGACAGCAACACAATAATAGTGGGGGACTCCATTGACAGCACTAGCCAGGTCATCAAGACAGAAAGTCAGCAAAGAAACAATGGATTTAAACTATACCCTGGAACAAATGTGCCTAATAGATATATACAGAACATTTCATTCAACAAAGGCAGAATACACATTTTATTCAACAGCACATGGAACTTTCTCCAAGATAGACCATATAATAGGCCATAAAATATGCCTTAATAAATTTAAGAAAATTGAAATTATATCAAGTACTTTCTCAGACCACAGTGGAATAAAACTGGAAATCAACTCCAAAAGGAACCTTCAAAACTATGGCAATACATGGAAATTAAATAACCTGTTCCTGAATGAGCATTGGGTCAAAAACGAAATCAAGATGGAAATTAAAAATTCTTCAAACTGAATGACAATAATGACACAATCTATCAAAACCTCTGGGATACAGCTAAGGCAGTGCTAAGAGGAAAGTTCACAGCCTTAAACATCTACATTAAAAAGTCTGAAAGAGCACAAACAGACAATCTAAGGTCACACCTCAAAGAACTAGAGAAACAAGAACAAACCAGACCCAAACCCAGCAGCAGAAAGGAAATAACCAAGACCAGAGCAGAACTAAACGAAATTGAAACAAACAAACAAACAAATACAAAAGACAAATGAAACAACAAGCTGGTTCTTTGAAAACATAACTAAAACTGATAGACATTTAGCAAGAGTAGCTAAGAAAAGAAGAGAGAAAATCCAAATAACCTCACTGAGAAATGAAACAGGAGATATTACAACTGACACCACTGAAATATAAAAGATCATTCAAGGTTACTTACTATGAAGGTCTTTACACACATAAACTAGAAAAGTTAGAAAGATGGATAAATTTCTGGAAAAATACAACCCTCCTAGCTTAAATCAGGAATAATTAGACACCTTGAACAGACTAATAACAAGAAGCAAGATTGAAATGGTAAGTAAAAAATTACCAGCAAAAAAAAGTCCAGGACTAGATGGATTCACAGCAGAATATTACTAGACATTCAAAGAGTTGGTATCACTCCTTTTGACACTATTCCACAAGATAGAGAAGGAAGGAACCCTCCCTAATTCATTCTATGAAGCCAGCATCACCCTAGTAACAAAACCAGGAAAGGACACAACCAAGAAAGAAAACTACAGACCAATATCCCTAATGAACATAGATGCTAAAATTCTTAACAAAATACTAGCTAACCAAATCAAACAACATATCGAAAAGATAATCCACCATGACCAAATGAGTTCCATACCAGGGATGCAGGGATGGTTTAACATATGCAAGTCAATAAATGTGATACACCACATAAACATAATTAAAAACAAAAATCACATGATCAACTCAATAGATACAGAAAAAACATTTGAGAAAATCCAACATCCCTTTATGATTAAAACATTCAGCAAAATTGGCATACAAGGGACATACCTTAATGTAATAAAAGCCATCTATGACAAACCCATAGCCAACATTATGCTGAATAGGGAAAAGTTAAAAACAGTCTCTCTGAGAACAGGAACAAGAGAAGCATGCCCACTCTCACCACTTCTCTTCAACATAGTACTGAACATCCTAGCCAGAGCAACCAGACAAGAGAGAAATAAAGGGCATCCAAATCAGTAAAGAGGAAGTCAAACTGTCCCTGTTTGCTGATGATATCATTGTCTACCTTGAAAACTTTAAAGACTCCTACAGAAAGTTCCTAGAACTGATAAAAGAATTCAGTAGTTTCCAGATAGAAGATTAATGTACACAAATTAGTAGCTCTTCTATACACCAATGGTGACCAAGCAGAGAATCAAATCAAGAACTCAACCCCTTTTACAATAGCTGAAAAAAAATAAAATACTTAGGAATATACCTAACAAAGGAGTCAAAAGACCTCTATAAGGAAAACTACAAAACACTGCTGAAAGAAATCATAGATGACACAAGCAAATGGAAACACATCCCATGCTCATGGATGGGTAAAATCAATATGGTGAAAATGACCATACTGCCAAAAGCAATCTATATGTTCAACATGATTCCCATCAAAATACACAGAGTTAGAACAATTCTAAAATTCATATGGAACCAAAAAAGAGCCTGCATAGCCAAAGCAAGACTAAGCAAAAAATGCAAAACTGGAAGCATCACACTGATTTCAAACTATACTGCAAGGCCATAGTCGCCCAAACAGCATGGTACTGGTACAAAAAATAGGCACATAGACCAGTGGAATAGAATAGAGAACCCAGAAATAAACCCAAATACTTATAGCCAACTGATCTTCAACAAAGCCAACAGAAGCATAAAGTGGCAAAAGGACACCCTTTTCAACAAATGGTGCTGTTGGCTAGCCACTTGTAGGAGAATGAAACTGAATCCTCATCTCTCACCTTATACAAAATCAACTCAAGATAGATTAAGGGCTTAAACCTAAACTATAAAAACTCTAGAACCTGAAACTATAC
Source organism: Mandrillus leucophaeus (assembly GCF_000951045.1). Lineage (NCBI taxonomy): Eukaryota > Metazoa > Chordata > Mammalia > Primates > Cercopithecidae > Mandrillus > Mandrillus leucophaeus. The sequence goes on from NW_012099210.1 coordinate 5,721,559, forward strand.
AATTATAGAAGATAATATTGGAAAAACCCTCCTAAACATTGGCTTAGGCAAGGATTTCATGACCAAAACCCCAAAAGCAATTGCAATAAAAACACAGAGAAATAGGTCATGAATAGACAATTCTCAAAAGAAGATATACAAATGGCCAACAAACATATGAAAAACTGCTCAACATCACTAACGATCAGGGAAATGAAAATAAAAACTACAATGTGATATCACCTTACTCTTGCAAGAATGGGAATAATCAAAGAATCAGAAAAACAGTAGATGTTGGCATGGATGCAGAGATCGGGGAACACTTCTACACTGCTGGTGGGAATGTAAACTAGTAAAGCCACTATGGAAAACAGTGTGGAGATTCCTTATAGAACTAAAAGTAGAACTACCATTTGATCCAGCAATCCCACTACTGGGTATCTTCTCAGAGGAAAATAAGTCATTATTCAAAAAAAGATACTTGCACAGGTATGTTTATAGCAGCACAATTCACAATTGCAAAATCATGGAACCAACTCAAATGCCCATCAATCCATGAGTGGATAAAGAAACTGTGGTGTATGTATACACACACACACACGCACATATATACACACACACAAATATATACACATATATACACACACACATATATACATATATATACACACACAAATACATATATACAATGGAATACTATTCAGCCTTAAAAAAAGAATGAATTAACAGCATTTGCAATGACCTGGATGAGATTGGACACTATCACTCTAAGTGAAGTAACTCAGGAATGGAAAACCAAACATCATATGTTCTCACTGATATGTGGGAGTTAAGCTATGAGGAAGCAAAGGCATAAGAATGGTACAATGGGACTCTGGGGACTTGTAGGGAAGAGTGGGAGGGGAGTGAGGGATAAAAGACAACAAATACGGTGCACTGTATACTGCTTGGGTGATGGGTGTACCAGGATCTCACAAATCACCACTAAAGAATTTACTCATGTAATCGAATACCACTTGTACCCAAATAATTTATGGAAAAAAATAGCACATGGCTAACTCCCTCACCTCTTTAAAGTCATTGATCAAATTATCAGTTCCTCAGTAAGTCCTGCCTTCACCAACTATTCAAATTGCTAATCCCCCAAGAACTTCTAATCTATATCTCACTTTATTTTTGTTCGTAGTATGTATCATTTTCTAAAATCCTGATAGTTTATTTATTTATTATGTCCATTGTTTATGATATTTCTCCCATGCTGGAATTTAAATTCACTGAGGTCAAGGGTTTTTGTATGTTTGTTTGTTTGTTTAGGTTTTGGTACCTTCTGCTTATTATTGTGTCTTGAGTACCTAGAACCTTGCTGACACATAGCAGGTAGTCAACAAATATTTGCGAACTAAATGAATGAGTGGATAAAATAATCAAAGAAAAATATTTCCCACTCATTTGATGAAAAATATTCACCAACCTAGATATTTTATTATTATCATTGATGAACAAATTGAATGGTTTACAAGATAGAAAAATCTAGCTTTAACTCAGGTGTTTTATTGTTTTCTATTTAGTCAAATCCTAGAGATAGGAAATTTTTCACAAATTAAGTCTTTGTGTAGTTAAAAATTATTTTGGTATTCATTGTTTGTTTTGAGTTGTGCTTTTTAATCTCATGTCAATACCTGACATCTAGATGAATGCTCTGGGGCTCTGAAACCAACATTCTTCCTTCTTGAGGTGTGGTGAAGATATTTCCTCCAACATTGCGTTAGCTTGTATGAATCACAATGAAAGCCAAGATTTCAAGAGGCAGCAGTAGACATGGGTTTCATATAAGTGGAGATCAAAGTTTTCTTACTATGTACGCTTTCTCAAATTTTTTCCAAACATTGTTTCAAAACAGCAAAGAGAAAATAACCTTACTATCTGTGATGGCAGGTTACCCTTGGGGGTAAGGGTGGTAGAGGCAGGCTCCAGGCTTAGTTCTTGTGTTCTCTGAGGAGGGTTAGAGGACTCTGAGCAACAGCTGTGGGGTGAGGGAGGTTAGAGAGCTGGCAAACTGAGAAAACCAAACCAAACCAAACCACTCTGTGCCAGACCTGCACAGCTGTGTCTACTACTGACAATCCTTCCCCACATGCAAGCCAGTTGCTTCCATTCAGCACCCTGGAAGGGAACTTACCACACAGCAAAAGACAGAAAGCTCAGAGTCTTGTTTAGAAGCTCTCTGCTCCTTGCTTTTTGTTCCCTGACTGATACTTCCTACCTCTTTCACTGATTGAGCAATGGCAGCTTTGGCTCTCCTTAGGTAAAGCAGTAAACCTAAACTCTAAGAAAAAGACAGATTTTTACATATTGACTCAATTCTTTTGATTTTACTTTTTCATTTTTAATCTGATAATTTGTCAATAACTAAGAGGAATGTTCAAGAGATATCCAAGTCACCTCTTCCTCTGGTTTTCTGGAGATGTAATTCTCTATATTTCTAATCTTTTCTTCTAATTCTAGTTTATCAATTATGCAGGTAGAATTTTTTTTCCAACATGTTCTTTTTAATATTATCAGAAAGAACATTTGCTCCACTGTAAATGCCTAAATTCTATAATTATGTCTTTTAATCTGGTCGATTCATTTACAAATATTAATTAAAAGTATACTCCTAAACACAAAACACAATCCTAATAGTAATTTAATTTTAATTTTACTTAACTTTTTTTTTGTATTTTACAAAATCTCCACACTGTGAAAGAATTCCTAAATATTCAAAAAGTAATACACATTGAAAAGAAATGGTGAGAGTGGGCATGCTTGCTTGCTCTTGATTTTAGAGAAAAAACTTTCAGTTTTCCACTACTGAGTATGTTATTAACTGTGGGTTTGTCATGCATGGTCTCTATTATGTTGAGGCACATTCTTTCTATATCTCATTTGTTAAGAATTTTTATCATAAAATAACCTAATAATATAAAATTATTTATGCTATTTGTTGTTATTTTAAATTTTTTATTATTCTAGACTACTCTCTCAACTTGTGAACCACCATATATATTCTTGCTTGTCTACTTTTAGCTCCTTATAACATCTGCCTGTTTCTTTCATTTTTTTTTTTTTTGAAATACCACTATTACATTTCATCAGTCATATAGGTATTCTACAGGCTATGTCTGTTTATTGCCAAAATTTAGAAAACTTATAAATTCAGAAATTTACCTACTTTTTCCAGAAATTTGCAAAATCAGAAAATATGTAACTATAATATAGAAAATGAATGCCATCTATACTACTCATCCTAAGATGACCATTATTTTCCTTTTGCTAAATATACTAGAATTTTTTCCAAATATTTATTGTATTATCGTGTATGTACCCACTTCTCTATACACATACACATTTGAAAAACTGAACTCATACAGTACATGCTGTTTTGCAATATACTCTTTCATTTAAATATATAGTGTGCAATCCATTAAATGGAAGCATCATAATTTATTATTGACTAACATTTAGATTATCTTCCATTGCAATGGAAATCTTTTTAAATACATGTTTACACTTGCATAATAATAAGCCCAAGTATTTCATATTGAAACTTGAGTAAAAAGAAATTTGAATAAAAATAAAGTATAAAGCACATCCAGTAAGCTTATCCACCTTTACATACACCTTTTTTCTCATAAAAGTGAACTGTTTCAAGATTTCTTTTTCAAGAGCCTAACTTATTGCATTCATATATGTGAACAGTGGTCTTGATGGAAAGACTTCAAGATTATTGTACTAATAATTAATATTTCTAATTCAATATCAAGTACCCTCCTGCATTTTCCTGATGCCTAGTTTGTGGTAATCAGGGACCAAAAACTAATTTAGGTATGTTTAAATCCTATGGCTAAGTGCCTTGCCATTCTTTGCTGAGTTCACTATTGGTCAAGTTAAGTTTGTCCCAAGAACATATGTTATTTTGTGCATTTCCTAGAAAGCTTAGAGTATGTTTTTTGCTCCCTCTGGGGATTGAAGCCAGTCTCTATCATTTTAAAAGTAAAATGCAGTTAGAAATGCAATATTAAGAGGAAACACACCCACAAAAACTCATAGGTTATATTACAACACTGTCTATAGCATGTTATCTTAAAAAAAATACGAAGTAGGAGCCACCTAAATTCACTCTAAGATTTGAAGCAAATTAGCCTCCCAGAGGCACCAGTCTCACTCTATCTGAAACTCTGTTTCCTCATTTACTAAGTTATATCTGTCCTATCAACTTTGAAGGTGGTTGTGTGGATCATAAGAAATAACATATGTTCATACTTTTTGGACAATGTCAGGAACAACTTTATTTCAAGGTGTTGGGTTCCTAGCATGAAGGAGAATTTCCACCTGTATGGTTTCAGCTGAAGAGAATCTAATACAAATCATTCTGTAGAGAGGCGTGGGCAGCGTTAAAGAAGCAAAAGCAGGCAATGGAGGCTACATGAGACTAATAGCATGAAATCATCCCACTGTATCAGTCACTAGCAACTAGGACAGTGATTCTCAGAGTCTGGCCCCTGGACCAGCAGCATCAGTATCATCTGTTAGGAATGCAGATTCTCAGTTCTTACATTGGACCCACTGAATCGGAAACTCTGCATGTGGGACTAGTGAGCATTCTAGTTCATTCTGGTAGATGCTAAAAATTAAAAACCACTGAGGTAAGTTATGCAATGGTAATGAAAACTCCAAATAAACGAATGAAAAACACTTATTTCCAGCTCATATTCCATTTTGAACATGTTATTGCGGGTCAGCTGTGGTTCTGCTCCTGCTGTCTTCCCTCTAGGACCCAGGCTGATGATGCAACTTCTATAAGAACATTGCTAGTTATGACAGCAGAAAACAAGAACATAGTGAAGGTTGGCTTTAAAATGTCTCTTGAGAGGTAACACAGATGGTTTTGCTCTTCACTGGCCAATTGGTCATATAGCCATGTCTAAGTTTAATGTGTCAGGATATGGGTTTCATCTACAATGAGGTTCCCTGAGTATGGGTCAAAAATAATACTATTGACTCCATCACTCTTAGGCCAGAAGAAGCCATGGGAGGAAATAAAGTTCCTGGAGGCCAGGACAACCCAGAGCCTGAGGACAGCACAGCTGGTACTGAGTACGAGAGAAAACATGGAGGATGAAAGTGCTGCTGAAGGAGAGGCACAGAAACAGAGACCTCCACACCCATCCTGTGTCTGCATGGGTCAGTCCACTGGCACAAACAGGGCAGAAAAGGCTGGAACCTGGATCTGGAGTGGTGGCAAACAGAATTACCAGCTAATAAATTATTATCATCAATGACTTTTGAATCATCAATGACTTTATCATCAATGACTTTTTGGATGAAAATAATCAGGAGACCATGTAGCATTTCTAAAGCAAAGACAGTTTCTACAACTGATGACAAAGTAAAGAATGGTGAAGTGGAAATGCGTTCAACTGGGCTTCAGAGACCTTAGCATTAATCCGTGGTTTAGTTCAGGCAGGCTACATAATGGTGGGAAAAATTCAGTTTATGCACCAATACAAAGAAGTTTGGTTGAGATAATCTCCAGGATCCTTTTTAGTAATATAATAGGATGTTTTTATGTCACATCCGTCTTGTTTGATAGACATTAATAGAAGTGGAAGTGACATAGAGCTAAGTTCCACTAATCACCTATTTTTCACCAACAGTTTATATGATATACTATGACCAGCACTAATTTATTCTTTTTTTTTTTTGAGACGGAGTCTCGCTCTGTCGCCCAGGTTGGAGTGCAGTGGCACGATCTCTACTCACTGCAAGCTCTGCCTCCCAGGTTCACGCTGTTCTCCTGCCTCAGCCTCCAGAGTAGCTGGGACTACAGGCACCCGCCACCGCGCCCGGCTAATTTTTGTATTTTTAGTAGAGACGGGGTTTCACCGTGTTAGCCAGGATGGTCTCGATCTCCTGATCTCGTGATCTGCCTGTCTCGGCCTCCCAAAGTGCTGGGATTATAGGCTTGAGCCACCGCGCCTGGCCTATGGTTCAATCCCCAAAAAAGGTAGTTGGCACATTGTTGGCTTCAAGCAAATATTTGTTGTTTTATAGATTGGCAATAGATTTCTTTTGGAAAAATCAAGATTGATTGAGCCACAATAACCCTAGGAGGTTTGTTTCCCTATCTGTGTATTAAGTGAAAAAAAAAAAGGGTCAGAGAAGTTAGGTATCTTGAAAAAATTTGCACAGATAGCATAGAGCAACACCTGGAATTGTGTAGGGTCTTAGTCAAGTTATTGAATCTTTTTGAGCTTTAGTTTACTCATTTTCAAGACCATAATTTTAATTCAAATATTGGTGTGATTTTGAAACAATTAGGTGAGATGTATGCATGGTACTCAGTGAAGTGTCTGGCATGTATCAGATTTCTTATAAATGTTAGTTCTTGCTTCCTTCCTTTTATCCAAAGCACATACTCTGATGCTTTACATATAATAGATGCTTAATGTATAATTTCTGCGTGATTGATACTAGAATATATTAATTGGCTACAGCCATGTACTAGCTGTTGTAACAGGATGTGCTGACTCAATTTTGGTGACATTCCTGGTCATTTTTATTTTTGTTGGCCATGATGGTTAAGAACTTGATTGTCTGGAGCCCAGATTTGAATCTTGACTTTGGCAGTTATTCGCTTTGTGATCTTGGCCAAGGTCACTGTGCCTCAAATTTCCTGTCTGTAAAATGAGTATAATGATAATATGGATGACAGTGGTAACTTCTTTATATATTTTTAAAAAAATGAAGTTTGAAGAAATTAATACCTGTAAACACATAAAATAATGCTTGGCACAGAGCAAACACTTGAAAATTGTTAGTTTTTATTATTATTCTTATACCAGATGCTCACATTGTTTGATAAGTATCCCTCTCCCTTCAAACACACACACACACACACACACACACACACACACACACACCCCAACTCTAATGATATCCCTCTCAAGAGTCATCCCCAAAAGTATAGTATTAATATGTGTAGGTTTCCAAATGACATTTATAAATGGGCACCAAAAATTCTCTTAAGCAAAAGAGAGGGAATCAAATGCCAAAAACCAATTAAATATTATGGAGGGTAAAACACTATCTGACACAATCAGGCGACAGAGAATGAAGGCCAACATAGCGTTCCCAGCTGTACACTCTGCTGCCCTTTTCCCCCTCTTAACAGGGTGAGTTAAGGTGGAGTGTCATCCTTAACTTTGAATTTTGCTGCTTTTGTCAGTTTGTGTCACAACCTTAACATTATTTAAATGTACTTTTTTGTATTTAATATTCATATTCAGGTGTTCAAGCCATAATTTCTGTTAGTAAAAGTGACATTTCTTAAAGTTCATTATTTTTTCCACATAGAAATCTCAGACATTAAAAAAAAACAGACTTTAAATAATAGAACAGAAGTGTCTTCAGGCTAACAGCCACCCCTATGATTTGTCATTTTGGTACTTGAGTACCTGGAAGAAATAAGTTTGATAACACCAGAGTCATTTAGCTTTGTGATTAGAAACCCGGCAGTCAGAGCTGTGTGTCTTAGGCAGCCCTTCACGTTCAGTGGAGAGCTTATAAAGACTGTGTTGCTCTGACTTTTTTTGCTTGACATTTTGAAGCCAAGATGCACTATATAAAACGTCCATTAAATTTGCCAAGGATTTCAAGTTATCACGGCAATGTATCTTGATGATAATCAAGAATGTGGCAACAATTATACGGCATCTATCTGTGGGGTTTAGGTAAAGTACTCAACTGAAATCCTCAAAGTAATTCACTTACAAAAAGTAAAATAGGTAATGCTTATTGCTCAGGGAGAGAGAATAGACGTTAGACTTCCTTAAATGTACCATGAAAAGAGATACAGGTTAAAGCCAATCCATTATAAATGCAATGAGAGGGTCTTTCTGATCAGATTTTATCAGATATATATCACATCAATTTTGTCTCTTTCTTTTAATGTGGCATATATGTGTTTTTAAAGTCTGTCCAAAGACTACAACGTACCTCACATATACCCAAATGACATTGGATATAGGAGACTGTTTCAGAAAGGCATGGGATTTTTTAGTTATTAGAGTTTGACATATACTATTTATCATTAATGCTGTTGGTTTAAAAGATTATAAGGAAAAAGAGAAAGAAAAAAAGAAATAAGTTATTCAAGCTTTGATGTTACATTATCCTAAAAATGTAACAAAATTATAACCTTTAGACCCCCACTGTCTGTTTTAACAGCCTATAATGCTTATTTGTATCTCATTCTCATTGAATGGTTTTTGTTCATTTCTTGATGTGAGGGGATGCTGCATCTTATTCACATTGGGAATTTGAGAGAAGGGATTCATTGATTTTTATATTAATTTGTGCTAATTCTAGTAGAGGTGTGTCAACCTTAATAAAACTTGGCATCATCTAAGAGTCCACATTAAAAATTAAACTATGCAGTAAACATTCAAGTAATAAAAATTAAAGGTCTTTTGTTTTATTTAAGGATTTACTCCAAACACTAAAAGAGAGAACTGATACTGATTCACTATATATGACTTGTCAGAAAAATGTAAAAACATCTATATTCTAATTTTAAGTGATGGCTTTCATAAGTCTTATCCAAACCATATAGACATTAATGAAAAATGAATTGTTTGTAGAGGACAGTAGAAGATCTATTGGAAAATAACTTTTAAAGATCTTTAATCTTTGCTGGCATTTAAAAATATTAGTTATTTTGTATTGCTGTTTTCTCTGCTGTCTTCCACACATAATGATACCTGTTGACTAGAATTTTTAACCTTTCTATACAAGTAAATTTTTCAACATTTGTTTCAAAGAGAGCAAATATGTTTTGGATCCATGCTTGATTATGCCTTTGATATAGACACATCTTTTTACATTTATTTTTAATGAAATTCATCTACTCTTCCCTTCTTGCTAAGCAGAGTATAAAAAGATATACATCCTCCCTGGAAGAAAATAATTTGTAGTTTTCAGTAGAGGAAATATAATTTCCTCACCGCCTCCTAAACACTTTAGGGCTTCTTGTTCAGCCTCTTACTTTTTTCTAGACACTAAATAAGAATTGTGAAGATCTCTTTCCTTTTATTGAGAGTGTTCTTCATTTTTTTTTTACTCATTTCAATTCTATCCAATTATTCTAGGTTGAGATTAAATTTTTGCTTTTCCTTGAGCCTTTATCTGCGCCAGTTCCCTTTTACCTCCCTACCCAGGATCCTAAAGTCATTTGTAGTTTTTGCCATCTACCCTTTTTTTACACATAGTTATGCATTTAAAATATTATTTAACTTTGTAAACTCATGAAGGCAGTTACCCAGACATCATGCTGACCATTTTCTCTGATAATGCTGTATTTGTTTTATATAAAAGTATTATTGCTATATGAAATCTTAGAAAATTGCAAGCATTCTTTCAAGAATCCACAGTCCCTAGAAGTTGTGTCCTATATATTCCTCAAAATGCCTTTAGAATGCTTAATGAGAATAAGATATCATGTTTTTTTAACATGTGATTGTTTATACTCTTCTAAAAGAGATATAGTTGCTGTTTACAAGAGTTCCAGGTAATAAATAAAGGGAGAAATGTAGTTTTAATCACTGTAAATGGCTAACAATGTTGGGTCTCAGCTTAATTCTTGGGGTAGATTTCAGGTAATATAAATTTTTAAAATTCACATCTAAAGCTATTTAATTCTTCATATCATTTACATTATTCTGTTCATATTATTTGATGCAAGCTTAGTTGTAGACTTAGGTTCTACTCCTCCAGGAATATGCGAACACAGTGAACCTGCAAATGTGAAGCTCAAATAACTAAACTCCTTGAAACAGATTTATATGTTGCCTTTCTCAATGACAACCCCACTAACCATGGTGGTTAACGTCACTAAGCATGGATCTAGCCAGGAACATAATCCCAATACCCATACCAACCAGGATGGAGCTAGTTTTAACATGTTCCTTCAAGGCAAAGAATTTAAATTTTTTCTCTAAGCTACAGACCTCTGTAGTACATGTTCAAGTGGTCCATGAATGGAATGTTTTTATTCGCTTGAGTCCAGTGCTCTTCTGGGGGCTTATTTTTGACCTCATATAACCTTAACATGACCAATTTTTCCAAATTTGTTTAGATTTTTTTCATTGGAATTCATAGACATATAGTGTTAATATGTTACTGGGTAAAATATACTGAGCTCCATGGAAGATAAAAAGGTGATTAAGGGCATGAGAAGTTGTTTTCCCACAAAATGTAATTGGCTGAATGGCTTTAGAAAACGTTAGTAATAAACAGGTCCTTCATATATTGAGTTTCTAACCAAGTCTCAAAAAATGAATGTTTTTGTTATTCAGTGAGACTTCATGGCTTGAAATAATGTGCTAATCTAATAAATAGAATATAAAATTAAATTATCACCCCATTCCTTATAAGACATAATAAAAGATTATGGGTTATTAAGCTTCTTATAAGAGCGACTTAGCTTAGTTAATTTCTTATGCCTTAATTATAAAAAATTAATTGTACTTCCTTCCAATTCAAATATTCTCAGCATGTATGTGTATGAGACCAATAATTACAAAGATCTCTTAGAGAGAATGCTTCCATGCTTCTCTCTTTTCCCTTAATAATGTAAGATGTGGTAAACAAGATGGGGGAAATGCCAGCAGAGGAAGGGCACCGATCTAGTGCAACTCACCTTCAGAAGGATAGGAAAGGGGAAGAGATGATTATCATTTCTACTATTTTTACTAATCTCTGTAATCCAATAATTCTTTTCTAACTACTATTTTTCTTGTAACTAGTATCTATCTTTTCCATTTATATGCCTTCTACGTATTTTTCCTACAAGACACTTCTAAAAGATGTGTCTAACTTATAGGATGTTCAGGAAGTTAAGTAGAATTTAATAGATGTAGACAAGGTGTGGGCTTGCCCCATTTCACTTCTATTAAATATGTAAGCAGGGTTAAAGGACTGTGGGCATGTGGAAACAGGAGTTAGTAATTGTGTTTCATCAGACACATAACATATCAGACTCCTTAAGATGTTTCAGTAGAACCTATTGTCCCCTGAAGCAAAAGAATCAGATTCTACATGGGAAGATGTAATTTTGTGAAGCACTCTGGAGCAAACTGACATATTATACAATGCATTGAAAGGACACAATGAGTAGATTCAGATCCAAGTTGTGGTGAAAGATTTAATTACTGAGTTAGATTGGAGTTACTTGTGTGAATGAGCAAAACTTCACATAGAAGATAATTATTCAATAATCAACTTATTTTAAATATTTTCAAAGTAAAATGTAACTATCCTCACTTCCTATTAAAATAGTAGGGTTTTTTTGGTGTGATAATGTCACCTAGAAAGACAATTTTACTTAATGATAAACTGAAATATACATTTAGTCTTATTATTAGCAAACACATTTGGTAGCATGGATAGGATATCAAAACCTCTCTTGCCAGAAAAAAAAGCTTACCTTGTAATAATGAAAAAGGATTCTATTTCCTTGGTAATCACTTACATAGTATTACTTTAACCACTTGGCATTTAGCCTTTGTGTGATAGCACCTGCTACTTATGGTCACCATGAGTTGGCCTTCACCATCATTTTACATTTCTGATGTTACAATTTTCGTCTAATTTACTTTAACTTTTGCTAGGAATGTTGCCACTTCTTAATTTCAACACCTTTGATTTTGGGTGTTTGGTAGTTGTGATCAAAAAGCTGAATTAATAAGAGTTTAATTATAAAAACAAAATCAGATATAAACACCTATAATTTATAAGATGAATAACAGTTTCTAATAAATGAATTCATCTCTTAAACATATTGACTGAGAACATAATACGTACGAGGAACTATTCTTAATGTTACCAATGAGAAATGGGAGAATCAAAAAGTGCCATCAAAAGAGATACCAAAACAGCTATGCAAAGAAGTAGTGGATGCAAGATAGAACATGTGGTAGGTATAAATACCTGGGTACATATACTCAGGTGTGCAAGAATAATCACATCCTTGTTTTAAATCATCTTTATTTTGATTTTGCAATTGCATCCAGCCTGGCTGGCATTAGATTTCATCTCAGTCATTATTAGGGCTCCTTTTTTCTATCAAAGCCTTCGGAACTGGGGGTACCGTTTAGTGTCCAGAACTGGCAGACTGTTATCAGACTGCTGATATACCCAGGTCCAACCCTGGGTAGTCTTGTGAAATCCAAAAATTCTATGCTTTGATGTCACCTGAGCTTTAGGAAGATCTTTGCCAGGTTTAGGAACACTGGTTCCACTATCCAGTCACCCTTTCCACAGCCTGCTAACTCAGCTGTCTGATAGAGTGAGAATGACATTCAGTTCTTTAGTAATCCTGAGACCAGCTGCCTTTCCCACTCTTTCTACACCAGGGATCTACCAATGTACTCTCTCTCTCTTTGTCTTCTCCTTTCCCTGCTCCTTTCCTCTCCCCTGTGCTCTCATGTCTTCCTCCATGGCACCTGATTTCATCTTCTCAATGCACTTAGAGTTTACAGAAAACAGGAAGAGTTCCTGGTTCAGAATTATTTTTCCTTTTTCTGTTTTCTAAACTCAGTAGTAAAATTGAAGAGTAAGCATACAGAATAATATTTCAATGAATTATTCAGACACTAGATATGTAGTAATGTAGAAGAGAAGTCAGTATTTACCTCGTTATATTCTTAAGACAGAGAATTCTAAACTTTGATGAGTGGATTTGGGAAAAAATTAGCATTTCTATTTTTTATTTTACATAATAAAACTTTCAAAATATCCTTTAGACTTATAATTTTTGCATATTTATATGTGTATGTCATATTAATATAATATAGTAAGCGTATGTGTAAGTAAAGTTTATACATAAATAAATGTGTTGAGAATAGAAGCTTGAAATTTTCAGTCACTGAGAGTATATGATTACAAGTGTAAAGACAACCAGTCTAAGAAATTATAATACAGTTCAATTTAATAATTAAATGAGTACCCAGCATTTACAGAGCAATGTGCTAAGTATTTCAGAGGACACAAATTTTAAGGCAGGCAGATATGTAGTTAACTATTTAAAGGGCAATTTAAAAATGAAATTCACATTTGTATCATAGACCAGTCCTGCAGAAAAGGATGTTACTTTAGGTATATCTCCTAATGCTATCCCTAATGTAAATGACAAGTTAATGGGTGCAGCACACCAACACGGCACATGTATACATACGTAACAAACCTGAACGTTGTGCACATGTACCCTAGAACTTAAAGTATATATATATATAAAAACAAGGATGTTACTTAAAGAATCTTATTACAAGTTATCAAAAGACAGAAAGTCACATCCTGCTGTGAGTGTTTGTGTAGTAGAAAGGTTGGGTGGGACATGGATCAGGAAAACTTCATGGAAGTGTACTTTTGGACTTGGGTCTTGAAAGTGGGGTAGGTATTACCTGTAAAAATAAATTTAGTAAGAAAAGTAATCCAGGTCAGAAGGCTTTGGGTACCCATGATGGTACATAAAGCACTTATAGGAGGTACTGAGTCATGGATACCATTAAAGAAACAAAATTTTCAGATTCTCAACTTCCATATGTATGATTTCAGAATTCATGCTTTTTTTTTTTTTTTTTTTTTTCCCCTCTTCACAATACTGCCCTCTGTGGATGGGGGAGGAATCATTGAATATGTATTAGAGAATCTGAGACTCCAGACTGGCAAGTTATAATACTCAAAAGAAAGATAGAAGATTCAAATGGTGATCAGGAGAATACAAGATACATCACAACACCATTTAAAACACAGAATAATAATTAATGTTGCCCAATACGTCAGTGACATAATAGTAATAACTTCAACAACTAAAATATTTATAGTGCTTCTCTAAAGTTTGCACATGTATAATGTCATTTGTTTTTATACAGCTCCATTGAGTAGATAACTATGTGTTCTCAAATTACTTAAGAGAAAATTATGTCTCAGAGAGTTGATGCCACTAGGCAAAGACTATATATCTAGATACAGAAGAACTATAATTCGAACACAGGCCTTTGGAATATATTTTATGTTATTTCCATACTACTATTGAGTCTTTATGCTCTATCCTTGCAAGTCTGCAAAGAATACTAAGTAAACTAGGTAAAAATAAAGTTAGAAAGAGCTAACCGATTCGTCAAAAAGAGAGGATACAGGGCAGATCCTTAAAATCTAAAAGCCATCTATATTCTTGCTTTCAAGGTACGGTCTGTAGAATGTAGTAACACTATCACATGAGAACTTATTCTCAGGCCACCAACCCATATCTACTGAGTCAGAATTTGTATTTCTGACAGCATCCCAAACATTTTATTAAAATTTGAGAAGCACTGGGAGAGATGACAAAGCAAACTTCTCAATATAGGTAAAATAGCTTGTTTGGCATTTATAATATTACTTCCACCAGTGAACGGTTCATTTCACTTGCTTCAATATTATAAATTCTCCTTGTTATCCATAAAAATCCACAGACAAAAAATTAGTTTCCCATTAGCTCTCCTTTATGTAAGGAAAAATAGTTTATTATGTTTACAGTCAGTAATCCCTAATTTTAAAATGCTTACCTAATTTAACTGCAGAATATTCCAACCCAAAGATCACAAATTAGATATAAACTATAGGCAGATCAGCTGACTATTACATATTTGGTTGTTCCAGCATTTGTAAATGATTTATATGGAGGTTGTAAATCATATTTTGAGCTTCATGTTATCTCCTTGCTAGAAGCAGAACATGGGCAAATTGAAAAGGTAACTACAAAGAGGTGACCTTACAGTTTGTTTCCCTACATCTTGATGTATTTTTTTATGCTTCCAATACTCATCACTTTTTTGCATCAAGTTTTAAAAGAGAAGTAAGTATAAGATTGGTGGTGGTTTGTTTAAACTCATTGCACATTTGTAAATTTCAAGTGACAAGTATGTTCTGCCATTAGCAGAGGTTTGGAGACACTCATATGTGCCAGAACATGCAAAAGCCACACATTCTTTGTTAAACTAAACAGTCCTAAGCATTGTGTGGACTCCTGGCATAGCATGGCTAAATATTCAGACACATGCCTATATAGTACTCTGTGTTCTGCCAAATGGAGGGAAAACAAAAGAAAGAAAATTATATAAATATACTGGTAAACATTGACTTTGTAAGATACAGCATAAGCTGCTTTGGAAAAAGATTGCAGAGCATGATTCAAAGAATGCATTTAAATTCTTTTCCTTAGGAAAATGCATCTAATTTGTTTTTCATGAAAACATGTATTTAGCAATGGGGAGTTTTTCATTGGCTAAGATATTTTGGCATATTTATGGTAAAAAGGTGATTGGAATAATGTTTGCATTCATTTTGCACTGAAAATTGAAATAAGTATAAGATATGCACTTTGTAACATAAAATCATTGCCAGTAAGGATATACTCCCTTTAAGAAAGCATAATTCAGTATATGAGAATTCAAAGTGACTAAACTATAAATATGGAAGAATTATTCATGTTACCAAAGGATCCTTCCTTTATCAAACATTTATCACAGGAAATCTTTAAATAAATAGTTCCTTTTTAGGACATTTAAAAGTACTGGATTTAAATGGTTGATGTTGAAGAAATATCTAAGAAGTACATCTATTATATAAGGCATAAATCTTAAGAGATGACTTTCGAGTTTCTTAATGATCTTGATTTTTGTTAAAATGATTAATTATTACCAGCCACAGAAGAAACTGAAAATCTAATGGCCAAGCCAAGGTGATGTTTCCTCAAATAAGTTCTCTACTCATGAAAGAATACATAAGCGTTTCATGTTTTTCACTCATATGATGACTTTCTAAAATGATATTCTATTATGGCTACAATTATTTATTCCAGAACACTACCAACATTTCTGGGACTGTTTGAAAGCCATCTTACTATCTATGAAAAGTAGCCTTTTGCTGTGCTTTCCCTCCAAATGCTTCCTGCAGGATTGCACGATCAAATCTCTGTCTTCTGACCAGACTAACCGGACTTCTTCTAGGTCCTCTCATACCATGTAAGCCATGCCATATACCAGCAGATACGGTAAAAAGAATGGTTCATACTGATACAGTAGCTCTCATTGGCTGTTGCAAGCTCATCTTGCCTTTCTCATTGGAAAACTAACAGCAATGTCCAGCTATTAGGTTTTCATTTATTATTATACTCTTTGTACAAACCATCATCTAAGCCATGATAGTTTTCATTTACTCACTATGCATCATAGAATCTAGTGGTTCTCTAAACTCTAGGCCTTTCTTTATATTGTCACCAGTGTTTATCTTTTAAGAAACAAATCTGGTCATACGACTCCCTTTTTGTCTGTTTAAAAGCCTCCCATGTTTTTCCATTTATTATGGAATTTCTCATCTGTAGAGAAATGACCCAGGGACTGGACCAAACTAAGTGAATGGATCAGGAAGTCTTAGAATAAAATCTTTGGAGTCTATTATATGTTTTATATAGTTTTATAACATTCCCCCCAAACAATGAAGTAAAACATTGCCAATAGCTTTTTTTTTTTTTTTTTTTTTTTTAGATGGAGTCTTGCTCTGTAGCCCAGGCTGGAGTGCAGTGGCACAATCTTGGCTTACCACAACCTCCGCCTCCCAGATTCAAGCGATTCTCCTGCCTCAGCCTCCTGAGTAATTGGAATTACAGGCATGTGCCCCCATGCCCGACTAATTTTGTATTTTTAGTAGGGACTGGCTTTCTCCATGTTGGTCGGACTGGTCTTGAACTCCTGACCTCGGGTGATTCCCCCGCCTCGGCCTCCCAAAGTGTTGGGATCACAGGCGTGAGCCACCGCACCCGGCCGCAATAGCTTTTTTATTTAGGCACAAGTACAGAAGAAAAATGGTTGTTGATGTTCTTAGTTCTCCTTTCTCAAATACCTGCTACTGTGTCCATCCTGTTTTGTGCATCGCATAATGGTCTCAATTTAGTTCATGCAATGTATCCCAGGTTATAATGTTTCTTCCTTTATCTGAATTTTCTCTATAATTTTATCTTTTTGTAGACATAGGATTTGTTTTATTTTCTCACACCATTTCCAGGATTTTGCTTCCCATTCCATTCTAATTAAGGTACCCACAGTCCCTCTGCTCAAGAAAGTATGTTCTATCAATTTTCTTTGTCAAATCAACTGGCAGTTTTCCAGAGCATGTATTTGCTACAATTCCAAGTGAGGTTGTGAGGCAGGGTAGAGCCAGCCATATATAGAATCACCTTAAAAATGTGGATTTAGGAATTCATAATGCTGCTGTGTGGAGAATAAATTCACAGTCACTTGTAATTATGCTGGCTTCAACTTGTTTCCCATCATGTATTCTATTCTATGCCTGGTCGGAAGAGCTTGTCACTTCTTGATTACATTAGACCGTTTTAGGACCTCCTGCTTTTGCATATGCTATTCCTTAAATTTGAAGTTCTTTTCCTGTTCTTTATTTTTTCCACCAGGAAAATTCCTGTGCATATTTCAGAGCTCAAATGTCATCTTTTTAGTGAAGTTTTCAGTCTCTCTTAGGCAGAATTTTGCTGTCTCCTCTGTGCCATGGTATTTAGTTTATATTTTTGTCGCAGCCTTTTTTATGTATCCCTGGAGCCTAACCCCATTCCTGGCATATAGTAAGAGCTCAATAAATGTTTTTGGAATAAAAAATTAAGAACACTGAAGGGACATTACGTCCCTAGTGTTCCCTCTAGGGTTAAGCCATTTGTACTTGATGTGCACAAAAATATATAATGAATCACATAAAAAATTGGCAAAATACCTGACCTCCCAAAATATGATAAAATACCTCTTTTCAGAGACCTACAAAATTAGGTCATATCTTCCTAGGTTTAGTTTTTAAGTTCACATTGATATCCATAGAAAAGGGTTACAGGAAAACCTAGGGCTCTGGCCATATTAGAATCAGCATAAAATTAAAGAATGAGGAAAGCATTTTGAACATTTTGTTCACCACTTGCTTTCTGCCTACGGTCAGATTATCCATAGAACAAAGAGTTCTCTCACCTTAGGAGAAAGACCAGGAAGCACGCAATGACATCAGGTCTGTAATTTAGAGAACTTTATCTGCTAAAATTATTTTAGTTGTCCAGCTATCAAGAAAAATCCAGAAAAAAAAGATGTAAGGTATTGCAGCAAGTGAACTAGCTCATATTCTTACTTGCTCTGACAGGCTACAAACTTCAAACATCACCTCTAACATTTCAACCAATATATTAGATGTTCCTGAGCCAATTCTCTGCCTAGGTAACTCTTTCATTGAGTTACATGCAGGTTGGGAACTTGTCTCATTAATATTTCACACAGGTGTAGTATATGAAGTTCAGTTCTTAAGCTCTCTGGTCTTTAGTATTTGCAGACATATAAAAATGCACCATTTCAAGGAATGAGGCATACACTTTTCCTTAATTTGCCTCCAGGCATCACCTTTTAACTCATTTTGGAGGAGAATTTCATTATCTCTAGAAGAAGCATTAAGAAATTTTCAAAAGGAACCAATGACTTTCAAAATAAAAATGATTTGTCCTTTGAAATTCTATATTGGAATTTATATCTAATAAAATAAATTAGAACCCCCTTGAATTAGAATTTAAGAGAATCTTTTCCTGTTTAGGAGATTTAAAAAAAAACTTAGGGACTATTTGACTATCTGTACCATAAAGTGTTCATAATGGGCCAAGTCCATTGCACCTGATTTGCTTAGGCTATAGTAAAGAAAGCAGATTCTATACTATGTAGGCACTCAAGTGAGCTTCAATTTGTTCTTACAGGTCTAATTGCTATTTCTTAGTTGTTAAATATTAAAATAGATTTCACAAAGTATTGTTTTTCAATAGGCAGCCCTCAGTCTATATTTTCAGGATCAGCCTGTAAGAAATATATTATTTAATTAATATTTTTATAACAGAAATATTTTTTTTCAGGTGGCCTGTGCAATTCTTTTGCTCTTGTGTCAGGTGCCAAAATATTTCAAAAGGAAGCTTATTTCTGCCATGTGTGATTTCTGATGTGTGATTTCTTTGGATGTCATTTTGCATTGCATGTGAGACAGCTATTTTTTATTTCTTGATGTCTGTTGCACCCAAAGGAAATCTGTATTTTGCTTTCTGGAAGAAAAGAGCAACTGGGTGGCATTGGAAAAACTTCCACCCACTAACATGGAAAAATATTCAATCTGTCCCATTACATTGAAGTGGGAGACTTTAAAGGGCAGCATACCCAGTTAAGGAAGATATATTTCCATCTGTGATCAATAGCATGTGAAGAACAGCTCCTCTCTGAGCTCTATCCAGAGCAAAATTACCTTGGTAGTTCCTCGACCGTGGACACTCTACAAGTTTCTAAGGTTGAGCAGCCATGGGGAGCCACATCTGATTCCAAGGAGGAAACTGTTCTCTCTGTGAGGCCCATGGAATATGACTTTTCACTATTCTTCAGAGCTGTAGGACAGCTTTTAGAGACTGCACCTTTTATATAGACTACATAACAAGGAAGAGATAAATAGGTCCCAGAAAGCATTAGAATGAGGCTAGCATGACAAATGTTTTCTCATACCTTTCTGCTCTTCCATTCCTCTTTACAAAGAAATAATTTGGCTTCCTGCGTGGTATGGGGGAGTTGAATATATTTTCCCTAAAAGAACCAGAGGATCTAGTTCTGTTTAGTCAGGGGAATCTGTTTTATCCTGGACCAGGTACTCATAGCATAACCTGCTATCTGAATATTTTTTATTCTTTCACACATTTAAGGACATACAAAAATCAAAATGTAGTGAAAACCTAATAATGAGGATCATAAAGGCTATATATAACTCCCACTTTTTAATAATAAAATCACCATGAATTCTGAGATCTCTTCAGTATAATCTATCAGCCTTTCTCCCTTCCTTCCGTTGTTTCCTTCGTTCCTTCCTCCTCCCCCCTACCTTCTCCCCCTCACTCTTTCTTCACCCCCTCTCCCACCTATGAGAAGAGCAGAGTTAGCCATCGCAGGTGTTTAGCTCATTTGAACATGGTCTTTTTCTATAGTACATAAATTAGTCAGGTCGAATCTTAGTTGATGCACATCGTTTAATCTGAATTTCTTCACTTTGTCTAGGAAAATGAAAAACAAACCAAAAAAAGTATAAGAAAGAAGAATATTCTCTTTGGTATTTTTGATTCTCTCAATTTTTTTGAGTTAACTTTGAGTTTTCAAGGACAAATTTTTCCTTCCTGGGGTTGCTGACCTTGGGGACCAATGACAGTGTTGTCTTCCCTAAAGAACTGGACTGATTGGTCTTAAAGGTCATTATAATTGTTTCCTCAAGAAAAAAGAAATTAGAGTTGGTTACTGGTATTCTTTTTAGAACAACCTTAAACTGATTCTCTTGAAGGTTACCTTTAGGAGACGAGCATTGTGAAGCTGTATTGTCGACAATAACAAGTTGGGAAAACGTAGAGAACCAGTGTAGAAGGTAGAACAAGAAGCTATGGACAAGTTGAGGACAATATTTGATCCAGGGAGTACTCAGAAAACAGGCTCGAAACAGGGCAGTGTTGAAGACAAACAATGTAGTACAATTGAAAGAACATTAAACAAAGAACAAAGGGCAAGTTCTCAACCTGGCCCTGCCACTAATTACTTGTGACCTTCGACAAGGAGGAGCACTTAAGTCAAAGAAAACATTCCTTTCAGTAAAGCATAGGATGTACTAGTGCTTGAGGAAGATTGAAATTCTCTGTCCAGGGGGGTAAACTATATTATTAGTAAATACCACAAATTTATCAGTCCATACAATTTCTAATTAGCGTTTCTGTTCTTTAGGGAGGCATGGGTAGAAAAAAATATTACATTAACTTATTTTTTAGACTACAGACATGCTTTAATTAAAAAAAATCATAAAGTAATTATTTAATCCTAAAATGACATTTACAAACAAAAACCACTACATGATATCTTGAGATAGGAATCTCATACAGTATATTTTTAAAAATATCTGATTTGTGCATATTTCACAGAACATATTTATTGGGAAAAACGTGGGACCCACCTGTATTTACCAAGCAAAATAGCTACTTTTTCTGGTAAAGTTGCCAATTGTGAGGCTGAAAATGCAAGTGTTGTTCTGTTAGGAGACAGAAGGATGACCCCCAATCTACCCTTTCCAAATTTCTTTCTTTTTTTGAATATATAAAAACATACCTTATTTGTTATTTTTATCAACTTTATAAGGTACGATTTATTTCTATTTTGTTACTACCAGAAGCTAGTCGAGAGAACTTTAGACTATTTCTCTCCTTCATGCCTGAAATACACTCCCTGAACATTTTTATTTGATAATTACAGAAAAGGTGTTTTACCCCCTGTCCCCCATTCCTTTGCCTTGTGAGAATGTCAATAGCCTATCTAGTCAGAGCGATGTTAATATTTGGGGACATTTTCCATGTTCCTTTATGAATCAAGGATTAGTCAGATGAGATTAATTAGTGTGCTGATTATTCAGGCCCCTTAACCGCTCTTCTTTTTTCTTTTTCTCCTCACCTCTTGGTTATTTCACTACTCATTAACAGGCTTATCAAAGGATGGGCAGGGAGAGGAGGTGGAACTTACAATTTTCCACCTTTTTCCAGAACTGGTTAAAAGTTTTAAGTGTGGGAATGAGGAGGGTTGGGAAGAGAGGAAAAGGAAATTATTAGCTGAAATAAGATTTTTTAAATTATTATTCAGGGATCTTCATCATCTCAAGTGCGAAGGAAAGATGAATATACTGTTGCCTTTCCTTTTAAAAACAATACTTTTACAAGAACAGCATACATTAGTTTATTTACCAAAGTTGAATCACTTAATATTGTATAGAAGTCAGGACACAAAGCATAGAAACTTCTAACTGTGCATAGCTGAAAATAATCTGTTGTTCGCTTAGTAACTCTCATATGAGTAATAATGGAAACTTGATTCCAAAACTCCCACTCTCCTTAGATGTCCTTTCCTTCCAGAATATTTGGAAGACTAACGTTGTTTTAAATTAGATCCTCCATTTTCCCTTAGTTTTATATATTTATTTATTTTAAGTTTTCCTCCATTAGTCTCCAATAATGTTTTTGCCTGATTTTACACTGGTAACCACACAATCAGATCTCTAGCTTGCTTTGCTGCCCACTCAGAAGTTGATCTCCCTTGGAAAGATGCTGTTGTCAATATTCAATCTTAAGTGGAAGAATACAGTGCTGTCCTCCATACTATTCTGTCCTAAGCATGGACATGCTCCTAATTCCTCAAAGCACAGATTAGATTGTAACATTTAATAAATTGTTCTTTAAGACTTGAGGATAACAGAATATTATCCTCATGGGTACCCAATACAGGGAAACTTCAAGCTAGATTTCGTTGCTAGGTACTGTTTTTTAAACTCTATGTCCATCATAAATGCCAGCATTCTTTCCCACCATTCTGGGAAGACTTCAGGAAATCTGCACATTGAGAATTGTCAGCCTTCTGCACAGATCTAAAGTCAGAGAACTCTTTCTTATCCCCAGTCTAAGATCAGTCTTCAGTTTCTATTCCCAAATCATTTCCATTTTAGGATTATCCATTCACTACCCATGCCCTCTCCATAGTAAGTCATCTTTGTCTTTAGTTCCCAACAGTGCACTCACATTAGGGTGCATAGACTGACATAATTTATTGCCCAAGATCTGAGTTATCCTGTTTGGCATACAAATTCATTAGACCACAGACACAAACTTAAGGTTAACTTAAGCATTATTAAGTTCAGATCTACTGTTTATAGGTTGTGCTCTAGCTTGAGGAGAATATGAGATCTTGTAATCTTCAGGGTCTCAATTCCAATCTCCAGATTTTAGTTGCTTCTACAAGAACACACACACACACACACATGAAAACACAGACACACAGACACGTACACACACCCTCAATAAACAATAATCTCCAGAGGCATTGCCATGCAAATCATTATTTCAAATATTTCTTGAAAGGATACATGGACCTAGAAATGCACTATTTACCACAAAAAAGTCACTATCTCATATGACCATAGAAAGCATAGCAAACTTCTTAATTTCAGAAGAGGAACTTGCTTTGCATTTTCATGATTAGAAAAACTCACTACAGTGGTTTTAAATCTCAAAGAAAGTTAGTACCCCAAAGGTGAATTCAAGCCTTTCACCCTTTTAAAGCTAAAGCAATTGTGAGCCATCAAAAGTGAAGTTATTTCTAGCTTTCCATATCTCTTTAAAATTCAAAGACTTTTGAGACAAATTTTCTTAAAACTTAAGGAATTCGTATTTTTTCTGCTCAGTCTTCTCCATAACATAATTTCTCCCAAGCATCTATACCATAAATAAGAGCTTAGCCTTGAGAGGGTGGTAGACAACCTGTTTTCCCCTTGCCATATGTAATGCCCATGCTCCTCTTGGTTTAATCAAAATAGAAACACAAGTTAGAAACACTTTGTTATAGCAACTTTGCTTTTGAGGTGTATATTTGAGTTTATTCCTATTTGTCTTTAAGCTAAATATCTGTGTTAACATTTGATCTCTTTCCTACTTTCTAGGCTGTCTTAAGCAATAATATCTTGGTCTGCTTCTTTCTTGGACTACAGGGCACCAATTTCAGTTTGTTTCTGTCCTATTTTCTTCCTCCCTTCCTTCAATATAGTGTCTCCTCTTCCTGTAATTGCTTATAGAAAATCACCCCTTTCTGATTCTACTGTGCCTTTTATAGTGATGGCATATAATGCTAGTCTGTCTTATTTGATTCTAATTAATATGCCTCCCAAATGTCTCTGGGTGACCTGACTTTTTAAGGAACCGGACTAATTGGAAGAGCCATCATAAATTATATACATTTATATCATTCAATACCATATATAAGTTTGAAACATAAACTAATATCTTCACAAATCACTTAGTACCTAGGCTTATGAATGAAGGAAATAATTGATTACATTTGAATTTTCTCCCTTTTCTCTTCCAAATGCTCTAGAAAAAAATAGACACTTGCAGATTTTCTGTTTTAGTAAAATAAAGATTATGTTCAAAGAGGCATCCAGATTTTTCAGCAACCTTTAAAAGATTAAATTATCCTAATGAGCACCTTGGCCTGTGTTGCAGATTGAATTGCATCTTCACAAATTATTGAGCTGAAGTCCTAACCACTAGTACCTCAGAAAGTGATCTTATTTAGAAATAGGGTCATTGCAGATACAATTAGATGAGATGAGGTCATACTGGAGTAAGACATCACTGGTATACTAGTAAAAAGGAAAAGTTTGGACACAGAAACACAGGGAGAATGTCATGTGAAGGTAAAGGCAGAGATTAGGTGATGCTTCTACAGGTCATGAAACACTAAAATTCCCAGTGAATCACCAGAGGCATGGAACTGATGGTTTCACAGCCCTCAGAAGGAATCAACCCTGATGAAATCTTAATCCCAGATTTCTAGCTTATAGAACTGTGGAACAATAAATATCTGCTGTTTAAGTGACTCAGTATTGGGTACTTCATTATGGCAACCTGAAAATATGGTTGTCTTTGGCTGCCCATAGAAGAGATGATATGCATGACTAATAGACTCGTTTATGTTAAAGAGAGGAATTACCTCATGCTTCTCAGCAATGCTCCTAAGCCTTATAAACTGCTTTAATTCTTTCTACTCTCTGCTAACAATATGAGCTTTGCAAACATAGGCATTTGATTTATAGGAATAAAGCTTGATTAAAAGGCTGTGCCTTATAAATAATCACATGTACCTTGGGTCAATATATAAGAAGTTCATTGTTAATTTGGATAACTCTGACTTGGCTTCTTCAGGAAAACACAGCACATGGCAGGTACTGAAATAGAGAGAATTAGTACTGGGAGTTAGTTACAAGAGTTGGGAGAGCTGAAAAGCGAAAAACAAGTTGGTGAGGAAGTGAAGACCTTTGTTACAGGAGAAAACGCCACCATACGTGGGGCTGGAGAACCAAAGGAGTATGTGGTGTTACCAGAGCCCCAGAGTTAGGCCTGCTTGATTGCAAGTAGATAAACGGCAGAGGATCTCCAGGGAAGCTGGGCCCAGGGAGCGAAAACCTGTTCAGTGCCGATGCTGCTGCTAGAAGAGGCTGCCTGAGGAAGAGAGAGAAGATGAGCGATACCCTGGCCTCTCCTTTCCTTCCGCCTTCCTATCTATTGTCAATGCCTCCTGATGGTTGGACTTATCTGTCAGCCAGCTGACACTGTGGCCTGGGAAATGTAGGTTGCCATGGAAATGTAAGAAATATGTTTTTTGTTTTTGTCCAAAAAGCAAGTAACTGGCATGGCCAGCATTGAGAGATTTTCAGACACGGTGACAGTAATTGTCAATGTTTCAAAAATGATAGTCAAATTTTGTTAAAAAGTGAATTAGCATTTATCGAGTGCTTACTACATGCCAGACACAGTTTGATGTTTTAATATTTGCATATGTTATCTCATTTACTCTATACAACAAACTTATGATGCAAGTATTATTAAGCATATTGAATAGAAAAGGATACTAAAGTGCAGAATATCTAAGTAGTTTATATATTATTATATTTCTAGTGGCAAAGTAGAACCAGCATGTGAAACGTGTTTTGTCTGACTCTAAATCAAAGCCCATACAAACTCTCTCCACCACTACACACTGTAGTTCATTAAGCTATGTACCAGGTTTGGAAGAGAAGGGTAGAACATGGTAATAGATGGAAGAGGTAAGCAAGTGCTCATGGAAAGTGATAGCCTGCATAGGGAACACAAAAATGGGTCAGAGAGTTGAAAGACAAATTTGTGGAAGTGCAAGAAATGCAAGGTAGCAGACTGAGATGGAGACTTAGTACAAATGGGCACGCATTCTTTAAAAATTAATAAACTAGGCCAGGCATGGTGGCTCATGCCTATAATCTCAGCACTTTGGGAGGCTGAGCCGGGAAGATCACTTGAGGTCAGAAGTTTGAAACCAGCCTGGCCAACATGGTGAAATCCCATCTCTACTAAAAACACACACACACAAAAACAACAAACAATTAGGGGATGGTGGTGGACACCTGTAATCTCAGCTACTGGAGAGGCTGGGGCAGGAGAATTTATTGAACTCGGGAGGCAGAGGTTGCAGTGAGCCAAGATTACGCCACGGCACTCCAGGCTAGACGACAAAGCAAGACTCCATCTCAAAATAATAATAATAATAATAATAATAATAAACAACTCTATTTCTAGAGCAGTTTTAGGTTCATAGTAAATTTGAGTGGAAAATACAGAGTTCCCACATACTCCTTGTTGCCATACATGTACAACCTACCCCACTATCGGCATTCCTCAATAGGGTGGCATACACAATTAACTTACATTGACACATCATTATTGCCCGAAGTCTGTAGTTTATATTAGGGTTTATTCTTGGTGGTGTTCATTCAGGGAGTTGGCAAATGTACAATGACATGTATCCACCATTGTAATATCATACAGAAGAGTTTTGCTGTCATAAAAATCCTCTGTGCTCAGCCTATTTATCTCTTTCTCCCTAATCTTTTTACTGTTACAAATCACTAATATTTTTATACTGTTTCCATAATTTTGCCTTTCCCAGAATGTGATATAGTTGGAACATATGAAGTGTAGCCTTTTCAGGATTGGTTTCTTTCACTTAGTAACATGCATTTAAGTTTCCTCTATGTTTTTCATGGCTTGATAATGCTTTTCTTTTTTAGTACTGAATAATATTCCGGTCTGGATAAATCTCAGTTTATTTATCTACTCAACTACTGAAGGACATCTTGGTGACTTCCAGGTTTTGGCAAGTACAATTAAAGTTTCTATAAACATTGTGGGTGGGTTTTCATGTAGGCATAAGTTTTCAACTCCTTTGGGTAATAACAAGGAATGAGATTGCTGGATTGTGTGATAAGGATATGTTTAGATTTGCAGGAAACTGCCAAAACTGTCTTTGTTGAGCATGACTGTACCATTTTGCATATATACTAGTAAAGAATGGGAATTCCTGTTCTCTGTATCCTACCCAGCATTTAGTGTTGCCGGTGTTCTGAAGTTTCACCATTCTAATAGTTGTGTAGTGGTATCTCATTGTTCTAATTTGCAAATCCCTAACGACATACGATGTTGAACATCTTTTCATAAGCTTAATTGGCATCTGTGTATCTTCTTTGGTGAGAAGTCTGTTAAGGTCTTTGGCCCATTTTATAATTGGATTGTTCATTTTCTTATTGTTGAGTTTTAAGAGTTCTTTGTATGTCTTGAATAATATTCTGTTATTAGACGTTTCTTTTGCAAATGTTTTTTCCTACTCCGTGGCTTGTTTTCTCATTCTGTTAACATTGTCTTTCACAGAGTAGGAGTTTTAATTTTAGTGAATCTAGTTTACCAATTCTTTCTTTCATGGATCATGCCTTTGGTGTTGTATCTAAAAAGTAATTTGCCTATGTTTGCAATGTCAGGTTCATTAAAAATATAAAAAAATTACACAAGGTAATTTAGGACTTTAAAAATATTGTCTTCTATGGTTTTATATTTTTTGCATTTTATATTTAGGTCTATGAGTCTATGTTCACTTACAATTATTTTTTGTGAAGGGTCCAAGGTCTGTGTGTAGATTCTTTTTCTTTTTCTTTTTTGCATGTGGATATTGGTTTTTCCACACTGTTGCTGAAAAACTGTCTTTGCTCCATTTTACTGCCTTCGTTCCTTTGTCAAAGATCAGTTGACTTTGTTTATATATAGGTCTATTTCCACGTTCTGTATTCTGTTCTGTTGATTGATTTCTCTATTCTTTCACCCATACCACACTGTCTTAATTACTCTATTTTTCTAGTAAGTCTTGAGGTTGGGTAATGTCAGTCCTCTGATTTCGCTATTCTCCCTCAATATTGAATTGGCTATTCTGAGTCTTTTGTTGGACCATATAAACACTATAACCAATTTGTTGATATCCACAAAGTAACTTTGTGGGATTTTAGGATTGCAATGAATCTATATAGCGAGTTGTGCAGAAATGACATGTTGACAATATTAAGCCTTCCTATTCATGAATATGGAATATCTCTCCATTTACTGAGTTCTTTGATACCTTTGTAAAAGTTTTATAGTTTTCCTCATATAGATATTAGACATGTTTTGTAACTTATATCTAAGTATTTCATTTTGAGTGCAGTAACGTAAATGGTAGTATGTTTTTCATTTCAAATTCCACTTGCTCATTGCTTATATATAGGAAAGTGATTAATTCTTGCTTATTAACCTTTCATCCTGCAACCTTGCTATAGCAGCCTTGCTGTAACTGCTTATTAGTTCCAAACGGTTTTTTGTTTATTCTTTCAGATTTTCTATATAGATGTACATGTTCTCTGCGAACAAAGACACTTTGATTTCTTCCTTCCCAATCTGCATGCCTTTTACTTCTTTTTCTTGTCTTATTGTATTTAACAGGAATTCTAGTATGATATTCAAAAGCAATCATAAGAGGGGACGTTCTTGCTTTGTTCTTGATGTTAGTGGAAAAGCTTCTAGTTTCAAACCATTAAGCATGATGTTAGCTGTAGGTTTTCATAGAAATTCCCTACTAACTTGAGGAAGTTCCCCTCCATCCTAGCTTAATATATATTTTTTAATCATGAAAAGGTGTTGAATTTTGTCAAATGCTTTTTTGTATCTATTTATATGATCATGTGTTTTTTTTTCCTTAGTTTGTTGTGGTGGTAGACTACATTAATTGATTTTTGAATGTTGAACTAGCCTTGCATACCTCGCATGAATCCTATTTCGTCATGGTACATAACTCTTCTATTAGATTGGTGCAAAAGTAATTGCAATTTTTGCCATTTAACAATAATGGCGGGCTGGGCGCAGTGGTTCATGTTTGTAATCCCAGCACTTTGGGATGTTGAAGTGGGTGGATCACCTGCGGTCAGGAGTTTGAGATCAGCCTGGCCAATATGGTGAAATCCCTTCTCTACTAAAAATACAAAAATTAGCCGGGCATGGTGGCGGACACCTGCAATCTCAGCTACTTGGGAGGCTAAGGCAGGAGAAATGCTGGAACCCGGGAGGCGGAGGTTGCAGTGAACTGAGATCACGCCATTGCACTCCAGCCTGGGCGACAACAGGGAGACTCCATCTCAAAAACAAACAAACAAACGAACAATAATGGTGAAAATCGCAATTACCTTTGCACCAACCTAATAGTTCACTATTAAATTTAGTTTCCTAATATTTTGTAGAGGATTATTGCATCTACGTTCATGAGAAACTTTGATCTGTAGTTTTCTTTTCTTGTGATGCTTTTGTCTAGTTTGAGCATTAGAGTAAGTAATATTTGCATCATAGAATGAGTTAGGAAGTACTTCCTCTACTTTTGTCTTCTCAAAGGAATTACAGATAATTGGTGTAATATAAAAAAATAAATATTAGGTAGAGTTCACCAGTAAACCCATCTGGTATTTTTTTTTGTTTTAGAAGGTTATTAATCATTGATTAAATTTCCTTAATACATATAGTCCTAGTCGGATTGTCTGTTTCTTCTTATGTGAGTTTTAGAAGATTGTGTCTTTCAAGGAATTGAACCATTTCATCTAGGCTATCAAATCATTGTCATAGAGTCAACTATAAAGTTACATTCATAACATTTCATTATTATCCTTTTAATGTCCATGGGAAATGTACTGATATTCCATCTTTCATTTATGATATTAGTTTATTTGTTGTGTCTTCTTTCTTATATAGCCTGGCTAGAACCTTATGAATTTTATTGACTTTTTCAAAAAGGATAGCTTTTGGTTTTGTTGATTTTCTCTATTGATTTTCTGTTTTTAAAGAATTTCAACGTTTTAGATTCAGAGGGTACATATGCAGGTTTGTTACCTGGCTATATATGAGATATTGAGGTTCGGAGTACAATTGATTCCATCACCCAGATACTGAGCATAGTACCCAACAGTTAGCTTCTCAACACTAGCCCTCCTTTCTCCCTCCCCTTTATGGCAGTCTCCAGTGTCTATTGTGGCCATCTCTATGTCCATGAGTACCCAATGTTTGGCTTTCACTTATAAATGAGAACATGTGATATTTGGTTTTCTGTTCCTGTATTAATTTGTTTATGGTAACGGCCTCCACCTACATCAATGTTACTGCAAAGAACATGATTGTCATTTTTTTTAATGACATCATAGTATTCCATGGTATATAAACAAATGGCCACATTTTCTTTATCCATTTTTTTTCTTTTTGTTATGTTATTTTATTTTTACTTTAGGTTCTGGGATACATGTGCAGAATGTGCAGGTTTACTACATAGGTATATGGGTGCCATGGTGGTTTGCTGCACCTATCAACCCTTCACGTAGGTTTTAAGCCCCACATGCATTAGCTATTTGTCCTGATGCTCTCCTTCCCCTCCCCTACTGACAGGGTCTGGTGTGTGTTGTTCCCCTCCCTGTGTCCATATGTTCTCATTGTTCAACTACCACTTATGAGTGAGAACATGCAGTGCTTGCTTCTCTGTTCCTGTGTTAGTTTGTTGAGGATAATGGCTTCCAGCTCCATCCATGTCCCTGCAAAGAACATGATTTCATTTCTTTTTATGGCTGCATAGTATTCTATGGTGCATATGTACCACACTTTCTTTATCCAGTCTTACCATTATTTTTCCTGATCCTCTTACTCATTCCACCCTCCACCCTCATGTAAGCCTCAGTGTCTGTTGTTTCCCTCTATGTGTTCATGTGTTCTCATCATTTAGCTCCCACTTATAAGTAAGAAGATGCAGTATTTCATTTTCTGTTCCTGCATTAGTTTACTAAAGATAATGGCCTCCAGCTCCATCCATGTTCCTGCAAAGGATATGGTCTTGTTCTTTTTCATGGCTGCATAGTATTCCATGGTGTATGTGTACCACATTTTCTTTATCCAGTCTACCGTTGTATAGCCATTCTGGCTGTTAAAAAGTAAACAAATAATAGATGCTGGTGAGGTTGTGGAGAAAGAGGAACACTTATACACTGTTGGAGGGAGTGTAAATTAGTTCAATCATTGTGAAAGACAGTGTGGAGATTCCTCAAAAACCTAAAGACAGAAATACCATTCGATCCAGCAATCCCATTCCTGGGTATATATTCAAAAGAATATAAATTATTCTGTCATAAAGACACACACACACACATTTGTTCACTACAGCACTATTCACAATAGCAAAGACATAGTATCAACCCAAATACCCAACAATGATAGACTGGATAAAGACAATGTGGTACATAGACACCATGGAACACTATGCAGCCATAAAAAAGAATGAGATTGTATCCTTTGCAGGAACTTGTATGGGGCTGGAGGCCATTATCTTTAGCAAACTAATGCAAGGACAGAAAACCAATATCTCATCTTCTTATATATAAAGTGGGAGCTAAATGATGAGAAGACATTGATATACAGAAGGGAACAACACACACTAGGGCCTAACAGAGGATGGAGGTTGGGAGGAGGGAGAGAATAAGGAAAAATAATTAATGGATACTAGGTTTAATACCTGGGTGATGAAATAGTCTGTATCACACACCTCATGACACAAGTTTACCTGTATAACAAACCTGCAAATCCTGCACATGTACCCCTGAACTTAACAGAAAAGTTTTTTTTAAAGCCATTCTGACTGGTGTGAGATGGTATCTCATTGTGGTTTTGATTTGCATTTCTCTAATGATCAGTGATATTGAGTTTGTTTCATAAGCTTGTTGGCTGCAATTATGTCTTCTTTTGAAAAGTGTCTGTTTGATAGACCAATGGAACAGAATAGTGATCTCAGAAATAAGACCACTCATCTTCAGCCCTCTGATCTTCAACAAACCTGATGAAAACAAGCAGTTGGGTAAAGATTCTCTATTTAATAAATGGTGCGGGGTAAACTGGCTAGCCATATGCAGAAAATTGAAACTGGACCCCTTCCTTACACCTTATATAACAATTAACTCAAGACAGATTAAAGACTTAAATGTAAAACCCAAAACTGTAAAAACCCTAGAAGAAAATCAAGGCAATACCATTCAGGAGAAAGGCATGGGCAGAGATTTTATGACGAAAATATCAAAAGCAATTGCAACAAAAGCAAAAATTGACAAATGGGATATAATTAACCTAAAGAGCTTCTACACAGCAAAAGAAACTATCATCAGAGTGAACAGACAACCAATGGAATAGGAGAAAATTTTTGCAAGCTATCCATCTGACAAAAAACTAATATCTAGAATCTACAAGGAACTTAATTTTACAAGAAAAAAAAAAACACACCATCAAAAAGTGGGCAAAGGACGTAAACAGACACATCTCATAAGAAGACATTTATGCAACCTATAAACATCAATATCACTGATCATTAGAGAACGGCAAATCAGAAACACATGAGATACCATCTCACACCAGTCATAATGGCAATTATTAGAAAGTCAAGAATAACAGATGGTGGCGAGGCTGGGAAGACATAGGAATGCTTTTACTTTGTTGGTGGGAGTGTAAATTATTTCAGCCATTGTGGAAGACAATGTGGCAATTCCTCAAGTATCTAGAAGCCGAAATATCATTTGACCTAGCAATTCCATTACTGAGTATATACCTAAAGGAATACAAATCATTCTATTATAAAGATATGTGCATATGTATATTTATTGTAGCACTATTCACAATTGTAAAGACATAGAATCAACTCAGATGCCCATCAATGATAGACTGGATAAAGAAAATGTGGTATATATACACCATGGAATACTATGCAGCCGTAGAAAGGAATGAGTTCATGTCCTTTGCAGGGGCATGGATGGAGCTGGAAGCCATTTTCCTCGGCAAACTAATACAGGAACAGAAAACCAAACACTACATGTTCTCACTCATAAGTGGGAGCTGAGCAATGAGAGCACATGGACACAGGGGGAATGGGGAACAACACACACTGGGGCCTGTCAGGGGGATGACAAGCTTCAGGACAAATAGTTAATGAATGTGGGTCTTAAAAACCTAGGTGATGGGTTGATAGGTGCAGCAAACCACCATGGCACACGTTTACCTGTGTAACAAACCTGCATGTCCTGCACATGTATCCCAGAAAACTTCAAATAAAATAAAATTTTAGAAAAAGTCACATGAAAAAGAAAAGTGTCTATTCTTGCCTTTTGTCCACTTTTAATGGGTTTGTTTGCTTTTCTTGCACATTTGTTTAAGTTTCTTATAGAAGCTGGATATTAGACCTTTGTCAGATGCATAGCTTACAGATATTTTCTCCTATACTGTAGGCTGTCTGTTTACTTGATTATTGTTTTTCCTGTGCAGAGACTCTTTAATTTAATTATATCTCACTTGTCAAATTTTGTTTTAGTTGCGATGGCTTTTGGCCTCCTACCATGACCTTTTTGCCAGTTCCTATGTCCAGGATGGTAATGCCTAGGTTGTCTTCCAGGGTTTTTATTATTTTGGGTTTTACATTTAAGGTTTTAATTCATGTTGAGTTGATTTTTGTATATGGTATGAAGGAAGAGTCCACTTTCTTCTTTTTTTTTTTTATTATACTTTAAGTTCTAGGGTACATGTGCAGGTTAGTTACATATGTGTACTTGTACCATGTTGGTGTGCTGCATCCATCAACTCGTCAGCACCCATCAACTCGTCATTTACATCAGGTATAACTCCCAATGCCATCCCTCTCCCCTCCCCCTCCCCGTAATAGGCCCCGGTGTGTGATGTTCCCCTTCCTGTGTCCAAGCAATCTCGTTGTTCAATTCCCACCTGTGAGTGAGAACATGCAGTGTTTGGTTTTCCGTTCTTGTGATAGTTTGCTGAGAATGGTGGTTTCCAGCTGCATCCATGTCCCTACAAAGGACACGAACTCATCCTTTTTTATGGCTGCATAGTATTCCATGGTGTATAGGTGCCACATTTTCTTAATCTAGTCTGTCACTGATGGACATTTGGGTTGATTCCAGGTCTTTGCTATTGTGAATAGTGCCGCGATAAACATACATGTGCTTGTGTCTTTATAGCAGCATGATTTATAATCCTTTGGGTATATACCCAGTAATGGGATGGCTGGGTCATATGGTATCTCTAGTTCTAGATCCTAGAGGAATCGCCATACTGTTTTCCACAATGGTTGAACTAGTTTACAGTCCCACCAACAGTGTAAAAGTGTTCTTATTTTTCCACATCCTCTCCAGGACCTGTTGTTTCCTGACATTTTAATGATTGCCATTCTAACTGGTGTGAGATGGTATCTTACTGTGGTTTTGATTTGCATTTCTCTGATGGCCAGTGATGAGGAGCTTTTTTTCATGTGTCTGTTGGCTGTATGCATGTCTTCTTTTGGGAAATGTCTGTTCATATCCTTTGCCTACTTTTTGATGGGGTTGTTTGTTTTTTTTCTTGTAAATTTTATTGAGTTCTTTGTAGGTTCTGTATATTAGCCCTTTGTCAGATGAGTAGATTGCAAAAATTTTCTCCCATTCTGTAGATTGCCTGTTCACTCTGATGGTAGTTTCTTTTGCTGCGCAGAAGCTCTTTAGTTTAATGAGATCCCATTTGTCAATTTTGGCTTTTGTTGCCATTGCTTTTGGTGTTTTAGACATGAAGTCCTTGCCCATGCCTATGTCCTGAATGGTGTTACCTAGGTTTTCTTCTAGGGTTTTTATGGTATTAGGTCTAACATTTAAGTCTCTAATCCATCTTGAATTAATTTTCGTATAAGGAGTAAGGAAAGGATCCAGTTTCAGCTTTCTACTTATGGCTAGCCAATTTTCCCAGCACCATTTATCAAATAGGGAATCCTTTCCCCATTTCTTGTTTTTCTCAGGTTTGTCAAAGATCAGATGGCTGTAGATGTGCGGTGTTATTTCTGAGGGCTCTGTTCTGTTCCATTGGTCTATATGTCTGTTTTGGTACCAGTACCATGCTGTTTTGGTTACTGTAGCCTTGTAGTATAGTTTGAAGTCAGGTAGCATGATGCCTCCAGCTTTGTTCTTTTGACTTAGGATTGTCCTGGCAATGTGGGCTCTTTTTTGGTTCCATATGAACTTTAAAGCAGTTTTTTTCCAATTGTGTGAAGAAAGTCATTGGTAGCTTGATGAGGATGGTGCTGAATCTATAAATTACCCCAGTCTTCTGCATATGGCTAACAAGTTATCCAAGCATCATTTATTGAATAAAGAGTCCTTCCCTATTGCACGTTTTTGTCAGGTTTGTTAAAGATCAGATGGTTGTAGGTGTGGACTTATTTCTGGGCTCTCTATTCTGTTCCATTGGTCTATGTGTCTGTTTTTCTTTTGTATCAGTACCATGCTGTTTTGGTTACTATAGCCCTGTAGTATAGTATGAAGTTAAGTGACATTATGCCTACAGCTTTGTTTTTTTCTTTTTTTTTTTTTCAGCACCATTTTTTGAATAAGGAGTTGCCTATTGCTTACTTTTGTTGACTCTGCCAAAGTTCAAATTGCTGTAGATGTGCAGCTTTATTTCTGGGCTTTCTATCCTGTTTCATTGGTCTATGTGTCTGGGCTTTTTTCAAACCAATATCATGCTGTTTTGGTTACTGTAGCCTTATAGCATAGTTTGAAGTCGAGTAGTGTGATGCCTCCAGCTTTGTTCTTTTTGCTTAGGATTGCTTTGGTTCTTTGAGCTCTTTTTTGGTCCCCTATGAATTTTAGAATATGTTTTTCCTAGTTCTGTGAAAAATGACCTTGGTAGTTTGATAGGAATAATGTTGAATCTGTACATTACTTTGGGCAGGATGGCTATTTTAACAATATTGATTCTTACAATCCATGAGCATGGAATGTTTTTCCATTTGTTTGAGTCATCCATGATTTTTTTTCAGGAGTGTTTTGTAGCTCTGCTTGTAGAGATCTTTCAATTCCTTGATTAGATGTATTCCTAGATGTGTGTGTGTGTGTATGTGTGTCTGTCTGTCTGTCTGTCTGTCTGTCTATTATAAATGGAATTGCATCCTTAATTTGGCTCTGAGCTTGAGTGATATTGCTACACAGAAGTGCTATTGAGGTTTTTTTTTTTTTGTTTGTTTGTTTTGAGACAGTCTCGCTCTGTCGCCCAGGCTGGAGTGCAGTGGTGTGATCTCAGCTCACTCAAGCTCTGCTCCAAGGTTCATGCTATTCTCCTGCCTCAGCTTCCTGGGTAGCTGGGACTACAGGTGCCTGCCACCAAGTCTGGCTAATTTTTTTGTAGTTTTTAGTGGAGATGGGGTTTCACTGTGTTAGCCAGGATGGCCTTGATCTCCTGACCTCATGATCCACCTGCCTTGGCCTCCCAAAGTGCTGGGATCACAGGCGTGAGCCACCATGCCCGGCCCAGAAGTGCTATTGATTTTTATACATTGACTTTATTTCCCAAAACTTTACTGAAGTCATTCATTAGCTCAGGAGCCTTTTTGTGGAATCTTCAGGGTTTTCTAAGTATAGAATCCTATTATCAGTGAAGAGAGACAGTTTGACTTCTTTTTTTCCTATTTTTGATGTCTTTTATTTCTTTCTCTTAATTGCTCTGGCTAAGACTTCCTGGTTTCCTGTTATCAATTATATGTATTTCTGCTCTAATTTTTATTATTTCTTTTTTATATTTACTTTGTATTTTATTTGCTCTTTTCTAGTTTTTTTGAGGTAGAAGCTTAGCTTGTTGACTTTAGACTTTTCTTCCTTTCTACTTTACACATTCAAGGCTATAAATTTCCCTGTAAACACTGCCTTTGCTATATCCCACATATTTTAATAAATTGCATATCTATTTAGTGAGTAATGTTTTAAAATTTCTTTTCAGATTTATTCTTTGATCATGTGTTATTAAGAAGTGTGTTGCTTAGCGTTCAAGTACTTTGAGATTTTTCAGCTGTCATTCATACTGAATTGAGTGGCTTTTTTTTTTTTCTTGACAGATTCTTACTCTGTCACCCAGGCTGGAGTGCGGTGGCATGATCTCAGCTCACTTCAACTTCACCTCCCAGGTTCAAGCAATTCTTCTGCCTCAGCCTCCTGAGTAGCTAGTATATAGGCTTGCGCCACCATGCTGGATAAATTTTGTATTTTTAGTAGAGACAGGGTTTCACCATATTGGCCAGGCTGGTCTTGAATCCCTGACCTCGTGATCTGCCCACCTCGGCCTCCCAAAGTACTGGGATTACAGGCATGAGCCACTGTGCCTGGCCAACTTGTGTTTTATAAACTGGAATGTGGTCTCTCTTGGTGGATGTTCCATGTAAGGTGAGATTAGTGTTTTATTTGTTTTTGGATGAAATAGTCAATAGATGTCAGTTGCATCTAGTTGATTGCTGTTGTGTTCAACTATGTCTTACTTTCTTCTTACTGAACCTGTCCATTTCTAATAGATAGGTAGTGAAGTCTCTGAGCAATAGTGGAGTAATCTATTTCTCCTTGCAGTTCTATTAATTTTTGCCTCATGTATTTTGACATTCTGTTTCTAGGAACACACTCATTAAGAACTGCTATGTTTCTTTGGATAATTAACTGATATTTCATTATGTTATGCCTATCTTTATCCCTGATAACTTTCATTGCTCCGAAGTCTGCTCTACTTGAAATTAACATAGCCAATACTCCTTTCTTTTGATTTTTGTTAGCATGGAATATCTTTCTCCATCCCTTTACTTTTAACCTATATATGTCTTTATATTTATTGTGGGTTTCTTGTAGACAACATATAGTTGGATTTTTTTTTTGATACATACTGATGATCTCTGTCTTTTATTTGGCATATTTAGATTTTTGGTGTTTCGGGTGGATTATTTAAAGAGACCGAATCTATGACAGACTGGTACACCTGAAAGAGATCTCATGGATATCATCCATGAGAACTTCCCCAATCTAGCTAGACAGGCCAACATTCAAATTCAGGAAATCCAGAAAACCTCAGAAAGATGCTCTGTGAGAAGGTCATCTCTAAGACACATAATCATCGCATTCTTCAAGGTCAAAGTGAATGAAAAAATGTTAAGGGCAGCCAGAGAGAAAGACCCGGTCACCTACAAGGAGAAGCCCAACAGACTAACAGCAGACCTCTCAGCAGAAACCCTACAAGTCAGAAGAAATTGGAGGCCAATATTCAACATTCTTAAAGAAAAGAATTTCCAACCCAAAATTTCATATCCAGCCAAACTAAGCTTTACAAGTGAAGGGGAAATAATATCCTTTTCAGACAAGCAAATGCTGAGGGAATTTGTTATCACCATGCCTGCCTTACAAGATTTCCTGAAGGAAGCACTAAATGTGCGAAGGAAAAATCATTACCAGACACTACAAAAACACACTGAAATACACAAACCAATGGCACCATGAAGCAACTGCATAAACAAGTATGCAAAATGATCAGTTAGCATCACGATGACAGGATGCAAAATAGTCAGCTAGCATCACGATGACACATAACAATACTAAACTTAAGAATAAATGGTTAACTGTCCGAATTAAAAGACATGGAATAGCAAGCTGGATAAAGAACCAAGATCCATTGGTATGCTGTCTTCAAGAGATCCCTCTCACATGCAATGACAGACATAGGCTCAAAATAAAGGGATTGAGGAAAACTTATCAATTAAATGGATAGCAGAAAAAAGCAGGGGTTGCAATCCTAGTTTCTGACAAAATATACTTTAGACCGACAAAGATCAAAAAAGACAAAGAAGGGCATTACATAATGGTAAAGGGTTCAGTTCAACAAGAAGAGCTAACTATCCTAAATATATATATGCACCCAACACAGGAGTACTGAGATTGATAAGGCAAGTTCTTAGAGACCTTCAAATGAGGTTTTGTTCATTTATTTTCCTTCTTTTTTCTCTATTCTTGCCTGCCTGTCTTACTTCAGAAGGACAGTCTTTAAGCTCTGAGATTCTTTTCTCCGCTTGGCCTATTCTGCTATTAATCCCTGTGATTGCATTATGAAATTTTTATAGTGTGTTTCTCAGCTTTATCAGATTGATTACATTCTTCCCTGTACTGGATATTTTGTCTGTCAGCTCCTGCAATGTTTTATCATGGTTTTTAGCTTCCATGTATTGGGTTACAATGTGCTACTTTAGCTCAGTGAAATTCATTTCTATCCACATTTTGAATTATAATTCTGTCATTTTAGCCATCTCAGCCTCAGCCCAGCCAGTTCTGATCCCTTACTGGAGAGGTGATGCAGTCATTGGAGGAAAGAGGGCACTCTGTTTTTTTGAGTTTTCAGCCTTCATCTGCTGTTTCTTTCTCACCTTTGTGGGTTTATATACCTTCAATCTTTGAGGTTGTTTATCTTTAGATTTGTTTTTTCTTTTAACAGTCTGGACACTTTTCTATAGGGCTGCTGTGGTTTGCTGGGGCTCCACTACAGATCCTAGTCACCTCAGATTTTCCAGTAGTTGGGGGTATCTCCAGTGAAGGCTGTGAAACAGTGAAAATGGCAGCCTGTCCCTTCCTCTGGGAGCTTCATCCCAGGGGGATATGAACATGTTGCCAGCCTGAATACACTTGTAGGAGGTGGCTGGGCACCCTTGTTGGGAGGTCTCACTCAGTCTGGAGCAACAGGAGTGAAGATTCACTTAAAGATGCTGTATAGCCATGCTTTTGTAGAGCAACTATGCTGTGATGGAGTACTTCTTCTGCCCTTGATTGGCCTGGATGCTCCAAAGCTTGGAGGCTGGAACGGCTAAGTCATGGAAACAGCAAAGATGGCGGCTTGTCCTTCCCTCTGGAAACTCTGTCCCAGGAAGTTTTCAAAAGAGAACATCAACAGGAGTGACTGGAGGCCCCAGTTGGGAGGTTTTGCCCAGTGAAGAAGAATGGATCTGGGACCCACTTAAAGAAGCAGTCTGGTCACATTTTGGCAGAGCAGCTGTGCTATGCTGCAGGATCCTTTCCATCCTGAATCAGTTTGGACTCTCCAAAGTCCACAGGTTGGAAAAGCTGAATCACCCCAATAGCAAAGATGGTGGCCTCTCTCTCCTCCTGGGAACCCTGTCTGTCCCAATTGTTGCTGGTGGCTGGCTGGAATTCTAAACCAGTGGGTCTAATCCTGTGAGGCACCATGGAAGTGGGACCTGCAGACTGTCACTCCTAGGCCTCCTGGATTCAGACCTCTTTCCAGGGGTATGGATGGAGGTCCAACTCCTGCGTTGCCTGAGTGGCAGTCACTTTGCTGTGGAGCATGGAGCCATAGCACATAAAGCTCCCATGTCTCTGTGCGTGCCTGAGCAGCTGCTCTGCTGAGACTCCATGCAGTTCTGTGTGTCAGACCAAAGGCCCTGGTGGAGTGCGTTCACAGGGGAATCGTCTGACTTGAAGGTTGCAAAGATCTGTGGGAGAAATGTGGTTTCCCAGAATCACACATTCACTCACCACTTCCCTGGGTGGGGAGAAGTTCCCTTGGCTTTGTGTTACACTCCCATTCCTGGGTGGGCCATTGTCCTGCCCTGCTTTTCTACATTCTCCATGGATTGAGCTGTTTCCGCTGTTTCCTTGATCAGTCCCAGTGTGAGGAGCTAGATGTTTCAGTTGAAGGTGCCGTATTTACTTGCCCATTTTGTTCCTCTCTGTGATGAAAGCCATGCACACTAGCTGCTTCTAGTTGGCCATCTTGACCTGGAATCTCTTTTCTTTTTTGTTTTGATGCTTTTATTTAGCCTCAAAAATGGCACATGGATTTCTTTCTCTGTCTACCAGTTTTCCTCTCTCTCTCTTTCGTTCCTTCAAACCTTCCTTCCCCTCCCTCATGTCTTCCCTTCCTTCTCATTTTTACCTGCCTCAAAAACTGGCATGAAAGGAATTGGGCTCTTCTTTACTTCTTCTTCCTATGTGATAAGTACAAAGCAGGTCAGAAGATTGTCATTCTCTCTTCTACCTCCTGTTTTGCTCATGACTCACTTTGGTAGTTAAACCAAGGTGGGCAAGGCAGAATCTGCTTTGTGGACTTAACACTCCCAACAGGCGGGTCACTAAGATTAGACTGGAGCAGGTATTTGAAGGCCATCAACTTGGTCTCAAATACCAGCAACATTATTATGTTTAGCTTTGTCACAGAGTGGTGCATTTGAAGGGCATTGCACTATTATTATTATTATTTTATTTATTTAATTTATTTTA
>NW_012099210.1:5762908-5770758 GCF_000951045.1 Mandrillus leucophaeus
TGTTAGCCAGGATGGTCTCGATCTCCTGACCTCGTGATCCACCCGTCTCGGCCTCCCAAAGTGCTGGGATTACAGGTGTGAGCCACTGCACCCGGCCTACACTATTATTAATAAGCTGATATTTAGTCCCTATTAGTCTGTGTACTTTCTATCAGCCAGAATTCTGGGAGAGGGTGGTTGGCACCCTGACTCTAACATTAACTTCTTTAACAGTAATAACTTTTATTAATTTTTCTGTTCAAGAATTCTCTCCTGTTTAGAAATTCTTACTGAGCTTACTCCATCAAAGTGATCTTAAATTTTAACATACTAAATGTAGCATGTTAATTTCTTAATATGAAGACCTAACCTTTCAGATCACTCTCTCACTACACCTGTTTTGACATCATTGTGACTTCCAGTGCTTTTGTGTCTTACCACTACCTATTTATCAGCATCAAATAGTTTCACTTCCCATTTTCTTCAACTTAAGCCCTGATTTGTCTTCTTTTAAACACCCTCATACCTACTCTTCCATGTCTTTTTGCATGTTCCTTATTTGATTAATACAATCATTCACCTTTATGATCCTGTATCTGCTCTGCTAAAGGCTAACTAGCATTAGTCAGTACTTTGTATCAATTTATGTTCCTAGATTTTGTCTTACTAACTTTTTATTTTAACTAGTCAACTTGAATTTTACCATACTATGCTAAGAGTATATAGTTAGATCCTAAACCTAGGAGAGGCACAGTCTGTGTTTTCAATTTCTCGGGGAAGACTTTTTTCTTTCTCTTCTTTTTTCATTTACAGCTGAGACAGAAACAAACTTCTTCATTTTTCGTTAGTAGGACAACATATTCTCCCCCCAGCCCTGTCCCCCAGGATCTTCTTTTACTAGTAATCCAGTCCTTCGAGGCATCTCAGTAATTAAGGCGTGCCACTTCTAATTTTATGCAATTTTTAAGTCTTAAGGCTTCAAAATATTTGCATGCCTGGGCAATATAGTCTGAACTCTTAGTCTTAACTGACTTTGATAGTCCCATTTTACTACTCAAGAGCTATTGCGGAATCAGACTTAGCATTGTTGCTATGGCTTCATTTTCCCTTTTATTCCTATCTTCTGGTATTTTCCCTTTTTTTTTTCCTAAGAGGTAAATTTTAAATAAGTTTGTTATATTTTATCTAGCACTAATTTGTTTTGTGTTTATTCAACATTGTTTCCAGCTTTCAACTTTTTTTTATTATTATTATTTCTCTTTATTTTGATAGGTATTTGCTCACCCTAACCTACAGGTGGGGAAACATGACTATCCCAGTACCATGTGCAGAGCTAGGATTTGAACTCAGAAAGCCCACGCACTTTCCCACATACCCCAGGATGATATTTTAGTTTCTCAATTTTACTTTTAGACCTCATTAAATTATCATCCTCTTCTACTAAAATTAAAAAAGAGAGAAAACATAGAAGAAACATCTGCTTCTTATAACAATTCAACTTTCCTTTTTTTTTTTTTTTTTTTTGAGACGGAGTCTCGCTGTGTCTCCCAGGCTGGAGTGCAGTGGCGTGATCTCGGCTCACTGCAAGCTCCGCCTCCCGGGTTCACGCCATTCTCCCGCCTCAGCCTCCCAAGTAGCTGAGACTACAATTGAACTTTCCAAACTCTTGAAAAATATTGATATGATTTTTGGGAATCATATTTAGATTATTAAACTTCTAAGTGAATATTTTTGGGATGAAATGTTTTATATCATTTTCCAGAGGCATAAGCTGTCCTCAAAGTATATATTAGTTAGTATTTTCCCAGGTTTGTTTTATTTATTTATTTATTTATTTATTTATTTATTTATTTATTTATTAACTTTTATTTTAAGTTTAGGGGTACATGTGAAGGTTTGTTACAGAGGTGAGCTCATGTCATGGGGATTGGTTGTACATATTTCATAACCCAGGAATTAAGCCCAGTACCCAATAGTTATCTTTTCTCCCCCCTCCCACACTCCACCCTCAAGTAGACCCCAGTGTCTGTCATTCCCCCTTTGTGTTCATAAGTTCTCATAATTTAGCTCCCAGTTGCAAGTGAGAACATGCAGTATTTGGATTTCTGTTCTTACGTTATTTCCAGATTTTAGATTTTAATATTTCAAGACTAGGAAGTATGAAATATTTTATTTAATTTCTTTGTAACTCTTTGTAACTCAGATAGCGAGCCTTCAGTATTGACATTATGGAGAAGGCACTTAGAGTGAAGAAACACAATTAGAAAATAATCTTCCGAAATGCCATCCTGTACATAGGAAAATATCTTGCATTTGAGGAAATCTTGCCCCACTGTGAGTCTGCCATTTGCATCTGCCAGGCATCCCAGAGGTATCACTGGCCTGGTATCAACTTGTGTGGCTGTGACTGTACTCTGTCCTTTCAAAAGCAAGACCGAGGAAGGCATGTAGGAGCAAAAGAGGTTAAAATCATACATATACATGAGCATATTTAATGATTAATGATAAAGGACCACACTTTCCCTAGTATCAATCCCATATTTATCTATGACCAGTACTTTTCCCTAACTAGCTGCTACTGGTGCCTTCAAATCTAGTGAGCATTTAGCAAGTTAACTGGCTCTAAGGGCTGAATGTATTGGCCTATATTGCTTGTGGCGGTTTCTATAGTTATCCTATATGCTTCCATATGAGAAATTAAAAATCAAATGAATTAAATATGAAAGAAAGTGGAAACATATTTGGGTGGGAAGTCCATAACTTAAACAACACTCTATATATGTACTCTTTAATATGTAGAGTGCTAAATAATTTGAAAATATGGATGACATGGATGATCTCCTAAGAATAAAAATCAGCAAAATTGATCAGAGAAACATAATACATAAGTAGACCAGTAACTATAGAAAAAATGAGTAAAATACCTGAGAAAAATGAATCCTACAAAGTGCCTAACCTGACAGAGAGTGTTCATCAGAAGGAAGATTAGAATTGACTTTAAAATCTCTTCTTATTTGAAAAATTTTCAAACCTATAGAAAAGTAAAAAGAGGAGTACAATTAACACCAGTGTATCCCACAACTAGATTTACTGTTAAAAATTTCCAAGTTTCCTCTATCTCTCTTTATGGATAGACACATATTTCTTTTTTGTCAAATCATCTGAAAGTATATTTCAACCATGGTGACACCTCACCTCTAAAGACTTCAGTATGCATCTGGCAAAACCAAGAACATCTTCCAACAGACACGGAGCCATCATCCTATCTGAGAAATCAATACTGCTTATGTAATGCTACACAGTATGTAGTCCATGCTAAATACCAAATTTCCTCATTTCTCCAAAATGTTTTATAAAGATGATTTTTCCCATTTTCATATAGGATCCAATAAAGGTTCACACACTGTAATTGTTATGTCTCTGTAGTATCCTTAGAATGCTCCTCTTTCCCTCAGCAGACTGACTCTGTCCTTTGTGACTTTGAATCCTTTAAATAGGCCAGGTCAGTTGTCCTGAAGGATGTCCCATATACTAGATTCTTCTGTTTATTTAGGGTTTAATACAAAAATATCCAGCAAGAACACTTTCAGGCTCATTTGTTTCTGTTTGTATTCTATGTTTTTATTTTTGGCATAATTTCATATTTTGAACATGTAGAACATTTACATGCATCAAAAATCAAAACTGGTGGCACATCTTGATTGGCCTGGTGGCAGGTGGGCCCAGATGTCAACCCTTCACGGTGGTTCAAGCTATAGACAGTGGGCTGGAAGGCCCCAGAAGAGGCAAACCCCCAGCTCTGAA
Organism: Mandrillus leucophaeus; assembly: GCF_000951045.1. Taxonomy (NCBI): domain Eukaryota; kingdom Metazoa; phylum Chordata; class Mammalia; order Primates; family Cercopithecidae; genus Mandrillus; species Mandrillus leucophaeus. Next base: position 5,766,692 of record NW_012099210.1, read on the forward strand.
GTCATGGGATCTGACAGTATGGACAGTTAAGTGAGTCAGCACTTCTGTTGAGTCTATGAACAGGGGTTCAACCATCCAGATAGGCTTTACAAAACTGAACAGCCACATTCAAGGCAAAAGGAGAAAGAGATGAAAATAATGGTGACAGCTCCAGTCACAAGCTACACAGAGGTTGGTTTATGTCCTTTTAGTGAGTCTACCAAGACCATTTCCCTGTATATCTCCTCTGAACAGCAATTCCATCTGCCCAGGCCTTCAGAGTCAGATGATTTTATTGAAGACACAGCCAGTATGACTATGTTTCATTCAATGGATACTGTAGGGCCCCAAAGAATCAAGAACAACTTCACTTTGGGAGGCTGAGGTGGGTGAATCACGAGGTCAGGAGTTCAAGACCAGCCTGACCAACATCCTGAAACCCCATCTCCACTAAAAATACAGAAAAAATTAGCCGGATGTGGTGGCTCATGCCTGTAATCCTAGCTACTCAGGAGGCTGAGGCAGGAGAATTGCTTGCACCCGGGAGGCAGAGGTTGCAGTGAGCAGAGATGGAGCCACTGTACTCCAGCCTGGGCCACAGAGGGACACTCTGTCTCAAAAAAAAAAAAAAAAAAAACAAAAAGCAAAACAAAAAAAAACCCAAACAACTATTGACATTAGCAAGCATTTAAGCATTTTGAAGGAAGAAGGAAAAGTTTTAAAAGTTTTCAATGAAAAGGTTTATTACACTGCAGGCTACACCAGTCCTTTCAGATTGCTTAATAGAAATAATAAGTGTAATTGATTCAGAAAAAGGAGTCCTCCAAAGAAAATGAATGAGAAAAGGAAAGGATGTTCCACTGCCAGGGGAAAGCTTCTGTTTAACCTAGACGTTAACACTACCTATCATAAAGTCTGTGTCTAGCATCTTCTTTTTGAGAGCACTACAATGACTCAAGCTTATTTCCAATGTGCCTTTTTAGTATGTGAAGCTTTGTCTCAGGGGACAATAATCTATACACATGTAAATTGGTCATAACTATGGTGGTCTTTGTTTTCTGTGGGGATTCAGGGAAATGTCATGTCACTTCCCCCTTCTTCGTTTCATCACAGTCTTGTTGCCTTGCGTCAGTTGGATGCCATCCTCTACAGATATTATCAATAAAAATATTAAAGATTTAACAAATCAAAACTATAGAATGTGATATAATCAGGGAAGTCTTGTTCTCACACATACCCCATCTACTCCGTTCCTACTTATTTCTTATAAGAAACTTCTGCCATCAGTTTCTAGTTTATCTTTCCTGTGTTTTCTTTTGTAAAAATAGGAAACACATATTTATTTTCTTATTTTTTATTTCTCACAACAGATTTGACGTTACATACACTCTTTTCCATATTTTTCTTAAAATAAATTTTCTTTTAAAATAACATTAGGCTTTCAGAAGAGTTGCAAAGATATTAGAGTTCTCATATGCCCCTCACATGGTTTCTCCTGAAGTTAAAATTATGTTTTCCTATCTAATATTTGTCAAACCCAAAAGAAAAAAATCAGTATTTACAAAAGACTATTCACTGGATTTTACAAGTTTTTCCACTAATATTCTTTTTCTATTCCAGAATCCCATGAAGGATCTCACATGGATGGAATGGATTTTGTCACATGTCTCTTTAGTCTTCCCTGGTTTGTTAAAGTTTGTCAGTTCATAATTTATTCATGACCTTGCCATGAGATGTATTGGTTGGGTATTTTGTAGAATACCCACCAAGTTGGGTGATGTTTGCCTCATGAAAAGGTTGGGATTATGGGTTTTGGGGAAGAATATAACAGAGATAAAGTACCTTTCTCATCAGGCCACATGGGGGACATGCTATCAACTTGACTTATGACTAGTGATGTTAGCTCTGCTCAGTTGGTTAAGGTAGTACTTACTAGAGTTTCCCACTAACAAATTACTGTTTTTCTTTTTCCATATTCTATTCCTTGGGAATGAGTGAGTCACTACGTCTGGTTCATGCTAAAAAGGGGGTGGAGGGTTAAGCTCCACTCCTGAAGGGGGTGTAACACCTTGCTTTTCCACTTTTCAGTACATCTTGCAAACTACTCTATATCATATTATTTGTCCTCTTTACTTTTTATGTCTATTAGAGTAGTTGCTTGTTTGGATATACCATAATTTATTCAACCAGTGCCCCGGGGATGAACATTTAGGCTTTTCCCAATAGTATTAAATTATAACGTTAGTTATAAATATTAAATTGTAATAGATGCCTTTTATCAAATTAAATAAGGTCTCTTCTTTTCTTGGCATGCTGAGAATTCTTAACGGAGTGGTGTTGAACTTTATCCAATGCTTTTCTGTGTCTACTGAGATATTATTTACTTAATCCCTTTTTTGTTAATATAATGAATGACATTGATTCATTCAACTTTGCATTCCTGATACAAACTGTATTTATAATGCATTAAACTGTATTCATAATGTATTAATCTTTTTATGGATTATTGAGTTGAATTTGTTAAAAATTTGTCAAGAATTTTTGCAACTTCATGAGGGATATTAGTCTGTACTTTTTGGTTTTTATAAATCAACAATTCTTCATTAGATTCTTACACTTACCAGGTCTCATCAGAGAATGTTGTATGTTCTCTCTTAATTATAAGGAGTGATGACCTGGCAGAAGTACAATCAATTCTGTCTCTTGGCTGGTGGATAATTTCAGTTCTCATGTGTCTTAACTCTTGATAACAGCAATGATTCCTTCCACCAAAAGGAATCATTCAAAGCTTTTCCTTCGGTGAATCAGTTTGGGCATATGTGTTAAGGAGACATTGCAATACAACCCAAGCAACTTAATTATAAATTCTTTCACTGTGATGCTTCACTTACCCTTTATTGAGAGAATCAGGAAAATATCCTTATTCTTTGTAATCAAAATTCTGAGCATTTATTGAAACACCCTCCTTTTTACCACCTTCTGTCAGACAGTAGAAAGGGCTTTGCAAGAAGCTTGATTAATATCTGGGTTTCTCGTTTAGTGAATACATTGATTAGAATTTCCCTACATAGGTCTTGAATGAGAATAAAGCTGAGAATTCAGAAGTTTCCCAGCTGATGTCCTGGGTGTTTTAAATTGTCTTCTAGTCCATAGGAACAGAACACTGATTTTTAATTCTGCTCAGTTAACGAGAGCCAGTGTGAGTTTGCACTTTCCTTGTGGGTTTACTTTAGGGTCACGATGGAAAATCTAAACTTAGGCAATAGAAAATAATATGTGCAGAAGGCATTTAACCACCCTTGTTTCTGGACGTAGAAACATTCCCTACCATTATCCTTCTCCTTAACCCTAGTTCACTCATGGTTAACTTTGAGTTGAATGATAAAAATATACATAAAATACAAAGGGATATGAGATAAATAATATTAAAATAATCTTCTGTAAGAAAAAGAGGTAAGAGCAGTCATAATCTACAATGGCATTTAAGAATAAAATATAATGTTTTATCCAGATTACAGTGCATTATTATTTAATTGAGGTCCAAACTGTCCTAATACAGACGGCAGATATATTTATTTTGACTTGCGTGTTTTAAAAAAATGTTTAGTTGATGTTAGCATTTATATATCATGAGATTTTTTAAATAAAATTCCAGAATTCTAGTTATCTTGGAAAATTTGTCTGATCTAGGCCTATGCTATTCCGAAAATGATAAGCTGAGTGGTGCTGCAACCCTCAGATGGGTAAGTCTTATTTGTCCATTTTGTAACAGTCCACACTTGGGCAATTTTACTCATTTGAATCAACTTTCTGGCCTGAGTAGACACTTCAGTTTAAAATCCCTGACAAAATTAGTGATAGCTTTCTTTATTGAATTTTTATGAGCATACTAAAAAAAACTAATTTCAGATCAACACAAATATTGGTTGATGCTCTGAAAAGATAAAGCATTTCCCTGTAGTGACATCTACAACTTATTAAAGGCCTTTCTAGAAAGGATAAGATGAAAGCATGGGGGCTCAAAGATGGAGTTAGTTTGTCTTCTAATTTATAAATTTCCTTCCTTCCTTCCTTCCTTCCTTCCTTCC
>NW_012099210.1:5770808-5827549 GCF_000951045.1 Mandrillus leucophaeus
CTCCCTCCCTCCCTCCTTCTCTCTTTCTTTATTCTTGCTCTGTCGCCCAGGCTGGAGTGCAGTGGTGCAATCTCAGCTTGCTGCAACCTCCACCTCCCGGGTTCAAGCGATTCTCCTGCTTCAGCCTCACGAGTAGCTGGGATTACAGGTGCCCACCACCATGCTCAGCTAATTTTTTGTGTATTTTTAGTGGAGATGGGGTATCATCACATTGTCCAGGCTAGTCTCAAACTCCTGGCCTCAGGTGATCCACCCACCTCGGTCTCCCAAAGTGCTGGGATTACAGGCGTGAGCCATTGTACCCAGCCCTAATTTATAAATTAATAATTACTTATTTTTAAAACAGTATTAATTTCTGTTAAAGATCAGATTTGGTAATTAGTTGGTAAATAGAACCAGGAGGTATTAGGGGAAGATGGAAACCCATTGTAGATCAACGCATACATTTATTAACTTGATTTGTATACTTAAACTAGATTGCTGAATTTTGGCTAGAAATGTTTACTCCCTGAGCATGATTATAACACAAAACCAAGTTAAGAATACATGGGCTAGGCCAGGCATGGTGGCTCACGCCTGTAATCACAGCAATTTGAGAGGCCAAGGTGAGAGTATCACCTGAGGTCAAGAGTTCAAGACCAGCCTGGTCAACATGGTGAAACCCCGTCTCTACTAAAAAAAAAAAAAAAAAAAGAAAAAAAATGCCTGGCATGATGGCAGGCGCCCGTAATCCCAGCTACTCGGGAGGCTGAGGCAGGAGAATCGCTTGAGCCTGGGAGGCGGAGGTTGCAGTGAGCCGAGATTATGCCACTGCACTCCAGCCTGGCTGGTGGAGCAAGACCCTGTCTCAAAAAAAGAAAAAAAAAAAAGAATTTATGAGCTAGCCTTCATATATTATCCTTTCATAATATTTAGTCGACTTACATAATTAACTCCCTCACAATAATTAAGTAACTAATTATGGAGCAAGAATATAAGCAATCATTCTGGTGGTCCATTTTTGAGGTCTAACAATGCCAACTAAATCTTTTATTTGTTATATTACATGCCAAATGGATATTTTATTGGTGAAATTAACACCACAGGGAAGCCATCAGAATGTATCTACTAACAATCTTGTCCAAATATCTTTAACATATACATAGAAATACTGAAAAATCACGTGCACCAGTTATCAAAATTACATGAATGCTTTATCTGATTTAACTGCAATGAAATGGTAGTTTTATTCACTTAGATAAACAATGAAATTAATTGGAGCTTCATAAAGGTTCGTGTGCAATGAGAGTATAAGGGAGCTCAGCGAGTTTATAGAAATCAAAAGAAAACTGTCTGATAAAAACAGGTAATTTTTGCAATAGATTTGAATCCTAGGAAGCAAGCTTTCTCTGTTGGACATTTGTGGCCTTTAAGGCCATTTTGTTTAATCTCTTTACTACACTTGTAAACTCAACCAAAAAAAAAAAAAATCCCTGTGTGATGAAATTTACTTTTTATTATTTGCTTTTGAGAACCAGGACTAAATTCCTAGGGCAGGCAGTTAATGTTGATTAATAAGATCTGTGTTGAATGGCTTTTGTAGGTTTTCACCTCCTTGTGTGCCACTTAAGGAAGAAAAAAACGAAGAGTTTTCCCACGATTTTAGACTTTTTTCTAAGACATGCTGAATAATGATTAGAGCTCCATGTCTAACTATGGTAGTCAACTGGACTTCCTGCTGGGGAGTAGATTTTTATCATTTTACCAAACCTTCAGAATTTACCTAGGAGACTTGTGATGGTCTGAGTATCAAGTCTGTTCAATTGCTCCTTTCCACAGCTGAAACTTAGAGTTTGGGAGAATCTCTGGTGTTGGGGTAAATTTGGATGTGTTTTATTATGTGTAGTAATTCCAGCGTTTAAGTGAATGATAGGGTGTACTTGGAGTAAAATGGAAGAGAAATTTTGGATACTGAGAGTTGATTATTTTGTCTTCCCATGGGCACTGGTAAATTTAGACTTTCATGTTTACTGTGCTAATGTAAATTTGGTAATAAAACATATATGTGATATAAATTTTCAAATATTGATGCACAGACCCCATCAATTGTTCTTATTTCGGTTATTTTTATTTTTACTTTAATTTAGAATATGGTGGCAGTACTTGTCCATTGTTAAAGTAAATCTGACAGAAAATATGTGTTTAGGAGGATCTTTCTATGGCCTGAATTTCTTCTTGATTCTTTCCCTATCCTTTGGGGAGAATTCCCTGTCATGTCAGTCTTCTCTTTCTCTGGATGTTTATAACATTCTGCCAAATATGCTAACATTTGGATAAATACATTGTTTTCAAATTATTCATTCATAGATTTGGCTTTCCTAGACACTTTGTGAGATCCCCAAGGACAAGACCATATCTCCCTCTTTTTTTAAAATTTATTATATTTTAAGTTCTGGGATACATGTGTAGAATGTGCAGGTTTGTTACATAGGTACACGTGTGCCATGGTGGTTTGCTGCACCCATCAACCCGTCATCGACATTAGGTATTTCTCCTAATGCTATCTCTCCCCAGCCCCTCAACCCCCTACAGGCCCTGGTGTGTGATGTTCCCCTTCCTGTGTCCATATGTTCTTATTGTTTAGCTCCCACTTATGAGTGAGAACATGTGATGTTTGGTTTTCTGTTCTTGTGTTAGTTTGCTGAGAATGATGGCTTCCAGCTTCATCCATGTCCCTGCAAAGGACATGAACTCATCCTTTTTTATGGCTGCATAGTATTCCATGGTGTATATGTGCCACATTTTCTTTATCTAGTCTATTGTTCATGGGCATTTGGGTTGGTTCCAGGTCTTTGCTATTATGAACAGTCTCCCTCTTTTTTTATTCCTGCTATTCTGACCCAATAGATATCTGATCATATAGGATCAATGAATACTTTGTTTTCATAGTTATGTATAAAAATATCTAAGTTTCATTTTAGAGGTAACCTCTCTCTTTTTCTAACTTAATATTGTATTACATACAGAATATTTCTCACTGTATGTGATCACAATGATCATGAGCAGCTTTGTTGAAAAGAATCATGTAATGCAATAGACTTTTCGTATTTCACACATGTAAAACTGTAGGTAGATCTGTGTATAAAATCGAGATGTACAACATCCATTCTCAAATCAATGCTTTTTTTTTTATGAACTCTATCTCAAGAAAAGTTGTTGTTTCATCAATTTCTGGCCATTTGGTTTTCTCTTACCCAAGGACATTGTTTGTTATTCTATTCCTATGGCTTGCTTTTTTTTCCCCTGCCATCTCTGCTTAAACTTCCAAGAGCCACAGGACACTGTTTTCCTTCAGAATTCCCACAATAAGGGTCACTTTAAAGCTTAACAGGTTTTAGCTTACAAACTCAGTGTGTGGGAGCCAATGCTTTCCTCTATTTTCTTAAAAATCAACCCAGTTCTAACATGGAGATTCTCCTCCTACAAGACTGTTTGGAAATTTAATCTGAATAATAAGACCCTCCCTAAAAGGGTTATGACAGTCACTCATAGAACTGAGATATAGGGAAGAGCCAATCATTGTCTCGCACTGGTAACTTTAGAGATTCCCCTTTAAATATGCAAGCTCTTCAACTACTTTGCTACTCTTGAGGCACGGGATTCTATGAGCCTTGAAACTTCAATGGCAAGGACCTTATCTTTAGATATGTTTTACACATATCTGAATGATTACTGTTATTACAGAGGTAAAAAACACGTTCTCTTACCTGTCTTAGGGATTCTCCTTGACTTCAGAAGCTTTCTCCCTCTAAGCTCACACTCCTGGACACTTGCCATTATCTTTCATGTCTTTTACTCCATTACAAAAGTCAAAATTCATGAGGCAAGAACACACAAAACTGGTTGCCTATCTGTAAGGTAAGAAAGAGGAGGCTCTACAAGGAGAAAGAGGTACATTAACTTTCCCAGAGCCTCACTGCTTTTTGCCCCTTGAGATTTAACAGAATTTTGATCGTAGAGACACAACTGATATGCCTCATAAAGCAAACAGCATTTTCTCGTTTTTTCAGTTTTCTTTTCTTTCTTTTTTTTAAATTTAACTTTAAGTTCTGGGATACATGTGTGGAACGTGCAGGTTTGTTACATAGGTATAGATGGCAAGCACCATTTTCCAAGGAGCTTGAAATTCAGGGAGGTGTGGAAGAAGACTACTCAAAATGGCAGCAGGTTTGAATGGCCACAGAAGCAGCTGTTTTTCTTCCAAACCCAGGGAAAACAGAACTGTGGGGTAGTCTTGCTCTCTTGCCGTGGGACCCAGATGTCACATATACCTCCAGACCTCAAACAGAAGTTCCTCTTCTAAGGTTAAATTTATACACTTTCTTAAATATGAACAAAATTAAAAAAAATTGTTTCAGCTCTGTCCACCTCCAACAGGTAGGCAAAATAATTACTGTGCTAGATCACAAAGTAAAAATAAATGCAACTTGGTTTTTGTTTCTTCCCCTTCCCTTTCTTTTCTTCCCTTCTTTCCCCTATTCCAAATATTCTGTGATATTTATGAAAAGTTAGAGTATATTAAAAAGCTGGATGATGATTTACTAAACACTTGCAGTGGTCCTATAGTTAGATTTTGAACCAAGGAGAAAGCCTTAATGCAAAATTTACATCATCACAAAATATCAGAGTCTTAGAGATCCTGTTAGCTCATATGACTAACTTTAGTTAAAGCTGTAAACACGGCTCAATATTTTTAAGAAAATGATTATAGTATTACCTATATATTATCATAAGGTAAGAGATGATGGGTAGAAATTGTGGGGGATATCTGGTACAGAAAAAAATAGAATTTACTTAAAAATTTGCTACTACGTTACAATTTATTTAATACCCACATTTAATTATCACTTTGGATTATTTAAATCTTATTTTCATGTGAAAAAGGTTGAGCTCTTCCACATTTTCTTTTTCATGAATGTTTAATGAAAAAATTAACTTGGACTCCATTACACTTGTGCAAAATGCTTTTAAAAGATTTTTTTAAAGGCCTCTTTTAACATTAACACTTCAGTATACTGTAGTTGACACTTTCAAAAGAATTAAACTGCTAGAAAAATGGTACTCCCTTTGGGATATTTATCAAGCCATGCAATATTTTAAAATGCGGTAAAATGCTTCTTGTTTCAGTGAATGAGAATGGTCTTCTTATATAATGCAGGGATGAAAGAAGATACTTAGAAAGATCAGGGAAGAGTGAAGAAGACACTTTGAAAAATCGGGGAAGATTTTCTTCATAAGGTGCAAGCGAGGGCAAGAGTATAATATGTGTTTATGTGATACATAAGATTTACTTCTAAACAATCTAAGAGGATAAGGGATAAAATCACCATTCAGTTTCCAAGTGAACACAATATAAATAATATTGATGATGACCAAAGGAAAATACAAAATAAGAAATTAAAAGTCATGAGAAGATAAAGAAACTGGATCAAAATGAGAGTTCAACAAAGGGAGCAATGAAAAAACTAAATAGAAAAAAAATAATAAATATAATCTCAAACTACAGATGCAGAGAGACAAAGTATAGGAGGAGAGGATGTTTTTTATAGAAGTGGGTCCATGGACCTCTGAAATGACCATATGGCCCTAGAGTGCCCCACCTTCCTTCTGGAGGCCCTTCTTAGTGCCGCCTTAGCTGGTATCTTGTTTTGTAGAGCACAGCAGAGAAGTCAGCCTCTTCAACAGAGCCCCGATTCAATTCTGTATTCTCTCACTATCTCCTGAACTCCTTTTTGGAGTTCCCACTCTTATTTTCATCCTTTTTGTAATGTAATATGATTTGCTCACTTCAAAAATTAAATCTGTGCATTAGACCTGTAACACTGTTGAGTTAAAATTAGAGAATTCACAAACTTTGATGGCAACGATACCTTGAATAATAAAAGTAAACACATATATAGATCGTATGGTGTTTTAAGTACTTTATGTATATTAATTCATCTAATCCTTTCAAAAACTCTGAGATATGTCTTATCATCATCACCATTTTACAGATGAAACAAACACACAAATACAAAACACAAGCTATGAAATGGAGGAGGATGTGAAACTAGGCAGTTTAGCCTTCAGTATCCATATGCTTAATCTTTCTGCTATACTTCCCGTTGTTTTGGAAATGGAAACTGAAGGGCAGATCATATGATGGCACCTGACAAAGTCTTATTTTATCATAAAAAATGCAGCCAGTGCTAAAGCTGCCTACTTACCTTTAGCACTTCTTATATTTCTAGGGTGAGTAATGGCATAGTCTACCATCTCGTCTTATTTGCATAATACTTTGTTTCTCTCCCTATTTTGTCCTCTCTCTGCAGTTTTACTCTCAACTCCTCTGTTTCCTGGAGTTTTTGTAACCTATTACCACACACTTGGTATCTTACCACAACAGAAATTAATTCCTTTTTCACAGTTTTGGAAGCGAGATTTTTGAAATCAAACTGTTAGGGATTTTTTTTTTTTTTTTCTCTAAAGGCACCGCAGAAGAGTCTGTTCCATGTCTCTTTCCTGACTTCTGGTGGCAGCAGGCAATCCTTGGCATTCTTTGACTTGTAGCTGCACCATTCCGACCTCTTTCTACCTCTTTCTTCACGTGGACTTCTTCTTTGTGTGTCTGTCTGTTAAGTCTCTCTCTTCTTTTTAAGGAAATCAGGCATTGGGTTGAGAGCCCACCCTAATTCCAGGATGATCTCATTTGGGAATCTTTAATCTAATTACATCTGCAAAGACATCTATTTACAAGTAAGGTCACATTTAGTGCCAGTGTTAGGACTTGGCATATTTTTTTGGAGACCACTGTTCAACCAGCTATACCTTCTCCACATTTCCTCTATCATCTAATTCTACTTTTAGTCCTTTACTGTTAAATGGATTGACTGTACTTTAATTAAAAATTGAATATGTTAATAAATCCTACATATTTATCCATTGTGCAGATTCCTGAGTCTGAGTCTACTGACAAATATACCACATCCTCAGTGTAACTTGGAGTCTCTTAAAATTGTCTTGCTGGCCTCTAGCGGAGATTGTCCCCATAAGCATGTTCCTTAAGACGGATGCCTGGGTCAGAATACATAATACAGTAGGTATTGTACACGATCTAGTAATATTGGTATTGGTGACATTTTAATAGAAAAAGGAATTTTGGTTTATCCAAAGATTTTTCATCAAAGGGGTTTAAGCTGACCTCTATTCAACTTCTTAAGATAAGAATTCTATGGAAAATTATATTGTAATATTTACATTTTATCTAAAATGTTTATAAAACATAACTTTCATACATTTATTATTTTCTGATACGATATCATAAGCATAAACATAATTTTTATGCTTCAGTGTGTGGAATGAATGCTTCCAGTCAGACTAGAAACTTTAAATCATTAATTACCTCCCCAGGGTTTTGCTTCCTGTTCTAATGCCTTCAGTTTACTTATTACAATTTTAGCATAAAAATTATTTTTCCTAAACCAGATTCCGTTTTTATTTTTCTGAGTCAATGTCTGATAGGTAAGATATTTGAAATTTTCGTTATGTGCTGAAAGTAACCTCAAAATAATTTGGTAAGATATTGGACAACTGTTATTTTTCTTATTTATAAGAGCATAACAATATAAATTGTTTCATTGTAAAATGCAGCTTACTTTTTGTACCACTATGATTCTGATTTTAGAGATGTTAAATTGAAAAAAGTGCCTTTTAGAATCAATTATCCTTAGTTTCTAAATCTATGCATTAAAAATCCTTGAACCCATGCATTAAAAAAAAAACACGTGTTTGTTATCTTTTATTACAGTGTGTTTGCCCTTGTTGCCTTGTTTTCTTTTGTTTTGTTTTATTAGTTTCTTTTCTTTATCCAGTTCCTTTTTATAAGCACGAGGATTCTGAGAAGCACTGCCCCTCCCACATGCCACATTCTGGGGAGAGACGATTGGAATACCTTCTGAATCAGGTATCTCTGGTGATCATTCCACCTAGTTAAGATGAAGCTGGTGATACCCTTCGGCTTGTTTCAGGTAATGTAACCAGGTTTTCCGGTGACTTGGGAATTAACAGGCTAAAAGCAAGTTTTCAGTTTCTGGAGAAGGGGTTCCCAATCTCATTTGAGGGTGTTGGAGGAAAAATCCCTTCAGAAAATAAAGCATGACAGTAAGATTTTAGTGTGCAGGAAGTAAATTCAGTTCCTTTAGAGATCAGCATGCCTCTATTCAATCCTCTCCTTAATCCCTTATGAACCAGATCTAGCAGGGGGTTGGACCAGGAAATTGAGTGTAGGGTTATAGATGATAAGATGAGGAGAGGCACTCCCCTCAGGAGTTAAGATTCAGGAAATTTGGTTTGCACTTTAGCCAGTACAAGGCATTTCACCAGGATGGAGAATATGTGCTCTCTTGCACAGAAATCCATGCCAGCAGTAAGTGATGTGGAAGGATTTAGTGAAATTTTGCCAATAACCCCAGGCTTACTGCTTAATGAACAGAACATTCTCCTGGGACTTTAAGAGGTCCTATGAAATAAGGGACATGAATGATGTACTTTCTTTTCTGTTAGGCTTAAGAAATTCTGTTCTGAGTGCAAATAGAGAGAATGATTTCCATCTTTCCTATTAGATAGCAGATATCTTTACATCTTGGATACATTTAGAAAGAATAAAAATGTGAATGATTGAAACCTAGTCAGTCAATTGATTTATTAGAATTCCTGGAAGAAGACTGAGTAAACACAATCTCATTCTCTTTCTTTTTCTCTCTGTCAATTCTTCTTCTTGAGTTCCTTTACTATGGGATATAAATGAAACAGGGCGATGTAAAACTAGTATAATGATGGTCAAGAGTAGGTCCCCAATAAATCTTGGTTATTACTGTTATTGGAGAGAATGATGAAATTTGAAGCTAGGGGGGAAAAAGAATGGTACAAACTGGAAATGAATTGGAATGAGTGGTGCTTCAGGTTGCCCTCAATTTGGTATCGGTACCTCAGTAAATCAGAGTTGCTGTGACCTGGGCTTTGATGTAAGGGTAGCAGAATGATTTAGAAAAAACAGCATTAGATTAAAAGCCAGAGACATATTATAGTCCTAGTTCTTTCGTTTACTAGAGATTTGACCTTGAAAAGCTTAATTTGTTTAAATTCCGTTTCCTCATCTGAAAAATGAAGACTGATGATATCTTTCTTAACTCCATTTTGTGATGATCCAATGGAATAAAGTGCTGTCAAAATGTGAGGTGTTATTTTTTTATCCAAAAAATTCAGTGAATTTACATTTTATAAGTTAGTATATGCCATCTCTATGTCTTAAATCCCCACAGCCTCAGGCCAGGAAGGTGTCCTATTTTCATTGGCGGAATCCCAGTAACTATTAGTTGTAACTACAACTATTAGTTACAATGAATGGTTATTATACTACTACAAAGATTGTTGTTGTTATATTTAATTTAAACCACTTATAACAAAAGTAATAAGTAGTTTACAATCACAGTCACAAAACAACCACACCACCACAACAATCAAACCTAGAGCAACTAAGGGGACAAGATGTACAGGGACTAGGGGTGTAGAAGAGCAATTCTGAAGAGGGGGTCAGGGAAATTCTCATGGCAAGTTGAAAAGTTGAAACCTGAATGAGATTTGAAAGAGTTAATGGAGAAAGATGTGCATCTGTATGGGGAAAAAACATTCCACAGGGAGAGAGCAGCTAAATCCAGTGGCTCAAGGTGGCAACATACCTGATGTGTTCAAGGAGCGGCATAGCAATCAGAGAAGTTACTCAGTGGGGGATACTCACCCTTGACTTCTGCACGTTTGATGATCCCTTGGATTTGCCTAATCCATCCTGTTACGTATCAATATATATACTTATATTTTACCTAGAAAATATATTATTTTAAAATATACTATTTAGGCATATATACTACATAGCTATACATAAAATATAAGTACATGCACACAATGCATATGTGTGTTGTGCATATATATTACATATGCATATTATATACATGCACCTGTAGTATATATGTATATACATAATATATAATATTTTGATTGTACTATGTATAGCCCTTACTCCACAATTTTGATATCAATCTTTTCCAATTAATTGTTTTAAAAATATATAAATACGTTGTTGAGGATACCCCACATGCATTGTTATCTGGGCTGAATAGTTTCCAAATAATAATTTGAGTCAAGTATGTTATACAGAGTAAATTGACAAGATAATTGTTCCCACGTATTGTTGTCTTAGCAAAAGTTTGGAGAGTATGCTACATAATATACTTACAAGGAGGCATTTTGTGATAAATGTAAAATAATAACAAAGTATTACACTTGTATAAGTAGGATTTTTTCTTGCTATCTGGAGGAAATATTCTATCAAATATTAGACTTTTGCTCCTGGAAAAAATATATGCATAGATTTGTGAATATAGATAGATATCTTTATATAACTATTAATCTACCTATCTTTCTAGCTATGTAATTATATACAAATACACATAAATGTGTTTATAAATGAAGTAAATAAAAGTTAGTTTCTTAATCCATGTCTTTATGTTCAGCTTATTTATCCTTCTATTTTCATACAATTATATCCTATTATATTTTAATTTATTGGTTCTTGTCTAGATATGACTTTATCCTCTAACGAAGTGTCTCTAGAATTCTTCTACTCCCCAAACCCTGGGCTGTCTTTCAATGCAGACACTGAACGTTAGAATGAGAAAATCCTTTTTCCTAATTTGATACCATTCTAAACACACTTTATGAAACTTACTTACCTTTTTATTACAGTGAAAATGATGCTCAGTGAACTACCAGTTTTCCGGGTATTCTTTCCTCTCTCATCGTCAAATGGTAAACTTCTGTTTTTTTTTCAGCTACAGCAATGATGTGAATTCTTAACAGCATATATTTGAGTACTTTCTCCTACAATAGAAAGGATAAAAAACATTCAAAAACCTCTAATTTTTTTTCATATGGAGACAACCTTTTTATTGGAATATAGAGGCAATTAAATCTTCTAAAAGATATGATAGAAAAAAAAAAAACCTAGGTCTAAGAGCCTAAGAGAATAATATTGTCCTCCACGAATGTTGATATCTAAGTATGCATTCCTAAGAAAGCTTTTAAAGCTGACTTTCTAGATATGTTTGAAATAACATTGAGAGGATAAAAACAAACTCTGAACTGGGAATGTTTATTCCAAATTACTGAATGACAAATTTGAATAAAAAAATAAATTTTTTTATTTTATCTAGGATTTTATCACATTTTATCTAGGATTTTATCTAGGATTACATGGAGACCTTAATTAATGAACTATGAGTTCCCAGGGGGATAAGAACTAGTTTCTTAATATATAGTGTTCCTGCAGAATCAAACTAAAGTTTTCAAATAACCTATCCTGTATGCATTGGCTATGTTTATTTTAGGCTTAAATTATTTGAATATGATAGCTCTTGATTTCCAATCTGAGAAAGGGACATATATTTACAATTAATCCCTTTCTGGAAGGAATGTGTCTATTGTATAACTATAGTTTGAATTTCTATCTCTTACAATGAAAATTTGCCATTAGGAATAAGACATTCTTTATTATTTCTCTGTTCATCAAAATATGTTTAAATCTACTCTGAAAACAAGGAGAAGTTGTTTGGCTACTCTGGAAGCATGATACTCAAAGCAACTGGTATAGAAGCCCTTTCAACTCCCAACTGTGTTAAAATGAAAACAAATAATGTCAACTACTCTATTAAATTCTGTACAGTTAGAAAAATCTGCCCCTCTGATAGAAGCTTTTAAAGTAACCAACCAGTTCTCACCAATCTTATGGTGAATTCAGTGGTGTCCTAACAAAGTGGGAAGGGTTAGGATATAAGAGCATTTTTTTGACATGATGCTCTCTAGGGAAGTTAAATTTATTCCTAACATAAGTACTAAATCATAAGAGAGACAGTGCTTTAGCTTTTTCAAGATATGGTACAATTTTTATAACTGTACTACCTCATCTCTGTTTGAACTCTAAGATTTTATACTATGCAATCTGACAGCTAGTTATAAAATGGAAAATGGTGTTGTTTTAAGTCAAATTTGTTGAGGGCAGTATTGAGAAATTTGCATGACCTGTCTTTCAAGTGGTAATGCTATATCAGGCAACAAATATTTCTGTTTCTATTTCCATGTTTATGTTTTGTGATGTCACCTGTAGGCATCTGTCTGAAAGAAATCTAAAACTATTTATTATTCTGTTTTCTAGCTCTGTCCAGATGTTTAGCTACAGGGTAGTGTTACAACCCAGATTAGTGCAGCTGGTTAGAAGACCCTGTTAAATATGTACAGCATCTGTGGTTTGTCTTGGGAGGTTGGATTTCTATTAATTAAATGTGCAGCGAATTTACAAAGATCTTGCTTCTCAGTTAAACTGACTATGGAACAGAACTAGTTTTAAAAGCCAAGAATAAATAACAGAAAACTTTTTTAAACAAATGTACCCAACTACGTAAATAGAGTAAAAATATATTTAAATGAAAAAACAGTCATTTTATCAAGAAAGTATGAGTCTATTTTCAATACTGCTGCTAGAAAATAGCCCATTTTTATAAGATTATCTGAGAATTAAACTCACTGCTTTTATTGATAATTTAGTTTAAAAGGCCACCATTTCTTTCTATATCCTCTTCACTTTGGTGTTTACTTTTATTTAAAGAGAAAAAAATTGAGTCAAAAATAATCATTCCAGCAACATTACACTGAGCCAAAATTAATCAGACAGCAACTACAGCTTATACCACTTATGATTACAGTTGTGATGTTTAGATGAATTTCCTGGCTTAATATTCTGTTAGGGGGTCTTTTGTCATTATTGAGACATTTGGAAAATGGATTTTATGAAAAAGTATTCTAACAGTGAATGCTTACAAAACTGTCCACTGAACATCTGCAACAAATTAAATAAGCTTGTAAACATAATAAATAAGCTAACTTGAAAAGTATGAGGGAATAAACAAAATTTGATTCAGTTTTCTTTGGCTAGCTCAAATAATTTTATTTGTAATGGTTTTTGCAATCTCTGTGGTACAGATGCCAGATACCCTGCCTGATACAGGGGACCACCAGACTGATTAGTTTAAAAAAGAAAGAAAAAGAAAGAAAGAAAGAAAAGAACCAGAGCCCAAGCCCAGATTTCACACATAACATGAATTGGGAATTGTACAGATTTTATGCATATAAATGTGTGAATTCTCATTGGCTGTTTATTTTTCTTCAAACCATGTTATGGACTGGATTTTGTCCCTCCAAAATTCGTATATTGAAGCTCTAACCCCCTGTATAACTGTATTGAAGATTGGACCCTTAAGGAAGTGATTAAGATTAAATGAGGTTATAAAGACAGGGATCTCTGATTTGCTAGAAGTGGTGTCTTTATAAAAGAGGAAGACGCACCAGAGATAGCTTTCTCTCCCCCTACCTTGTGAATACAAAGTGAGAAGGCAGCCATTTGCAACCCAGGAAGAGAGCCCTCACCAGAACTTGACTATACTGGCACCCTGATCTCAGATATCCAGCCCTCAGAACTGCGAGAAATAAATTTCTGTTCTTTATTCCACCAGTCTATGCTATTTTGCCATGACAGCCTACCCCATTCGATGACACCTGTTTAAAAGAAGTAATTCTTCATTATTAAAGCAGGTTGTAAGGCTTCTTCATAATTCAAATACTGCAAAGAAGTTTGCACAGTTGATTTCAGCTTGCTCTGAAGTTATCAGCACAGATATTCAGAAATTATCGTTAACAGATGAATAAATTAATTGTCATATGCTTTATTTTCAAAATAGTGAACTCAACCTTGGTCATCTCCTGGGATGACACATTCCATGAGGGCAGGAAGCAATGCTGCAGGGGAATATAAAAGATCATCACCTATATAAAAGACCTATGAGACCTTTCCAGTGTCGCTTGAATTGGTAACAATATCTAGCTTTTAAAAACCAGATAAATTAAACTTTGTAGCGTGTTGCTATTTGAATGACCTACTCCGTGGAATTACAGCAGCAGTCTAATCCTTTAGGAGAGATGGCTCTATCAATCTTTGGATTTTTCTAATGTGGAAGCTACTCAATTGCATCTCAGAAATCAGGGAGGTAATTACTCATGCAGACAGCACAAAATGAAAGAAAAAAAATGCAAGTTCTGCTGAGTATCCCTTTTAGAACAAGCCGTGGAACAAGGAAAACAGCCTCTATAATCAGTCAAATTCTTCCACTAATTTTTCAGGTGTTGAAGGCTGTAGTGAGAATACATGCTATGAAAGTTAACAAAGCAAAGTGGCTTTAAGAGTGGGTTTTAGAAGACAGCAAAAAGGAGGAGAGGTATTTCTTATTTTTAAGCAATAATTCTACTAGGAGTGAAGTTCAGTTCAACTTTATTACTTTAAGTAAATGTTCTAGGACTTAAGTCTGATGTTACCTTACGGATCATGTAGCAAAAGTCCGATCATTCTATTAATTATAAATATTTTCAAAAATATTCATCTGTGGGGTGAGTTAAATATTCAAATTTTTGACAGGGTTATTTGGGATTTCCAAAAGTTTAAGAGATCTTATTAACAAACAAACTATAGAAAAGAATTTGAGAAATGCTGCTTTGGTTTATTCTAGATTGTACTTCAGACTTTTGTGTGTTCTAAAAATCTAAAGAATTTATACCTCCAGCTGAAAGCTTCTCTTTGCCATAAAATTTTTGCCTCCAATCATTTAAGTAACTGAGGAAGCTTCTTTCACTAAAGTGAAGAGAGGTAGCACCGTTTTTATGAAGCATGCAGTCACTGGGTTTGACATTACTTAATTTTGTTTTTGATACTGTGTATACAAAAATTTAGTTATAAGTAATCTCTTCCTTCTACTCAATCTCCTCTTTCTTCCAGTCATACCTAAGTATTTTCAACTTAAGATATTTAATTTGAATATTTAACTAAGTTAACATACTTCTTTCTTCTTAGGAATAACAAAAGGTGGGGAATAAGGTCAAGAGAGCTGTTCAACATCATGACCATGGTCACATGAACCCCAAATGTGCTAATTTCTGGTTGAAGTTCTTTTTAAATATAAACCATCTTTCAGATTGCCAGCCATATGAGAACAATTTTGTACCATGAACAAACTAAAAAATGATGTAATTTTCTTGGGCTGCTAGCTTTTGGGTGATGCTACATTTATAGGGCAAAATGAAAAATAGTGGTAAAGAATATTGATATTTTTAATCTGTATAAATGAGCTAGCTACACCCTTGATTTTAGCAGTACATTTTTTTTTTCTCTGAGAGTTGGGTAACTGTGACTTTTGCAGCCATTTAAAAAGTCATCGGTGATGGTAAGAAACAGGAAGAATGGAGGTGATTGTTCATCATTAGAGCTGGGCTTTTGTGTGGCCTTGAGGAATCACAGGTCGTTGAGATTTCATTCTGGACAGGTTCCAGATAATGCAAAAGTGAGCTGCTTTATTTCAGAAATTCAATTCAAAGTTCACAAAACTGTAATAGTACATACAGATTGCATTCCATGTCTTCTCTCACTCTTTCTAGTAACATTTTTTTGTACCAAATTACCATTTTCTAGAAGGGTGTCAATCTTCCTTTATATCATACTTTTTGAGTAATTAAGAGAGTTCAGTCTTAATGTCTAACTCAAGTGAATGAAGAATTCATAGAATGCTGTAAAACAGTTATCAAATTAATACTCTGAAAGTTCACGTAAACAAAGGATGCAAAATATAATGTTGAGAGACCTAGATTCATTTTTGTGATACTGGTTTTTTGAAAAGTTCTGAATTTCCCTTTTTCTGTGTGCTTTGTCACAAAAATAGCTCTGGGGTAAGGCAACTGACATAAAACACACTCAATATTATGGGGTGTAAAAGAAGGAAGATATTATAAAGATATTACAGTGCGTATACAGAGGAAAAATGCCATGGAGGAAGTAGAATTTCAAATGGATCTTAAAGTGGAGATTGTGATTTCTTTAGAAGGAGTGGATCTCAGTAATGCTTTCAGTAAACTAATCTGACCACAGTGTGTAGGATGGATAAAAGCTAGTGGGGAAGGGCAAGACATGAGCAGTGATCCTGGCAGCCAACATAGGGAGTAAAAAAGGTTCAAACTGGGTGGTGGGGATAAGAATGGAAAGAGGAATGTACAATGCAAAAAGCATTGAGATTTGGGAACTAGTTATAAAATTGAGGGTAAAAAAAGGATAAAAAATGTGAATCCGACTTTTTGAGTTAAGAAACTGGAAAACAGTATAGATATAAAACAACACATAAATGTTGAGTTTGTTATTGCAACTAGGGAATTGGAATCAGGAATGAAGAGACAGATCTAGGAGTAAATTTCCTTAAGTGTGATAATTGAGCCAACAGGGATGATTGTGTTTTTTGAATAGAAGAGTGCAGAAAGGGAAGAGAAGAGTTTTAAGGGCAAAACTTTAGGAAATAGCTACATTTACAAGAAGGCAGGATAAAAAGAGGTCATCCCCAAGTAACGTAACTTAGGTCAGAGAATCAAAGAGAATGAATTTTCAAGGAAGTTTAGTTAAAGTAGTCCAATGTTAGGAGATGATAAAGACGATAAAGACAGAGGTAGAAAACTAATTAAGGTTGAGTTTTCTTCTTTAACTCTATTTATTCATATACAGGTTGATTTTCTTTGTAACATAATAAGCTTTTAGAAAGATTGGCATTGTTTGCAATTTTAAATTATTTGCTTTATGATTTCTGTATGGCAGAAAAGATGGCTGTTAAGAACTGATGACCCAAGACACTTTCCTTCCTGTAATTTCCCATCTTCTTCCTTAATTAATTCTCTCTCTCTCTCAAACTTAGACCACAAGTTGACTGAAGATGCAGCAAACAATAAATACATTTTCGGTTAGAAGATAAACAACCTGGTCAGCATTAGAATTCTCTGAGGCCATGTCTTTCTCCTCTCAGAAAACATCACTTCGTGTTTATTAAAAAATAAAATGGCATCCTTGGAAGGAAAAAAAAAAATATGTGTGCCCTCAAGAGTGAACCCTCTGTCTAGTAGAAGAAAACAGTAAAAATGTGGTCCTATCAGTTTTCATTTTTGCTGCGGAAAACACAAACGCTTTTTGATGCCAAAATAAAAGAGGGCCGGAATTTGAATAGAATACATTTCTCCAGCCTAGAGATATTCCACCATAGAAGGACGCCAATACTAAGACACGTTGTCTTTTTTAAAACTTCAGGATTTTAATATTCCTTATTAAGAAGGTGAGAGAGGAAAAAGAAAACACTTTTAGGGAAGAAGTTAGGTAGACAAATTGTGCCATGAACTCTGACAGAATCCTATCTTGTTTCTCTTCATTGTCTTAAACAAAAACATACTTAGGAATTCTGGGTTCACTGACAAAAGGAAAGTAAGGTTATTAGTTATGAGCATCTTTATTTCCTAAATATGTATCACAGAAAAACTAATACCTCCTAATGGTCAACAAGTCATTCTCAAGAAGAAGACAATATTTTAAAAAGTTTTTATGTATATTAACCTTTAAACTTTGAGATGAAATTTAGAATAATTTTCTGAAGTTTAAAAAAAGAGAGACTAGGGTGTGGGTGAAACTGCCATTGCAAAATTATAACTGAGACAGTGAAAGGTATTCACTGACCTAACCAACTCCATCGTACTTCTAACCTCCAAGCTGTCCTTGTTCATTCCTGAGCATAGGCTGAACTAACTTTGGGAGAAACTTAGCTTAAGTTTAAAACAAAGATGATAACAGCCCTTTCCCAAAACAAATCTCCTTCTCGCCTGGGGACTAACATGCTTTTGTAGGACTAACAAATTAGTCACAAGATTAGAAATTATGATTTAGGAATCATGCACCTGGAGGCTGCAAGATTCTGACCCTCCCTAAATCGCTCCTAAGATCAGTGCTTGACATATTTTGCAGATCCTGAACTTGATGGATCAACTGGCACTACCCAGATGGATTAACTGGCTCATCTGATCTTGTGGCCCTGCAATCCAGGAACTGACTCAGCGCAAGAGGACAGTTTCAACTCCCTATGATTTTATCTCCGACCCAGCTGATCAGCACTCTTGACTCACTGGCCTTCCCCCAACTGCTGTGGGACTTTTCCTTAGTTCACCTAAAAATGTGGTCCTTTTCACAGAGCCATGAATATTTAGGCTCACAGACGATTTGAAGAGTGAGAAAAAAATGGAATATATTGGGCAAAAAGGAAAACAAAAGGGGGGAAACATAGACTCAGCGAATTGAGAGAGCATGCTTCCTGCCCATGGGCTTAAGATTGAATCCTAGTTTCCACACAGGAAGAAGAGGGGCCAGGCTCCTCCCCACTGCAAATCTGGCAGACTTCTGTGGCTCCACCCCAGTGTGCATTTCTCCCAGTGCACAGGCCAGCTGGAGCCCTTCTCACCTGTCTGTCTTACCTCCACCAAATTTCCCTTAAAATGTCTGATCCCTGAATGGTTGGGGAGATTGATTTGAGTAATAGTAAAAGTCTGGTTTCCTGCACAGCTGGTTCTGTGTGAATTAGCCTTTCTCTATTGTAATTCCCCTGTCTTGATAAATTGGCTTTGTCTAGGGTGGGCAAGGTGAACTCATTGAGTAATTACATGTGGAGGGGGAAGAAAAAAGAAACCTATTGGTATTTTATGAGAATTACTTTAGAACTATGAATCTATTGTGGGTGATTGGCTATCTGGGCAATGTTGTTTCCTTATTGAGAAATAGCCCAAGTTGGCTGTTTCCCTGAATCTTCCTCCATGTACCCTACACTTTTGTTGCTAGGATTATCTTAGTTAATATTTTTGTTATTGCAAGTGTGCAAGCGTGGTATTTTATTCTAATTTTATGATTACTTTTTGATCTCATAAAATAAAAATATTGATTTTTAAAGTGCACTTATGTATTCCTATATGTATACTTGTAACTATTCAGTGTTGTAATTATTTATAAAAATGTAATGCTTCTATTAAGTAAAAAGTAAGCTTAAGCATCAAACTAGCAAAAATACTATTAATAAAAATAATTAATTTGAGGTCTAATATGGGCCAAGCACTTTGGTAAATATTTTTAAATAATCACCTCATATAAGCTTCACAGTAACCCATGAAATTGATTCTTCTATGGTTTATCTTCCATAGATGAGGAACTTGAAGCTTGAAGAGGAGACTGGCTTCCATAGATGAGGAACTTGAAGCTTGAAGAGGAGACTGGCTCTTTAGTGGCCAACACAGCTGATGAGGGAGTAGTTCTAGACAGGCCCAAAGCCATTTAATGGGTTTTTAACCTCTATGCAAAACTGTTTTATAAGTTGGTAGTATTGATAATATGCAGATTTAACTACGCACTGTAATGGGTAAACTGACTGCAGGAGACAGAGGAATTCTCCTTAGGGAAGGGAATTGTTTGCTTGTTTGTTTAGAGAAGCAGAGTTAAGCTTTTTGGCTGTAAAAATTTAAAGGGGAAAGAAAGAGACTGTGGGAGAGCTGCCAAATGCTTTAACATCAGAAATGAACAGAGAATTGGGCTTGGGGAAAGCCAAATAAATGGAAAAATAGGATAGTGGTAAGAGGAAAGAGAGAAGACCAAGGGACACAGAATGGGCAGACGTGACTAAATTACATCATTACCTTGGCATCTGCAGACATCCTGGAGAAAACACTGGATTTCCCCCAAATGAGGATGGAGTTTGTGTCAATTCTATGCAATTTAAGAGGAAAGAGTTGACATTTAGATTAAGTTAATAAAATATATATAATTCCTAAAGAATCAAGTACATATTGGTATCTGTCATTTTATTGGTAATTTGAAAGCCATTTTTACACTAATGAAGTATAAATATTATGAAAGAGAAAAACTCTATTTTGATATAAGTACATGATATAGTTTTGCTGTGTCCCCACCCAAATCTCATCTTAAGTTGTAACTCCCCAAATTCCCACACATTGTGGGAGGGACCAGTGGGAGGTAATTGAAATGTGGGACAGGTCTTTTCCTTACTGTTTTCATGATAGTGAATAAGTCTCATGAGATCTGATGGATTTATAAATGGGAGCTTCCCTGCACAAGCTCTCTTCTCTTGTCTGCTGCCATGTGAGATGTGCCTTTCACCTTCCACCATGATTGTGAGGCCTCCCCAGCCACATGGAACTCTTAAACCTTTCTTTTGTAAATTGCCCAGTCTCAGGTATGTCTTTATTGGCAGTGTGAAAATGGACTAATACAGTACAGTAGATGAGAGCAGACCTCAAACTGATGTAAAGCATAATAGGAATAGTTAACTTGATCTTGTACAAGTAGCGTTTTACTTGAACAGTGAAACTGAGCATTAAGTCCATAGTTTACATAACCAAAAACTTGCAAAGATATACACAGAGGGTGATTGCATTTACTGGTGCAACTGACCACTTGCCTATGTTGTTATTCATGTTAATTATTGTCAAAAAAGTATCTCGGGTTTTAAAAGAAGATAATCATACTATCTGCAAATAATGTTATCTCCTTTTTTCTAATAAAAGCTTTGTCATATAGTGGAGATCTCAGTTTACTTAGATTTTATTTATATTTTAAATCAGGAATAGTTATTGCATTTTGATTAAGTTCCTTATTAATATGTATTGAAACAATCATCTGCTTTGTTGTTAAAAAATGATGTCATATATTAATCAATTTAATATTGAATAATAATTACACAAAATGCTATTTGGTTGTGAATTCTTTTAATGCTGTTGAAATTTTATTGTTATTATTTTATTATTTTATTCAGCAGTATTTGTCTGTGTTTATAAGTAAAAGCAGCTTAGTTTTCC
Source organism: Mandrillus leucophaeus (assembly GCF_000951045.1). NCBI lineage: Eukaryota > Metazoa > Chordata > Mammalia > Primates > Cercopithecidae > Mandrillus > Mandrillus leucophaeus. Next base: position 5,791,689 of record NW_012099210.1, read on the forward strand.
TTTTTTTAACAAATTTTTGATACTTTGGGATGAAAGATTTGCTAAAGTAATAAAAGCAAGTGCATCTTATGTATGGGAGAGCAATGTAAAAATCAGTTTCTTAAAAATTTGAAAGAAAACAGTAAAATGAGGTTATTTTGCTGAAAGTAAAAGTGCAAAGAAAAAACACAAGGAAAAAAATTACAAAAACAATGACAAAGAATTTTCTCATAACTCTTCAAACTAATATTTACATGCTTTATATTTTAATGGGTTTAATAAAAATAAAAGCATTAGTAATTTTAAAAAACTTTTAAAATTATTTTCCAATTGGTGTATGTTCATTTTTTTCCAGAAAACTTAACATATCAAGCATTTAAAAAGATATTTTTCAATAACATCTATTTTACTAGAATCAGGAATAAAATATATTTAATGATTAAATTATGTTTCTACTAATTCACTGATTTTTCTCTTTAATATTTATTTTCCTTTACTTTCTTTGGCTAAGTTGCCCCTTTTTCTAACTTCTAGAGCTGCATATTTATTTTTTATTTCTATCTTTAGAAATAAAAAAATAACAATAAATTTACTGCTGAGCATCATTTTGGTTGAATTCCCTAGGCCTGGTTTGGTGGATTTTCATTTTTGTTTTCTACACCAGTATATTAACTGTAATTTGAGTTTCTTGTTTGACTCTATAATGATTTAGGAGAATTATAATTTTATTTCCAATGTTTTGAGAATGTTATTGTTATCATTACTTTAAGTTGTATTATTTGTTTCTAGTTTATGGTACTGTGGTATCAGGGTTCAGAACACAACACCCCAAAATATGTTGTGTTTGTTTGCTGAATATTTTGAACTGAAGAAGATTGGAAGGGTCTCGGAAGTAAGGCTTTTCTTACCTTCTACTGTCCTCTTGTCTCCCCCCAAATCAAGTCATAGACACCAGAATTATTTTTCCTCAATTCAAGTCATAAAACCTAGAAAGGTCATCCTATGACTTTCTTCCTTTTTTGAAGACTTTCATATGATAGGTGCCCTGCCTTATGCCTGGGGGGAAAAAAAAATGCCACACAGAAAGGCCATGAAATATCTGAACAGACAGGGCCTACAGGGTTTTCCCCCTCAGTCGGCTAGCCGTTAGCTCATACTCTTTTACTCAATCACATTTCTACATGGCTGTCTATTCTTTATTGAACCTGAGAATAAACATAGACGGCTTTCCCTGGGTCTTTGGGTCTTCATTCCTGAAGGCTCTTGTGTCATATAAAACGTTGATTAAGTAAATTTTTGGCTGTTTTTCTTTTGTTAACCTGCCCTTTGTCATAAGAGTGTCTGTCATGACCCTTATGATGAGTGAAGAAAGTTATTGATGGCAGCGGCAGGCCATCCGACTTGGCCACTGGCATCACATCGCCGCAGCGTGGAGGGAATGGCGAGGAGGTGGACAACCCCCTGCAACCTGCTGCCCTGGGGGCAGCCATGATGGGGCTGCTCCGGGTCACCCACCGTTGGGGCAGCAGTACGGTGAGGCAGAGAGGGGCCCTAAGACAGAGCCGGACCTGGAGCAGTGCTGCACTTGCACATGGAGGGTGGGGACTGGGCTTGTGTGGGGAGCTGGGGCTACATTTTGGGGGGCCTGGAGCAGGAAGTGAGAGTGGCACCTACTTGGGGGACCCAGCCAGCAGTACAGCCATGGTGCCCACCCCACCGAGGGCTCTGGGCTTCTGTGCCTCTAGAGTTGGCTCTGAACGGGGCCACTCATGGTTGCATCCCCAGGTCCACCCTGCATCAGGGTGATAGCTGAACCTGACACTCCCAATGGCTGGGCCCGGGGCCCGCGATCCACTTCTAGAGGTACCCCCTGGGTAGGACCTTGAGCCAGGTGAAGGGGAGCCCCAGGATGGAGATCACAGTGATGTCACCCCTGCCCTGGATGCCAGCCTGGGTCCAGCGAGGACTTGGAGCCCTCCGCCCAGGCTGCGAGGGGTTGCGGCAGGGGTTGCACGCTCCGTGGAGCAGGCAGGAGCTGGTCGCAGGCAGCAGTCCAAGTTGGGACTGTGGACCCAGGCCTACCTCTGCTCTTGGGGGTTGGGAGCAGATAGGAGCCCTGCCCACCCCCAGGCACAGCTGCAGCTGCTCAAGTCAGGGCTGTGGACCCAGGCATCTCTGTACTCTTTGGGACCTGGGAAGGGGCCCCACCCCGGCCCTTACAGGCTCAGAAGTGCCTGCTCCCACTGCCTGGTTTCTCCTCACTGTTAGTGCCTGCTCCTATCTTGGAGCAATGTGGGACTGAGCCCAGGTGTTGTTGCAGCCCAGCCAGGGGTGCACATGCTTCAGACAGCACTGACATGCCAGCCCCCTACCGCCTTGATCCCCTCTGGACTTTGGGCACTAAGAAGCACAAGAGGGAGCCAAAGAGGGTGTTGAGGACAGCCTGGCACTGACCTGCAGGTAGGTGCCCCCTGGTGCAAGCAGCCTGGGTACCATGGACAGCTGCAGTAGACAGGCAGGCAGGCTTCTGGGTCGAAGTGGGCAGGTCCCTGGTGAGGGCCCGCCTTCAGGTCAGGGAGGGACTGAAGGCTGAGGGCTGGGCTTCCAGTCCCACAGATTGGAGTGGGAGCTTATGGTGCCTTTTCCAGGCCTACCCATGGCTGCCCATGGACCAATTGGCACACATTTCCTCCCTTTGAGGCCCATAAAAGCCCCAGATCAACCAGAACAGAACAGAACAGACCATGGGACAACCAACTGCAGAGAGGAGGTACTCTCTCTACTAGGAGCTGAACACATGATGGGACACCCTGGCTGCAGAAAGGAGCTGCCCCCTGCAGGAGACTGAACTGTTCTATGGCTCAGTAAAGCTTCTCTTCGTCTTGCTCACCCTTCACTTGTCTGCATATCACGTTCTTCCTTGTTGCAGTACAAGAACTTGGGGCCTGCCAAATGGCAGGCTAAAAGAACAGTAACACAAACAGGGCTGAAACATGCTCCTCGCTTGCCACATTGTGGGTGAAGAGAAAGAGAGAAGAGCTGTGGCCCTTTGAGGAGCCCAGACCTGGGAACTCCCCGAGCCAGAGCTGTGACTCCCTCTTTGGGGCCTTGCAGTTCCTGGTGTCTCCAAGCTCCTGGACACCAGTGCATTCCCTGGTGCTAGCCGGGGAAGCTGCTTGTGATGCACCTGGTCCAGCCACACCCTTGCAGAAAGCTGGCGCCCATGCTGTACCTGAAGCTGCCCACCCCTCAGCAGCAGCCGCTGTGTCTGACTGCTCAGTGGCCAGGCCCCACACTTGCTCACACACCCTTCGCTGCTCCACGTCTGACTCACAGTCTCCCTTGGAGGCGTGGGATCCAGGTCGCTAGCATGAGCTGAGCACAGCCTGCCAGGCTGAGTGGGTGGAACAAGCCCAGTGGGCCCTAGCAAAACTTGGGGCAAAGGCATCACTGGCCACAAATTTCCAGCCAGAAAAGGGACTCCCCAAAGATCCTATAACATTATTACACCTTTTTGCCGCTACAATGGATAAACGACTATGTTCAAAATTTTCATCATGTTTTGAAATACATTGGTTCTCGTTTGTGCAGCTTATATACATTTATTTTTTATCTTTATAAGTGAAATAAACTCTATAGGAGACAATTTACTTAAAATAAGGATTTAAAAATTATTTACATTATTTATATGCTACATTTGAATTTAGCTATTGTACACTAACTTGATCAAAAATTAGGCATGATCTGGTAAAAACTTCTATTTTGTTCTTGTTCATTTCTATTTTTATTTTTTAAACTTTTGCTTCATATATTTTGATAGTATGGCCATATAATTTGACATTCAAACTAAGAAACTGAAGAGAGTGAAAGGGGGTGCTATTAATTAAGACAGGACAACAGGCTTAATTTTAAGACTATCCTATGAAAACATATTCTCATGGTTAACCTATATGCCTGTTTCCATTTTTCTGTTTGCCTAATGAAGAGAAAAATTGCTATCCTTGCTAGTTGTTTAGCCTGTACTTTTTTTTTTTTTTTTTTGGTGGTTATTGCCTTATCTGAAAAGAAAAAAATATTATTGATCTCTGTTTACCAAAGTGTTCTGATTCTTGTTAATTGCTCTGCTTAAGGGTTAGGGTGGATAAAGGAGCCTGGATTATGCAGATAGCTATGCCCTGTCTTCCCTCAGCTGCATGTTCTTCATTTGCCTCTGAAGACACACTCTCCTCTATTCTCCTCTCCACTCTCTTCTCTGTCCTGAGAGATTGACCTGGGATACATCAAAGCTCCTTCCCTTTTGGCTTCCAGTGGGATTTCACCAATGGAAACCCAGCAGGAGACTGAAGAAAGAAAGGAGTGAGGGCTGGCTTGCTGTTAACTAGTGTTGCAGGACTGCATGGAGGTTGCCCTATGCTCAGCCACACCATGGTAAGGATCCTTTATTGCACTCTCTCCTCCGTGATGTGCCATCTGTTTTTGGCTCACTCCATGACTAATACACTATGCACATATGTGTGGCTGTGTTTTCTCCTGTATGAAAATATATGTTTTACAATAATTAACATTTTTTTCATCTAAAGCTTCAATGCAATGCATCTGTAAAGAGAGCAAAAGAGTTCTTTTTCTTGTTTTAAAGACAAAATCAACAAAATATTTAGCTTGGCATTCTCTAATTTTTAAAATTGTGTTTAAACAAAACAAAACATCTGGTAAGTGGAAAGAACTGCTTGCAGTCATCATTTATGTATTCATTAAACACTGAATTCTCGCCATGTACTAGGAAAGCAGTGCATGCTCTTTTAAAGTTTACAGTAATACCTGGGAAAGCAAGTAATTAGAGATGTGATGAGGGCTACAAAAGAATTACCAGGACGGGTGCCGTGGATCATGCCTGTAATCCTAGCACTTTGGGAGGCCGGGGTGGGTGTATCTCTTGAGCTCCTGAGTTTGAGACTAGCTTGAGCAACATGGGGAAACCCCATCTCTACAAAAAAATAGAAAAATTAGCTGGCCTGGTGGTGTATGTTTACAGTCGTGGCTACTCAGGAAGCTGAGAGGGGAAGATCACTTGAGTCTGGGAGGGTGACGCTGCACTGAGCCATGATCACGCCGCTACACTCCAATCGGAGTGACGGAAAAAAAAAAATATTAGCAAAGATTCTGATAATAGATAACAAGAAGGCCTAACTTAGGGTCATGTGTGCCTATGATCGGGGGCGGGTGAGTGTTAAGGAAGCATTTTAAGGAAATTATTTAAATCAAAACCTGAATGATAAATTAGGTAAACAAAGAAAAAGGGTGAGAATCTGAGTTAAAATGGGTCAGGTGGGCACGTCCTATAGAGATTCTGAAGGAATTGGTCCTTAACGTATGGACATTTCTATCATGGGAGTTAATAAAATGTTGATGCAGAAAAGTAACAATAGATAATCACTTAAAAATATCCCTCTGATTTGTGAGGTCTGGATTAAAGGCAATTAGGACTAGAGGCAATTAGGTAATTATTGCAATAGTCTAAATATGTTGTATTGGGCCTTATTATGAAGGCAATGAACATGAAAAGGGGCACAGTCTTCAGACATAATAAGGGAAAAAATTATATCCCAGCATACAATTTTACCAACAAGACCTTGTAATTGCTTAGATGGGCATAAGTTTAAGATAATACAAGTAAATAGTTGAATATAACTACCAGGTAGATGTGCAGAAAAGGCACAACTGTCATGGTGAAATTACTTTCTGTTCTAGGTCAGTCAGTGGCTTTTAGTTCTATTATAATCACATGTATATGTTTTTTAAATTATGGCTTTATCTTGACTAAACTCTGGAGATTCTGATTAAGTAGATTCCTTGGATGGAGCTTGGGCATACGTGTTAAAAAAAAGTAAAACTAACCAACCAACCAAACAACTACAAAATTCCTTTGGTGCTTCTAGCTTACCTTCTCAGTTGAGAATCTGTGAATCAAGTTTATTAGAATGAGGAAAAACTTTCCAGGTGAAGAAAACAAAGAAGCATGGAGACGAAAAATATATTTCATGCCTAGGTAAAGTTAGTGCATATATAAATTTGCATAAATTGCCTATAGATTAAATTCCCAAACTTTTAGCATGACATTCAAGATTACTGGCAGTCTAGACCCTCTTGACTTTTACAAGAGATAAGGCTGGAAAGTCAGGAGGGTCTAGATTTCCAACAACCTTGAATGCCAGCTAAGTTTGGGAATTTAATCCATAGACAATTTCCTGGAAACTAATCCATTAAGCCAGACTTTATGGAAACTCACAAGACTCAAGTTGAATTATGAAAATGGTAAACAGAATAAATACAAATAGGTGAAAAATCTGCACTGGGTTTGTAAATTGTCATGGTAATTTTATAGGCATTTTAAGCTATAGAACTGGGATCTTGGTTTTGGAAAAAATAGTTTGCTGAATCTTAATGTGTAATATATTTTACTTTGAAAAAACTTTATATATATGCATATACATAAATTTTCTGATAAGAAAAATCAGATTTAATTTATTTCATCTTATTAAGAACATCAAAAATTTGAAAGAGAAAAAGAGATGTTATATTTTTAGAAATGACTTGAATTCATTCAGTGTTTGTGTATTCTGAGAGACTTACAGAAAGCTTAAAATATTGCAGATTGATTTGCAAATAACCCGTTATTGTCTGTAATACTTCTGCATTGTTTGTAAGAGTAGAAATAAACCTTTATGTAAAAGTATACGTTATTTGAATAAAAATTATAAAATGCACATATACAAAGGTGAAATTAAATATTCATAATTTTGCCATAGGTATTTATTTCAATAAATTTTTTCTATGTCAATTTGGTTTTCATTTATTTTTAAACAAAAAATTATATAGTAAGAATTTATTATAAATAGATTTCTATGTAGTAAATAATGTCTATGATCACAGTTAATGGTTGTATGGTATTTTGTGCTATTGGATTGAATCAAATTATACTTAATCATTCCTCTTGTTATGCATTTATTTTATTAAAAATTGTTCATTACAATTCTCCCTCTCTCCTCCCTCTTTTCCTTTCATTTCCCTTTCACTCCACTCCCTTTCCCTTTCCCTCTTCTGGTCTGTCCTTTTCTCCTTCAATTGTCCCATGTCTCTATATATTGACCTGTCAACCTTCCTATTCTTTAAAAACTGTTGCTTAGTATTCCACTCAATTGTGTATAGTTTATCATTTTCTTGCTGGTGAGCATTTAGTTTGTTTCTAGTTTTTTATGATTAAAAATAAAATACTTTAATGAAAATCTTTGTACCTTCCTCTTCTCTTAAAGGGAAAAAGTTTAATAAAAAAGATAAACACTTAAAATTTTTGGAACAATTGCCAAATATTTCTTTAAAAACTGTGTGTGTGTGACAAAATAATAAATATGCATTTTAGAAAATTCAAACAGCACAGAAATTCACAAAATAAAAAGTGATAGCTCCTACCCCCAGACTGTGATCATTTTAGTCAAATTGGAATATATTTGAGAATAAAAGTAAAAGTAATTAAAACTTATGTAATTACTTCAGGAAGATGAGTGAATTAAAACTGCCCCTCAGAACCAATTTTATGATCACCTCACCTATTCTCTTTCCTATTTTATAATCTCATCTCTCAGAATTAACAGTTAAGTTTTAGTAGTATAAACTTCCAGGTATTTTTCCATACAAATATATATATATAAACATATTTTTACAAAAGCAGGATTAAGTGGAAACTATTGTGCAAATTGTATTCTTTTAATTCAACATTATATTATAAAATACTTCTACATCAATTCTTACTGAGATAGCTCTTTCTTTACTTTCATATTCCATAGTACTGTACTGTATTTTATGCAATAATTTTCTCATCATTATATATTTAGGTCATCTCTCTTTTTCAGTTTCAAATCATGCTACAGTAAGTAAAGTAATATAGTATTACTTTATATAAGTAAACACCTTATACCAGTCACCTCAAGGAACTCTCTAAGAATACTTGCAGAAGGAGAATTATCAGGTCAAAGGACACGTGTTTACTTTAAATATATTTGGGTGTTAACAATTTGCCCTTCTAAAATGTTTCCACAAATTTGTGAACATGTCAAGATTTCTTCATTCCATAACATGTTTTCAATCCTTTGACAATGTGAAAGAGTCCAACTGATGTTACTGTTTAATTTGCATTTTGACTAATTCTAAAGTTGATATGCTTTTTTGTATATTAAGTGGCTGTTGATAGTCCTGTTGCTAAAAATCATGTTTTATCATATAGTATTATTTCTATTAGACAGTGTTCCATTTACTATTATTATACAGTGAATTAGCTAAAACATAGCAACTTAAAACAATAATTTTTTTGTGTTACTGTATTCTATGGGTCAGAAAATGTAGAAAGGCACAGCAGGGTGTCTCTACTCTGTGATGTCTGGAATCTCAGCTAGGGGTACCGGAAGCCTGGGAGTGATGTGATACCTCTGGGCTATTTCCAGAACCAGTTTGAAGAGTGAATTTGTGACCTGTACAACTGCACGTGGATCTGCACTTAGAAGGGCCCCATGTTTGGTTTTGTGCTCTGCTATGGCTATCTTGGGATTCTGAACAATTGTTTAACATGGAGTCCTGCATTTCATTTTACACTGGACTCTGCAAATTAAAAAGCCGGTTCTGGTTGTATCACCTTATGATAGGCAGAATGATGCCCCTAAAGTACCCACATCTTAAACCCCAGAACCAGTGACTGTGGTACACATGTGAAAGCAAACTTGCAAGTGTGATTAAAACAAATAGTTTGAGATAGGTATATTATTTTGGATTATCCAGCTGGGCCCAGTGTAATCGCAAGGGTCTTTATAAGAGAAAGAGGAAGATAAGAGAGAGACTGTTAGAGTGATGTGACAGGAGAAAGACTCAATTTGCCATTGCTGGCTTTGCAGATGAAGCAGTTACAAGCGAAGGAATGAAAACAGCCTCTAGAATCCAGAGAAGCAAGAACAAATTTTCTCCCATAGAGCTTCTAGAAGGAACACAATCCTGCCAAGTCAATTCCCTTGACTTTAGCCCAGGGAAACCCACTTTGGAAGTCTAACCTCCAGATTCCAAGATAATATATTTGTGTTGTTTCAAGTCACTAATTGTAGCAACTTATTATAGCAGCATTTATTATAGCAGGAAACTGGGAGCTTGGGATGCTAAAAGAAAGTATCATAGACTGGGTGGCTTCTAAATAACGAAAACTTATTACGTACAGGCCTGGAGGGTAGAAGTAAGCATGGTGTGGTTCTGGTAAAGACCCTCTTCTAGGCTGCAGATTGCTGACCTCTTATATCCTCACAAAGTGAGAAAGGAGGTAACTCAATCTTTGGACTATTCTGTTTTTAAAAATTTCAACTTTTATTTCAGATTCACGGGGGTATACAAGTGCACATTTGTCACATGGGTATATTGTGTGATGTTGAAGTTTGGGGTATGAGTGATCCTGTCAGACAGGTAGTGAGGATGACACCCAATAGGTAGTTTTCAACCATTGCTCTCTTCCTATCTTCCACCATCTCATAGTCCCAAGTGTCTATCATTCCTCTGTTTATGTCCATGTTTACCCAATGTTTAGCTCCCATTTATAAGTGAGAACATACAGTATTTGATTTTCTGTGTCTGAATTAATTCACTTAGGAAAATAACCTTCATTGGCATCCATCTTGCTGCAGAAGACATTATTTGATTCTTTGTTATGGTTGTGTAGTATTCCATGGTTTATATGTACCACTCTTTCTTTATTCGATTCACCACTGACGGCCACCTAAGTTGATTCCATGTCTTTGCTATTGTGAATAGTGCTACAATGAAAATACAAGTGCATGTGTCTTTTTGATAGAATACATTATTTTCCTTAGGGTATATATCCAGTAATGGGATTGCTGAATTGAATGATAGTTGTATTTTTAGTTCTTTGAGAAATCTCCAAACTGCTTTCCACAGTGGCTGAACTAATTTACATTCCCACCAACAGTGTATAAGTGTTCCCTTTTCTTTGCAGCCTCATCGACATCTGATTTTTTTTTTTTCCTCTTTAGTAATAGCCCTTTTGACTGGTGTGGGATGGTGTTTCATTGTGATTTTGATTTGCATTTCTCTAATGATTTGTGATATTGAGCATTTTTTCATGTTTGCTGGCCATCTGTATGTCTTCTTTTTTGAAGTGTCCATTCATGTCCTTTGCTTACTTTTCAGTGAAGTTATTTGTTTTTTGCTTGCTGATTTGTTTAAGTTCCTTTTAGAGTTCAAATATTAGGTCTTTGTCAGATGCATAGTTTGTGGATATTTTCTCCCATTCCATAGGTTATCTGTTTACTCTGTTCACAGTTTCTTTTGCTGGGCAGAAGCTCTTTAGTTTAATCAGGTCCTACTTGTCTATTTTTGTTTTTGTTGCAGTTGCTTTTGAGAACTTAGTCATAAATTCTTTTCCAAAGCCAGTGTCAAGAAGGGTATTTCCCCGTTATTTTTTAAGGAATTTTATTGTTTTAGGTCTTACATTTAAGTATGTAATCCATCTTGGGTTAATTTTTGTGTATTGTGACAAGTAGGTGTCCAGCATCATTCTTCTGCATATGGATAACCAGGTATCACAGCACCATTTATTGAATAGGGAATCCTTTCCCCATTGCTTATTTTTGCCATTTTTGTTGAAGATCTGTTGGTTGTAGGTATGCAGCTCTTATCTGGGTTTTCTATTCTGTTCCAATGTTTTATGTGTTTTATACCAGTGTCACACTATTTTGGTTACTGTAGCCTTGTAGTACAGTTTGAAGTCAAGTGGTGTGATGCCTCTGAATTTATTCTTTTTGCTTAGGATTGCTTTGGCTCTTCAGGCTCGTTTTTTGGTTACACATGCATTTTAAAATAATTTTTTCTAATTCTGTGGAAAATGATGTTGGTTGTTTGATAGGAATAGATATGAAACCGTAGATTTCTTTGGGCAGTATTGGCCTATTCTTTTAAGGGTACTAATCCCATTCATGAGAGCTTCACTCCCATGAACTGATTACCTCCCAAATACCCCACCTCCAAATACCATCACATTGGAATTAGGATTTCACCATATGAATTGTGGGTAGAGGGGACCAGCGAATCAGTCCACTGCAGAAACTAATATACACCTGTATTAATACACACATAATACTAATACTTACACAAACTCATTTACTCATATGTCTGGCACCTGGGTCGGGATGACTCAAAGACGAAGAGTGCTGAGGAGAACACTTATTAAGGTCTCTCCATGTAGCTTGGCTTCCTCATAGCAGAGTATCTTCAGAATAGGTGAACGTTTTACAGAGATTGAGTGATCCAAGTGTGAGTGTTCTAGTGAAGCTGCATTGTCATGCATCCTTGGAAGTCACACAGCATTACTCTGCCATACTCTATTGGTTGAAACAGTCACAGGGCTGCACCCAGATCCTAGGGACCGTACATAGACCTAATTTCTCACTGGGAGAAGTAAAACATAATTTTAAATAAAGAGTTTAAACTAAGTGTTTTAAAACTATCACAGGTGGTTTGTCTTTTCCCTATTGATTTTTACTAACTCCTTGCTTATTGTGGCTGTGAACCATTTGCATCTATCTTATGATGATTACAAATTGTTTTGACCAGGCTTCAGATAGACAGATAGGATATCTGTCTTCATGACTTACTTTTGATATTGAAAATTTCAAATTTTAAGAAATAGGTAAGAGTTAATGAAGTAATTGAACTTCAGAGACTGTCTATGACCAGATTTAATTTATTCACGGGCAGCAACTCAATTTCGAAGGTTAAACAAGTAAAACATTATGGTTAGGTCCCAAGGTAACAGCTCTTAGAAAATTGAGAAAAACAAAGAGTTAAATTTTGTTTCATATGATTATATTTACAGTGACATCAATGTTTTATTCTGTTTCTGCTAAATCTTTTTTTTTTTTTTTCTGAAGTATCTATGGGTTTTTGTAACTAAAGCTTTGGCCAAGTCTAATTTCGAATGTTTATTGATAATGGAAACTACATTTTTGATAGTATAAGAGTATCATATTTCATAATCATCTTTCTCTTTTTAACTTTGAACATATTCTGTTTTATTTATTTATTTATTCATTTATTTAGACCGATTCTCACTCTGTCACTCAGGCTGGAGTGCAGTGGCGTGATCTCGGCTCATTGCAACTTCCAACTCGTGGGTTCAAGTGATCTTCCTGCCTCAGCCTCTCAAGTATCTGGGATTACATGCATCTGCCACCACACCAGACTAGTTTTTTGTTTGTTTGTTTGTTTGTTTTTTGCATTTTTAGTAGAGATGGGGTTTCATCATATTGGCCAAACTAGTCTTGAACTCCTGGCCTCAAGTGATCCACTCACCTCAGTGAATCTCCTAAAGTGCTAGCATTATAAGCATGAGACACCATGCCTGTTCCAGTTTCTATTTTATTTAACAATAGAACTTTAAAAAAAATTGTCAGGGCAAAACTTTAAGGTACTTATTAATAAAATATATATTTTGAAATAAATATAAAAATAATTTTGAATTATGAATCTGTCTATATTCAAGCTTGTGCCTTCAGGTAGTGTGGTTTCTCTTATATTTTGTGAATACATCTGTATGTTAATAAATGTACTGTTTTACATAATAAAATATAAACAATTTTAATCATCTTACAGAAAGGCTATGAAAGAGACATTAATTAATACATATGGATCAATGTTCAAAACCTAATGTTCTTTCAAGAAAGATCACCTATTTAGCACTCGTGTATTTAACACATATATGCTTCAATATATTTGATTGGGACATTAATAAAACCTTATTGCTTATATTAGCATCCACTTGTATAAAACAATTAGCAGGCAAGAGGAACCAGGCACAATACATTAATCACTGATACAAAAAGCAGAATAATTTAAAGAATTTGTTAAAGATAATCACTTTGAATAAAAATAAGAAAATCAAATGTAACGTTATTTTCTTAATTAGTCTATATACAGAAAAGTGTAGGAAGGTGATGTTTAAAGACCACAAGAAAAAGAAGGGGAAGGGCCCTGTCACAGACAATTCGTAAGCCAAAATGATTATGCTTTGTGTGTTAGTAAAAGACTCGGGCCTCCATTATAATGATCAATAGTGTGTTTAGGTAACTGGTCATGTCTAAAAAGTATTTGTTTATTTTCAAAGAACACATATATTTACCATTTTATAATTTCTTTTAGATTGCGCACCGTTAATTTTGGATCACACAAAGGAAAGACAAATAGTACTGCTGTTGTGAAGATATCTTAGATTAAAAAAACTTAAATTTGGCCTTATGATCTATCAGGCATATTTTTGTTTTCCAAAGAGGTGTTTAAGACTCATGCCATTGCAACTGCATTTTTATCAATGATATCAAGAACCTGGTAATGCAATTCCCAGAAAGTGTACTTAGAGTGATATGTTATTATAAAACTTTCCCTAACTGGTTTATTATCAGTTTCTGGAAGTGGGGTAATCCTTGTGGAAAGATTACATCAGAAAGGGCAAATCCTCACTAACCTAACTCACATCCTGAGAGATCCTTCATGAAAATGTGTCTCTAAAGTTAGGGCATTGAAGTAAACAAGAAACGAGTGAGAATGCCCTTAATAATGGTTTAACAGTTTAATTGATATAACTTTGGAAAACTTAGTAGGCATAGAGGGAAGAGAAGTAAATTCTGATAGTGGTGAGGGTATGTGAAATATTGCGGATCGTAAGTTATTATTTGAAGAGAAGTCTTGGGTCAGCCTTACATGTCCAAGTCCTAGCAGGTCAAAGAATAAGAGTACTCAATTAGTATTTATACAATAACTAAATTGAAAAGAAGTATGAGAGAAGAAGAAAGTGTTCATTATTTTCTATTGGACATCTACTATCTTGAAAACTATATAAGATGCTGCAAATACATACCCATTTCTACCAAATTTCATTAGCCAAAGCTGTGATGTGTCCATAACTAACTGCGAGTGATGTTAGAAAATGCAGTTAAACTGTGTGATGAGGAGGAAAAGGAAAATTATTTGGTGAGCATGTAGGATACTCTTGCAAGAGTCTATCTTCTTATCACATCCATTAAATAATTCCTTTCAAATATGGATCACACATCCCCTCCTCAAGAGTCACAACTCTAAATCCAACCAGGATCTCTAGCTAATGGACAGTTCTGTGTTCATGGGCAGCAAATTGTCTACCTTTCCTCTCCCCTACCCACTCAATATACAATTGTGGAGCAGCGATTAAAAATTCATAATTAATACCCCATTTGGAAAGGATAAGAGATGCACAATAGTTGCTGGTCCGTAGCAATTACAAAATCACTATGACAGCCATTATGAAAGGTCCCTCCCTAGGTGTAGAGGAAATTCTTTGATTATCTTAATTTGACTCTGGGAGAAAAAAAATCTTGTCCATTGATGTTTATGGTCCTTGACTCCACTCTTCGGTAAATTCTCCCCTGTCCATTATTTAATTTGGCTATATCCAAGGTGGGTGGTGCACAATATGCACTTCTCAGAGCTGTACAGAGTTTTAGCTGCCTGTACATATTGAAGAATTTGACATTATTCTAATGATCAGTAAATGGCTTTTTAAGTACAGGCTGGTGAATTTTTTCGGTGATACTATTCCCTCAAAAATGTAGTTGATTCATAAAACATGTGCTTAGAGACTTATGAAGAGACTTAGATAACTGCATCCCACTTCAATAATAAGTGAAAAATTTCAATATCCCACTGACCACGTTGGACAGATCATCAAAGCAGAAAACTAACACATTATATATTATATACATATATAATATGTAGTATATAATATAAATACATTAATACAGAGTCTCTCTCTCTGCTCTCTAAGTTGAAGTGCAGTGGTACGATCTTGGCTCACTGAAACCTCCACCTCTCAGGCTCAAGCTACTCTCCCACTTCAGCCACCTGAGTAGCTGAGACTACAGACACATGTCACCATGTCTGGTTAATTTTCGCATTTTTTCATAGAGATAGGGCTTTGCCACGTTCCCCAGGCTGGTCTCAAACTCATGAGCTCAAGTGATCTGCCTGCCTCAGCCTCCCAAAGTGGAGGGATTATAGGCATGAGTCACTGCATCCAGCCCTAACAAAGATATATGAGACCTAAAGTTGATACTTGACCAAATGGACCTAACAGACTTCTACAGAACATTCCATCAAACAACAGAATATACATTAGTCACATCTGTACACGGCACATACTTTAAGATTGAATACATGCTCAGTCATAAAGCAATTCTCAACAAATTCAAAAAAACCAAAATCATACCAAGCATGCTCTTGGACCACAGTGCAATAAAAGTAAAACTTAATACCCAAACCATACAATCACATGAAAATTAAACAACCTGCTCCTGAATGACCTTTGGGTAAAAAGTGAAATTAATAAGGAAATAATTTTTTTTTTGTAGTTAATGAAAACAAAGACACAACATGCCAGAATCTCTGGGACACAGCTAAAGCAATCTTCTAAGGAAAGTTTATAGCACTAAACATCAAGAAGTTAGAAAGATCTCAGATTAACAACCTAATATCACACCTTGAAGAACTAGAAAAATAGGAGGTAAGCAACTCCAAAGTTGGTAGGAGAAAAGAAATAACCAAAATCAGAGCAGATGTGAATGAAATTAATATGCAAAATCCCTACAAATGATAAATGAACCCAAAAGTTGGTGCTTTGAAAGAATAAACAAGATTGATAGACCACTAGCTAGATAAATAAAGAAGAAAAGAAAGATTAAACTAAACAGAATCAGAAATTACAAATGTGACATCACCACACCAAACCCACAGAAATACAAACAACCCTCAGAGACTATTAGGAATACGTTTATTCAAACAAACTAGAAAACCTACAAGAAACAGATAAATTCCTAGAAACATAGAACCTGTCAAGATTGAACCAGGAAGATACAGAAATTCTGAACAGACCAATAATGAGTTCTGAAATTGAATCACTAATAACAAACCTACCAACCAGAAAAAGCCCAGGACCAGATCGACTCACAGGCTACTTCTACCAGACATAAAAAAAGAGCTGGTACCAATACTACTAAAATTATTCCAAAAAAATTAAGGAGGAAGAGATACCTCCCTAACTCATTCTATGAAGCCAGCATCATTCTACTGCCAAAACCTGGCAGAGATACAACAAAAAACAAAACTTCAGGCCAATGTGCTTCAGGAGCATAGACCCAAAAGTCTTCAACAAAATACTAGAAAACTGAATCTAGCGGCACATCAAAAAGTGAATTTACCCAGGTTGAGTACGCTTCATTCCCAGGATGCAGAGTTGGTTTAATATATAAAAATCAATAAATGTGATTCAACACATAAACAAAGCTAAAAACATAAACCACATGATCATCCCTATAGATGCAGAAAAAGATTTGATAAAATTCAAACACCCCTTCATGTTAAAAACCGCCAAGAAGGGAAGTGGGGGTGTGGTGGGAATAGTTAATGGGTACAAAAAAGTAGAATGAATGAATAAGGCCTAGTATTTGATAGCACAACATGGTGACTATAGTCAACAATAACTCACTTGTACATTTAAAAATAACTGGAAAAGCATAATTAGATTATTTGTAACACAAAAGATCAGTGCTTGAGGGGGGATCAATGTCCTACTTTCCATGATGTGATTATTACACATTACATGTTGTATCAAAACATCTCAGGTACCCAGTAAATACATACACTTACTATGTAACCACAAAAATTTAGAGAAAAGACCTTCACAAACTAAGTATCAAAAGAACATACCTCAAAATAATAAGAGCCGTCTATGACAAACTCCCACAGCCAATATCATACTGAGTGGGGAAAAACTGGAAGCATTGCCATTGAGAACTGGAACAAGACATGGATGTCCACTCTTACCAGTCCTATTCAACACAGAACTGGAAGTCCTAGACAGAGAAATTAAGCAAGAAGGAGAAATAAAAGGCATCCACATAGGAAGACAGAAAGTCAACCTATTTCTCTTTGAAGATGATATGATTCTATACCTATAAAACCCCATAGTCTCTGCCCAAAGGCTCCTAATACTTATAGACAACTTCAGTAAAGTTTTAGGATTCAAAACCAATGTAAAAAATCAGTAGAATTTCTATACGGCAATGACTTCCAAGCTAAGAGCCAAGTCAATAATACAGTTTAATTCAGAATAAACACACTAAAAATAAAATACCTAGGAATACAGCTACAGAGGGAGGTGAAAGATCTCTACAATGAAAATTACAAAACTCTTGAAAGAATTCAGAGATGACATAAACAAATGGCAAAACATTCCATGCTCATGGATAGGAATAATTAGTATTGTTAAACTGGTCATACTGACCAAAGTGATTTACAGATTTCAAGCTATTCCTATTAAACTACCAACATCATTTTTCACAGAATTAGAGAAACATATTCTCAAATTTATGTAGAATCAAAAAAGAGCCTGCATAGCCAAAGTATTCCTAAGCAGAAAGAACAAAGCGAGAGGCATATAGTACTGGACTTTATACTACAAGCTTACAGTAACCAAAACAGAATGGTACTGGTACAAAAATAGACACATACACCAATGGAACAAGTTAGAGAACTCAGAAATAAAGCTACACACCTACAACCATCTAATCTTCAACAAAGTTCACAATAACAAAAAATGGGGAAAGGATTCATTATTCAATAAATGGTTTTGGGATATCAGGCTTGCCATATACAGGAGATTGAAACTGGACCCCCTTCCTTTCACCGTATACAAAAACCAACTCAAAATGGATTGAAGACTTACATGTAAGACCTAAAGCTATAAAAATCCTAGAAGAAAACCTAGGAAATACTCTTATGAACATCTGCCTTGGCAAATATTTCATGATGGAGTCTCCAAAAGCAATTGCAACAAAAATAAAAATTGACAAGTGAGATCTATTAAACTAAACAGCTTCTGCCAAGCAAAAGAAATCACCAACAGAGTAAGTAGACAACCTACAGAATGGGAGACAATATTTGCAAACTATGCATCCAACAAAGGTCTAATATTCAGAATCTATAAGGAATTTAAACATATCAATAAAAACTAATTCACCCCATTAAAAAGTAGGCAAAGGACATGAACAGACACTTCTCAAAAGAATATATACAGGTGGCCAACAAACGTATGAAAAACTGCTCAACGTTACTAATCAGCACTGAAATGCAAATAAAAACGACAATGAGGTATCATCTCACACAAGTCAGAATGGCTATTGTTAAAAGGTCCAAAAATAAAAACAAACAAATGTTGGCAAGACTGCAGAGAAAAGGAAATGCTTATACACTGTTAGTGGGAATGCAAATTAGTTCAGCCACTGTGGAAAGCAGTTTGGAGATTTCTCAAAGAATTAAAAACAGAACTACAATTCAATCCAACAATCCCATTACTGTATGTATATCCAAAGGAATTGGAACAAGACAAGGATGCCCACTCAAAGGAAAATCAATTGTTCCGTCAAAGAGATACATGTATGTGTATATTCATTGCAGCAAAGACATGGAATCAATCTAGATGTCCATCAATGGTAGATAGGACACAGAAAATGTGGGACATATACACCATGGAATACTATGCAGCCATTAAAGAAAAACAAAATCATGTTCTTTGCAGCAACATGGATGCAGCTGTAGAGCATTATCATAAGCAAATTAACACAGATTTAGAAAATCAAATATTGTATGTCCTCACTTTTAAGTGGGAGCTAATCATTGGGTACACATGGACATAAAGATGAGCACAATAGACACTGAGGACTACAGAGGGGGAGAAAGGATGGGGAGCAAGGGTTGAAATACTACCTATCAGATAGTATGCTCACTACCTGGGTGGCAAATTGTTTGTACACCAAACCCCAGCAACACACAATTTACAGTGTAACAAACTTGCATATGCACCCTGTGAACCTAAAATGAAAGTTCAGAAAAAGAAACAAAAAGGAAAGGCCAAACTCTTTGTTGCCAAGGCTAGCAGCAACTACAAGCTACCCCTATAGTCACACTCAGAAGCAGGACAACTACAATAAAGTGTCAGTGTCCACTTCCTTCTCTGGTGTTTAATTTTCCTCCATTTTCATTCCATGGGGATAGCTCTTTACTGCCTCATGAGCTCACCTATGCACATCAAAGGCTTTATGTTATATTTTAAGCAGTTTTCGTAGCAAGGGAGTTTTCATAATAACCAGTCATATTGCTGGAAATGCAAGTCCTGGAATGAATTTTAAAGTTGGACTATTCTAGAAATTTCAAGTTGGATAGGCCCTGTAACTATAGATAAAAAAAAAAAAAAAAGAATTGCATCAATTAAAAACAGGTAAATTTTTATAAAAGTTTCAATGTTTAATACAACTGTTAAATTCTAACTTTTGCAATTTTAAAGTGTTGAGACAGGAGATGATTTTAATATAATCTTCTGATATTTTTAATCTTTGTTTTTTTTCATATATGAATAAGCAGAGGCCAAAAGAAGCCACGGAGTTATTCAAAGATACAATACGACTTACTGGAAGAGACAAACTACATTTCCTGTCCCTCCTGACACTCTCATGTGGCTTTTTAAAAATTACCCTGTATTGATAGGATCTTTGAAGAATTTAATTTTAGGTTCAAACTATCTAAAATTACATTGATATGTTTAAAGTAATCTAAAACAATTTTTTTCTATTAAAAGAAACCAAGACACAAAAACATCCTTAAGACTCAAAAATGCATTATAGCATTAATCACAGTAAAATGTTTCTTATTACAAACTATCTTATTCCTAATGAAGAGAACAGGAAAAGTAAAGCGGGAGGAAGATTACATTAAAGAGAATAAAATCAAAGATATTTTCCCCCAAATCTATTTTAATAATGACAATTAGTTCTGTGTGATTTCACTTTAATCACAGGAAAGGTGCGCCTTCCACACCATGGTCCCAAGAATCCCATTCTTTTCACTGAGAGTTTATAAATGTTCAGAACTGTTGGCTGGAAGTTTATGCCTGTGTTAGGGTTGCAAGACTTAAAAAAACAACAACAGGAGGCAGCAACAAAACAGGGTACTCAATAAAGTTAGAATTAGATAAACAACATACGATTTTTAATATGACTAGATCCCACGATCTTTTAAAAAATTATTTCTACTTTTTATTTATTATTATTATTATTTTGAGGAAGGGTCGCCCAGACTGGAGTGCAGTAGCACGATCATAGCTCACTGGAGCCTGGAACTCCTGGGCTTAAGTACTGGAGCCTGGAACTCCTGGGCTCAAGTGATCCTCCCCCGTCTGTCTTCCAAAGCACTGGGAATACAGGCATGAGCCACCGTGCCCAGTGTATCCCATAAATATTGCATGGAACATACTTATACTACATATTTATTATTTGTTTATCTGACATATAAATCTAACTAGGAATCCTGTATTTTATCTGATACACTCTGGGTGATGAGTCAGAGGGCAAAGGGGTCCCTAGCAACGATAGCTACATGCTGAGTTCATAATTTCCTGGTTCTCTTGAAAAAATATTCTTTTTTCAATTTCATTTAATGGACACTCTACTTTCAATTCTTTGCCTTCTCTTTACAATTTGCCTACTTGCCCTTTTTAATAATAGTGTGGAGGTAAAAGATACCAAAAAACGTAGATTAGCATTTCAAACTGAAGGCCTATTAGCTTGAATCAATTTATAAAATATATATCCCATAATTTACTGTTGCTTTTTCCTGCAGAAAATAGAATTTCAATGTTATTCTCCATTTCCCTAACATGACTATATTTAAAAGACCAGATATTTTCCTTTCAGTTCGATTGCCAAATTCACCTTAACAGTTAATAAATAAGTGGGATCCTCACAGTGATCCAATAATATATCTCCAGTTACCTTTTGTCACCATGAAAAGTTTTTATTTATGACCATACCCTCTTCTGCCCTTTAGCCAGCATTCAATCCATTTTATGTACATTTATGTCCATTCTGTTTTCCTCCTTTTTTAGACCTCAATCTCTCTACCAAGACCTTGATCTCTGATGTGGAACTTTGTCAAATGCTGTCTGCAAACGTAAGAGCATGCTCTTCCCTGCAGGAGGACAAAGCCATAGTCGTCTTCGAAAGGCAGAGGAGAGCTGAATGAATAAACATTGGCATTTCATGGTGGGGCTTGCTGTCAGACTCAAGCTACTTCAGACAGAACATTTTGATTAGAAATTTCAACAAGTGTTATTTGGAAGGGCATCATTCGTCCATTGTCTAGTAATTTTACAGAATAATAGTTTTACAAACCGCTTGTCAATGGATCGAGGAAGAAGAAAGTTGCAATCAGGTGCTTTGGACAAAGCATTGTCCCAGACATCACTACGGAAATGAAGAAATGTTTTTCCTCCTTTCTTTTCAGAAAAAAAGTAGTTGTTATGAAGGTCTTAGGAGAAGATAAATTAGACTGCTTTTCCTGGGAGTGGCTTGATGGACTGTGAATGAATATTCAGTCTTTTTAGAGAAAATTGATTACATTTTAAGGGCTGTTATAGGTTTTATGAGCAAACATATGCATCCCATTCCAATTTGCTGTGGGATGAATGTAGTTCTTTAGAACAAAGTGCAATTAAAATATATATAGAAACAGGATGACAAGAGTTCTCTTTTAAGAGCTGAATAAAACTGGAAACCCATAGAATGTCAAGATTTTTATCCAGTTAAGTTTACAGCTATAAACTTCTTCAAACTCAGTTAAAATAGTAATTTGTTTAACTTTTCACTAGTCTTCATGTTAGGAATGGAGCGTCAGAGGATGAGATGTACAAATAGTCACCCTGCCTTAGCTAGTAAAGAAACCCAAGGAAAAGTTTTGATGTAATCTCTTCTCCTTTTCCTCCTCCAATGAGTCTGAACTCTCAGAGTCAGGGATCAGATTTATGAGGAATGTTTAAAATCATTTCTTTTAGGTTTAATAAACCAAAATGTTCAACTGTCCTGCAAAATTTTCTAAATTTTATCTGTAACTGTTGACATTCATGTTTTTAAAAAGTGCACACCTAGAGTGACAGAACAAGAAACAAATGTATTTAAGTTAATGTAGAATTTTTATGAGTATCTTATAACTATAGAGTACCCATTTTTTTTAAAAAACAAAACATTAAAAAGTTTCTAACTCTATAGAAGTATTATGCTATAGGTCTTTATAAAGATTAAGTGAGGTAATATATGACAAGTGCTTAAAACATACACAGTATTACAGAAGAGCTAGTTTTATTATTAATAGTAACTCAAGTCTATGATGACCAAAACTGAGTTTTTGACTCCTGCAAGTTCAACATCTGCTCCTCCCCTTGTCTTTCCATTTAATAAGTTGTTACACCATCTACCTTAATTCCTGAATTCCAAAACCTTGGAGTCTTCTTTGATTTCTTTCTCATGTTCTCCACATTAGTAGGCCCTGCTGCTTTTCCTCCTCAGTGTATGCTGAACTCATTTAACTTTCTCCATTTTTACTCTCAATGCACACCACCATACTCTGTCATCTATACCACTGTAACACGTTCTTAAATGGTCCCTCTGTTTGACTGTTGCCCCTGCAATTCATTCTATATGTAGTGGTGAAAGTGAATACATGTAAGAAGAAATCAAGTTTTGTTACTTGATGGAAACCCTCCAATAATCATTTCACTATGAATAAAATCCAAACCTTTTGCTATGACTCTCAGGACCACATGTGATCTGGTCCCTGCCCACCTCTCTGGCCTTGGCTCTCACATTTCTCTCTGTACTGATATTCACCAGTCATATTGGTTTGTCTCCTTTTTCCTAAATTAAGCACTCTAAACTAATTTCTGCTTCAGTGACTGCAGATGCCATCCTCTGTGCTGGAAGCTCTCTTTCCCCTTCTCTGGTTAGCTCCTTCTCATCATTCAGGTTTCAGTTCAAATGAGGCTTCTCTGAGGACTGATCTATTATTTGCCACAGCCCTTCTTTATTCTCTATGCTATTCTCCATATTATTTTCTTTATAATACTTCTTAATGAGTGAATAATTACTATATGGATGACTTCCTTACATAGTTATTTATTTGTTCATGTTCTTGTTTACATTTCATTGTCGCTTTTAGAAGAAAAGCTTTTTAAGAGCAGTGACCCTGTCTGTCTTGATCATGGAACAAAAACTGGTATATAGCAGATGTTCAATAAATATTTCCCGTATGAATACAAGAATATGTTTCATTTTCCTTTTCTTTCCTCCTTTTGCCCCTCATTTCTCTGTCTTTTTATGTGTCTCTCTCTTTCTCTGTCACTATCTTACACAAAAGGAATATAAATATGTATTTGTATATATGCAGATGACTTTGTGCCCCCAATGTTACAGAAATCATTATGTGTCAGTATATTTCATTCTACCTTATACTTCTAAAACAGTTGCAAGGTATTTTATGAATGAATCATAATTTATGTAATCATTCTGTAGTGAAAGACATCAAGAAGACTTAATTTTTTTTTCTTAAATAAGTAATCAATGCTGTAATGAATACCTTTGCATAGTCTTTTTTGATCACATGTGCTTGCATTTCTCTAAAATACATTTCTAGATGTGGAATAACTTTGTCATTAAAAAAATTCTCTTCTAAAAGGCTTAACTAAAAATATAGAAATTTGCTCATTTTTCCACCTTTACCAAAACTGGATATTAATATTTTTAAAAAAATTATTTCTCCTTTCTTTGACAAAACATTGATATCTGGCTGGACATGGTGACTCACACCTGTAATCCCAGCACTTTGGGAGGCCGAGGTGGGCAGATTGCTTGAGTTCAGAAGTTCAAGACTAACCTGACCAACATGGTGAAAGCCCATCTCTACTAAAAATACAAAAATTAGCCAGGCGTAGTGGCATGTCTGTAGTTCCAGCTACTCGGGAGGCTGAGACACAAGAATCACTTGAACCTGAGAGGCAGAAGCTTCAGTCAGCCGAGAATGCGTCACTGCACTCCAGCCTGGGTGACAGACCCAGAACCTGCCTCAAAAAACAAAACAAAGTAAAACAAAACATTGAAATCTCATTTTTAGATTATCTTTGTCGGATCTTAGTGAGGTTGATGGTATTTCTGTGTATTTATTGGCTAATAATATTTCTTCTCTGAGTTGCTTTCTCTTATTCTTTTCTTATTTTCTGTTACATTGTTTATTCTTTTTGCTTTGTAGGAGGTAGATATATATTTTGATTGCAAAAATTCTGACTATTACATATGTTGAAAATATTTTTTCTAGTTGGTGCCTTGCTTTTATCTTTGGCCATAAGATCTTTGAAAATACTAAAGTATAAAAATTAGCCAAATCTGTCAAATGTTTTCTTTATGGATTTCAGATTGTAATTTATTTAAAAAGGCTTTTTAATTTCAAGACTATTAAAAATATTTCCATTTTTTCTCTAATGTGTTGTATCTTTGAATTTTTTGCATTTGTCTTTATACCTATCTGAAATATAGTTTTAGGTATGTTGCATGCATATATGGGATTAAACTTCATATTTTCCAAATAGTCAATTATTATATGGTCATTTATAAAATAGTCAATTGTTTCTAAATAATTCAAATTTTTAAATGCTGACATAGGCATTTATCTCCCCGGATTCTTTATTCTATTTCACTGATTTATGTGTGTATTTCTTCAACAAACGCACGCTGAGAATTTGTATAGCTTTATTCTATGTTAATTATAACATAATGCTGATGGTATACAGTATGCCCCTATTTAATTATAAATTCTACTGCACAGAGAATTGAAGCCCAAATGTTAAATGCCCTATCCAAGTTAAAGCTCAAAGATGGTGAAAATCAAAAAATGAGTCTAAAATTTTTTTAAAAACTTGCTCTTTTGTGACCAAAAATATGACAGCTGAGGAGAAAGGATATGGAAAGCCATATCCAATGTATAGCCATCATTTATTTATTAGAAAAGAAGAAAAATAGAAAATGCCTTGTGTGTTTTATATATGAGAAAACAGAAAACAATGATCATCAACAAAATATTTCTTGACAGCATACTATGAGCTCGTCACACTTCTAACACTAATTAAAAATTCATTGAGACTTCAAAACAACTGTATGAGGTAGGAAAATATTATCCCTATATTATAGGTAAGGAACTGATGCACAAGAAGCTTAAATAAGTTGCCTAAGATCACCCTGCTAGCACGTCGATGAAGTTGGTATTGATTAAAACTCAGGATTGACAAGGTAGGACAAAATACAACACAACAAAACAAACAGAAAACACAGCAAAAAGCCTAGATCACATCATTACATTCTAAAGATTGTTCTTTGAAAGGATCAAGTAAAGAAACCAAACCCATAGCAAGTCTGATAGCGCAGAAAAATAAATAAAATGCAAAAGTAAACATTAAGAATAGAAAGGGGTAAAATTTCAGAAATGAGTTAGAGTTTGAAATATTTATGGTAAAAAATACCCAATTTTACAGCCATAGATTTGATAGCCTGGATGAACTAGATAATGTAGCATATGGACAGATGAATATCAAAAATTGACTCAAGAAGTAAGATTTTTAAAAGTCTATAAATACCAATATTTGTAGAAAAAATAATCAAAGGTATTTAATGATCTACCTCTGAAAGTGGGTGGCCCAGGTTATTGGGTGGGTATACTCATTTATTCAACATATATTGATGGATTCTTGTTCAGAGTAAGAAAGTCCTTTCACAGAATGGCTTGCCTCTATCAGCAAACATCAAGCAGTGGATTCTTCCCCAATGTTTTTGTCTTTCAACTGACCTCCAGCTGTGACTTTTATAGATACTCCCTAAAGTCCAAAAATTTTTACCTTTATCTGTGGCATGAACTGCTTGGTCAGTCTGATAAATTCTTTGTACCTCTTTCAGTAAAATGTTTTTAAATGCACACAAATATACACAAATGCATATGATCATACTACAAAGGAGTATTTACAAAATCAGTTATATTGAAATGTTTTTCAGCCACAGATCCCTTAGGGATAAATCCTAATATGGTTTGGGTTTGTCTTCCCACTCAAGTCTCATGTTGAATTGTAATTCCCAGTGTTGGGGGAGGGATCTGGTGGGAGGTGATTGGATTATGGGAGCGGATTTTCCCCTTGCTGTTCTAGTGATAGTGAGTGAGTTCTTACAAGATCTGGTTATTTAAAAGTGTGTAGCACTTCCTCCTTTGCTCTCTTCCTCCTTCTCCAGCCGTGTGAAGACATGCCTTGCTTCCCCTTTGCGTTCTGCCATGACTGTAAGTTTCCTGAGGCCTCCCCAGCCATGTGAAACTTTGAGTCTATTAAACCTCTTTTCTCCATAAATTACCCAGTCTCAGGTCGTTCTTGGCAGCAGTGTGAGAACAGACTAATACAGATCTCAAGTTAAGATCTCTGCCAGTTCTTGTTATCACACTATTTTCACTTTTAATTCTATGACTACTATATCCTAGCAGATCTTTGGTTCTGTCCAAGAATTCTACATTTCAATAACCCTTTCACTCACTCACACTTCTGGGTGACTATTGCTACCTTCTCTCCTCACTTCAAATCTCTCATGCCTCCTGAGCATGGTGGATTATTATATTGTGTAATATGATAACTATATTATTTTTTTAAAAAATTGTTTTAATATTTATTTAAAATTTCTCTGATAAATTTCTGAATTGTTTCTCTGTGTTTTCTTGACATTCACTGAGCATTTTTAACCAAACTATTTCCAATTTCTTTTCTAACAGACCACGCATCTTCATCTCTTTAGAATCCATCTCTGGCACCTTGTTTTGTCTATAAGGTGAGGTCATAATTCCCTAATTGTTCTTGATGCTTGTGGACATATGTCAATGTCTGCACATTAATAAGTTAGGTATTCATTCGAGTCTTTGCACTCTGGCTTTGTTTGTGCCTGTGTTTCTTCAGTGGTCCTATCCAGTCATCTAAGCATACTGTTGTCAGAGACTGTGATCACTGCAACCATTTCAGCACTAGCAGTTGCCCTAATCCCTGGTTCACAGTGAGGGCTCCAAGATTGGCTTGGCACCTCTGTCCATGTGGATCTGGGGAAAACCTAAGGGGGTTACCCAGGCTGTATGGAAAAGCTGGCCAGAAACTTAAGTCTAGAAGTCATTCCTGGTGGCCAAGATGGATGTATGTCTCCCAGAAGATTCCTATATAGGTGGGACAATGCCGTGACTGCTGCAAGGGTACTGAAGCTGACTCTGGATTCCCTCTGAATCTGAGGTGAAAAGATGCTGGTGAGCCCATCTCCGTGGTATAGACACGTGTGCTTCCTAGCAGTTTCCTGCAGTAACAGAGGAGTTCCCTAGTTGTAGAAAGAAGGCCCAGAACTTCTTGCCAGGCCCCCTCAGGAACTATTGTAGGACAATGGGTCCATCACAAAGGTTCAGGCAAATGGGTAATTCCCAGGCTCTGAGATGTAAGTTAGTCTCCCTCTGTGTTGTTGTGTGAGCCGTAATAAGCTGAGATCGCAGGTGAGGGTGGCTAGAGCTGATTTACGGGGTAACTTTCAGATCCACTCCCAAGATCAACGCTAGTGGGCAGGTGAGCCTTTATGCTGAAAGACTAGTGTGCATGATTCCTTCCAGGGCCCTTGGTAAATGATTTTGGTTGCAGGTTCATGTCCAAATGGCATTGTAGCCATTCCCTTTGGGGAATTACACTGTTGCCAGGTTTGAATGTGGGAACACAATCAGAGGGTCTGCAACCTGGATGCTGGTCTGTACTCTCAAAACACCCTTTCTAGGTTTAGACTCCACCAGGATTTCATAATCTCCTACCTAAAATTCGAGGATCTCACAGGGAGACTTTGTGGATAGGTGCAAAATTCTTATAGTTGTCAGGGATGGTATGAGAAGCTTGCCTCATATTCTACCACCTTCCTGACCTCTCTTCTCTATTTCTTTTATAGCCCATTAGCAAGTGTTTCCACTTTACCTAAAATATTATTATCTTAATATAATTTTAGTATAAATATATTATCATTTACTTTATTATAAATATATCATTTAATCTAGTTACTCTGATATAGATTTTATTGATTTTTTTTTTTTTATTGATTTTTTTTTTTTTTTTTGTGATCAACTCCAGCATTATGGAATAACTAGGTCAACAAATGCTTCACAGAGAACCTGACATTAGAACCAGGCCTGTAGAAAAAAGTACAACTGGGGATGAAGTGATATTAAGATCAAAAATTTCAAGACTGATACTTAGTAATTATGAAAAGCCTACAGTACAGGTTCACAAAATATAGTTTATGGGACTCCTGGAGTTCTTTGAGACAAAAGTTCAAACTTTTACAATGATTCCAGGATGTTACCTGGCTTTCTTACTTTCATTCTCTCTTGAGTGTCATGCAGTTTTCCATACGCTATTTAACTTACAATTACATAATCACTCTGAACACTAACAGAATGTATGCTGTATAGACTTATGTTTTAAGAAGTTTATGGTTTTAATTTCCAATATTGTATCCATCAATAGGCATAACCCATACAAACAAAAATTCTTTGGATTCTTTAATGCTAGTTAAAAGTATAAAGCAGTCCTGATACCAAAAAGTTTGAGAATCACTGGTTTAGGATGACGTTTAGTATTTGTGACTAGTGCAGAGTGGTTAAGTAGAGTGTGTGTACACGTTTGTTGTAATGCAGCTGTTCCCAACCTTTTTGTCACCAGGGACCATTTTTGTGGAAGACAATTTTTCCATGGACCGGGGAGGGGGGATGATTTCAGGATGATTCAAGTGCATTACATTCATTGTGCATTTTATTTCTATTATTATTACATTGTAGTATATAAAGGAATAATTATACAAGTAACCATAATGTAGAATTGGTGGGATCCCTGAATTTGTTTTCCTGCAACAAGACGATCCCATCTGTGAGTGATGGCAGACAGTAACAGATCACCAGGCATTAGATTCTTATAAGAAACGTGCAACCTAGATCCCTCACATGAGCCATTCACAATCCGATCCCACTACTGGTCTGACAGGAGGTGGAGCTAAGGTGGTAATGCAAGTGATAGTGAGTGATTATAAATACAGATGAAGCTTCACTTGCTCACACACTGCTCACCTACTGCTGTGTGCCCTGGTTCCTAACAGGCCATGAACTGGTACTGGTTAGGGACCCCTGTTATAAAGCATAGTTAGCCTAAAAGGGTACACCATGGTTACTTTCTGGAATAAATATCAGAATAAAGACTGTGAAACTTATTCTGAACTTCAGTAATTTAGAACATGGGGTGACACTGCAGTTGGGCAAAAGAGGAGAATGCAGTTTGATTACCAGTACTGTTTTTTTTTTTTAATTTTTATAAATGAAAGTTTATAGGTAGAGAAGAGAACTTCTTGGAAAAAATATGTTTTACAAAAGCATTTCTTGTGATTGTAATGTGACTAATTACTACCCCCACTCCCCAACCACACCTCCTTATCTACCACACACAAACACAGAGTACCACTACTTGGGTCACTAGGAATTCATTATTGTTTTATGAAGTTCACTGTATCTGTTTGGAAAAATCCAAGAAATGAGAAGCATTTAAAAGGAGAGAAGAAAAAGTAGAATTGGAAATGCATTGGGAAGAAGAATTCAGTTGGACTTAACTACTAATAAGGCAAGGAAGGAGTCAGACAATTTCTAACCTGGTTGAGAGAGTAGATGTTAATTTATCTGTTATGGACAGAATGTTTGTGTCCCCTGAAAAAAATTATATGTTGAAACCTCAATTTCCAATTGTATTTGGAGATAGGGTCTTTGAGGTAATTAAGGTTAAATGAGGTCATAAGAATGAGGTTCTGATCTGATAGGATTCATGTGTTTATAAGAAGAGACACAAGAACTGTCTCTCTCATTTGCCATGTGAGGATACAGTGAGAAGGTGGAAGTTTGCAAGCCATAAAGAGTTCTCACCAGAAACCAAATTGACAGGAAGCTTGATCTTGCATGTCTAGTCCTCAAAACTGTGAGAAAATAAATTTCTGTTATTTAAACCACCCAGTCTATAGTATTTTTTAAATGGCAGCCTGAGCTAAGACATTATCATATAAGATACAAAAACCTGGGTGGGAAAGGGGAGTAGTGTAGACAAATTTAAGAAGCAAAATGATGAATTGCTGAAATGACTTTCCCTCTTGGACTAGCTCAATTGCCTGAAATTTCTCAACATTCTGTGACTTTAATGCTTCTGGATTTTTTTAAAGCATTATCTAAAAGATGGAACAAAGTAAAAATCAGTATTTATTGTTCTTTAATCCTTTAATGTTAAATTTGCTACTCAGATTAACAGTAATTAAATGGAACTGAGAAGAATTAATGTAGAATAGATAAGGAAAATTAGCGGTGGCCTACAACTGGTGCTTACTAGTTACTTATTCCTAGAATTTGAGAAGACCTTGCCAATCAGAAAGTCTTTATTTTACTGATGGGAAAGCTAAACTCCAGAGTTACAAAGTTCTTATTCATGAACCTAAAATAGTAACAAGGATGGCACTTGAACCCAAATTATCTTAACTCATAAAATTTTCCACTAAGGATCCTCAATATTTCTGATGGGTAGCTAATGACTTCCAAGTCATAGTTTAGATGAACATTTGTGGGTGGCGGGTATGTGTTTCCAAGGTATTATTAAATATTGGCTAGTTTTTTAACCTTTTTCTTTCATTTGAAACAGTTATTGCCTGGAATCATGCACAAATAAAAGAACATAAATAATCTCCATCAATGTTCTTTGAGTTCACAGTTTCACAATAAAGGTGTACATTTAATTACCACCCTAAATATTATATCTTCATAGGTAATGTCATCAATATCTATTGAGTAGAATAATTAAAAATTGGTATGAAAATTGCTATGAATCAAAACAAAATATATATTACCATACTTGATACAATATAAGCTTTCTCATAAAGTTTTATTTCTTTAAATTAACATGCATAATACGTGTCCCTTGGGCAGGTACAGTACAAGAATGCATCCTCTTTTGACTTGGGATGGCTTATTGATTCCTTCATTTTCTTCACTGTTGGGTTTGTGCTTGCCAATATAGTCCCCTGTAGAGAGGATTTTTAAAATTCCCAAATGTTTTGAAGAGCGCTTTAGAATGTAACTTCTGCCAGAACCTAATTAGACAGGAAACTTGGATTTGGGGAGATATTCTTTATAACTGGCTTTTTTTTTTTTTTTTTTACCCCTATTCTCAAAAAGACTCTTAAAAATATTGTCTTCATAATTATCCCTTCTCCTTATTTTTGGCCTTTTCCATAATGGCTTAAAAATTCTTCTAAACAATAAGAACAAATGTTATAAACAAACTCTTTCACAGGCTTTTTCTTCATCACACCCTCCTTCTCTTCCTACACTCTGAATACAACAAAGACGAAACCTCACAAAGCAGATCTTTATGAGGAAAATACATAAATCACAAATTTAAGAAAATAAGGCAGGGGTCAATTTGCCACAACTTATCAATACATTTAGTTTTTCAACATGAGTTTTCTATCATATCTAAAGGAAGTGGATCCCATTAGCAACAAGCCAGCTTGGTGGTGTAAAGGCTGTTGACCATTCTGGCATTGACTCTGCCCACAAAAATATGCAGCCTGTTACAAGTGGAATTTACCCTTTGGCCTTTAGCTCCCCCTCTTCTGAAACCAAGAAGTATTGTTTGCACTGTGAGACCAACTTTTCCACCAGCTAAAAGTGTTTGCAGCTTATTACTAAATGATCTTAAAACAGTTCCAGAAAATATGGAATTTCTTTTCTCATGAGCACAGGAAAAAAACAAAAAACAAAAAAAAAACAGGCTTAAAGTTGCCAGTTTTTAAGAAAATAAACTACAAACTTTCTCCTAGATTTTTGGTTTTTGTTTAAATTTTTGATATATTTTCATTTCAAAAGCATATTGGAAATTACAACACAGAATTATATGTATCTGAAAAGATATAGTCATTCCCAATATTTTGTTTTCTACTTATTACCTTCCTAAAGTTTACTTATTTTTACTTTTAAATTAAATAAATTAAAATACTTTGGGGATACTTGCAGAGTTTCCAAAAACAATGTTGATATGCACAAATAAAAAATGTCAGCAGTCCAAAGAGAGGATTTTGCCCTCTTTTCTTCTAAAACAACAGATAATATTGATTGGTTTATTATAAAAATAAGGTATGCCAAGAAAACAAAGAAATCAAAAACATACTTAAAAAATTGCCTAAAGACTCTTGTATGCACCCAAATTTAGAGGAAGATTGTTGTATTTTTAAACATACTGTTGGTGATTATCATATTTAAAAGACCTGTCCTTACCATGTGAACATTAGCTGTTATGGTTATTTTTAATATTTTTATATTTAAGAAAATTAACGAGTAAAATAGAGAATTGTTTAAGTTAGTGCCTGAGGTATGAAGGGAATCAAAATATAACCTGTGTCTCTCAAACTTTTCTGTTGTTCCTGAACACTTAGTTTCTCATGGTAAGAACAATTTAAAAAATGAGAAGAAAATTTTGTGAAGAAAATGATTACAATACACAATGACAGTAGAAAAAGTAGAAGAAAGCTAGAAGGAGTTAATATACCAAATGTGATTTTCTTGGTTTAATCATCTCAGATTTCAGATTAAGATCTGAGATTTATTTAAGTCTCTTTTGTTGAGGCATAAGGATGGAGTTCTTGTCAGAAATTTGTTCACTTTTCTTGGCTGTAGTAAAATTATAAATGCTGTACAAATACTGTTTTTTTCATAGTCTGCCAAAAAAGTGGCAATAAAGAGTTAACTAAATATATCCACATCTCAAAAGCATTTTAATTTGAATTTTAGAATAAGACTGTAGTTAATTCACTTTTAAACACTGCAAACTTTCTTAATTGTAAGAAGTAAAAATGGAATTTATGTATGAAAAACTGTGGTTTGTTAGAGAGAAAGAGAGAGAGAAAACACAGACTCAAAAACTATTAGTAACCTTTTCTAATCTATTCAAAGATTGAAAGTGATGTGAAGGATCAAGATCATTGCTAGTTCAACATTTTGCACTCTAGTTTAGGTAATAACAGGGGGCATAAGATGATAGTGACCATATATTATTCTCTCTTGTCTAATTCCTTGGTCTGAATTCCCACAACATGTGGCATTTGTTGCCTCAAGAAACAAAATAGTACTTGCAAGGTCAGTGCTTTTATCCTAAAAGAAATGTAATTCCTGGAACATATACTATTTTTCAGATAGTCAGAAATAGTGAAAAAAAATTGAAACATTTTGCAAAGTGTTTACATTCGTCAAAATGGTCACAGCATCAAAGGATCATAGTCTAGGTGTTCTTTTTTTTAGTTGAAGAGAATAAAGAAAGGAGTAAAGGGCTGCAGGAACAAGCAAAATACTTTTAAGTTTTATCAGGTTTATTGATATATAATTCACATAAAATAAAATCACAATTCAGTAAGTGTTGAAAATATATGTATCTGCAAATTTAAACCACAATCATAATATAGAATATTTCCATCACCCCAAAATGTCCCTTGTACTTCTTGTAGTCAATTCCTCCCCATTTCCCCCATCATCGCTTGGAAATAATTGACCTGATTTCCATCTTTGCCTTTCTCGGAATTTCATATAAACAGAATCATAAAGCATGTAGTCTTTGTTTCTGGCTTGTTTTTATTTAACATAACACTTTTGAAATGTTTCTATGTTGTTGTGTGTATCAGTAGTTATTTTGTTGCTGACTTATATTCATTATATTCAACAAATTATTTGTTTACTCACCAATTGATAAACACTCCAGTTTTTGTCTGTTGTTAATAAAGCTTTATAAATATTGGAGTTCACGCTTCTGTGAGAATATATACTTTCATTTCTGTTAGGGAAATACCTAGAAGTGATATCGCTGGGTCTTAAGAGTAAATGTATGCTTAACTGTATAAGATGTTGCCAAATTCTTTCCTAAAGTGGCTGTTATAATTTTGCATTGCATTTTCACAATCAGTGTATTAGAATTTCAATGGCATCACATTCTCAATAACACTTGGTATGGTCAGACTTTTAAATTTTAGTCATTCAAGTAGTATTATGAACTGAATGTTTCTTCCACCCCAAAATTCATTTGTTGAAGTCCTAATCCCAAGTATGATGGAATTGGCAGGTAGGGCCTTAGTGGGGTAATTAGTTTTAGATATCGTCATGAGGGTAGGGCCTCCATGATGTATTAGTTTCTCTTACAAGAAGAGGAAGAGACTCCAGAGCTTTCTTTCTCTGTCTTATGAGGCTACAGTGAGGTGGCCACTTGTAAGCCAGGAAGAGGACCCTCACCAAGAAACAAATCTGCTGTCATCTTAACCTAGGACTTCTCAACCTCTAGAACTGTGAGGAATAAATATGTATTGTTTAAACTACCCAGCTTATGGCATTTTGTTTTAGCATCTTGGATTGATTAGATAAATGAGCATGTAGTAGTATCTCATTGTTATCTGAATCTGCATTTTCCTAATAAACAATGGTGTTGACATTTTTTATGTGCTTTTTTGCAATTCATCAGGAAAGTATTTACTCAAGTCTTTTGCTCATTTTTGCTTAACTTTTCAATGAGATTAATTGTTTTCCAATTATTGAGTTGTAAGAAGATGATCCTTCACATATTCTCAAAGTTTTTCTTTCTTCTTCTTTTTTTTTTTTTTTTTAAACAGAGTAAAAGTTTTTCATTTTGGGAGAAGTACAATGCATCTTTATTTTTTTCTTATATCAATCTAGGTTTTGGAATAATAGCGAAGAAATATTTAATGACCATAAAGTCACAATGAATTTCTCCTGTTTTTTTTTTTTTTTTTTTTTTCTAGAAGCATTCCTGCACTTGCATGTCCCTGAAAGTGAGTGCGTCTTTAAATTTTGCACATTAGGTGCTGTAAGGGTCAAGGTTTTTTTTTTTTTTTTTTTTTCCTATATAAACATATCCAGCTGTTCCAGAACCATTGTTGAAAAGACTGTTTTCCTCCATTGGATTACCCTGACACTTTTGTCAAAAATCAGTTTATGATACATGTATTACTTTTATTTCTGAGTTATTTCCATTCCATTGATTTGAATGTCTATTCTTTGCCAGCATCACAATGTCTTGATTACTGTAGCTTTATTGTAATTCTTGAAATAGGACAGTGTAAGTTCTCCAGATTTGTTCTTCATTTTAAAGATTAAAATTTGGGTCATTGCATTTCACATACAGTTTAGAATTACCTTGCAATTTCTACAAAGGCCTACTTGGATTTTGATTGAGGCTACATTGAATCTATAAATCAGTTTTTCTAGGTCTTCTTTCTTTTCTTTCAGCAGTTTTATAGTTTTCAGGGTATAAATATTGCACATATCTTATTAATTTTATCCTCAATGTTTTATCTAGTGACATTAAAGAAATCCAGTTTTATGTTGTCATTATATAGGAATACTCCTAGTTGTTTGTATTGACCTTGTATTATATGACCTTCTTAAATTGACTTTATTTAGTGAAAAAGGAACAAAGATGTAGGAAGATCTGAAGATTCATTAATTTAGTATTATGTGAAATGATCAAGAATCTAGGCATTTTTCATAACTCAGTTCTGACATCCTCATTATACTGGCTTTGACCTCGAATTTATTTTGTCATAGTCATAAAATGGCAAAGCTCCAAGTATCATCTTTTCTCACACATACAATTTCAAGAACTAGATGGGAAAATGTTTCTTCTGATGTCTCTTTATAAGAGATTTATCAAGTACTATCTTTTTCTACAGCCCATCAATCAGAATTCCATTGCATGCCTGTTC
>NW_012099210.1:5827599-5839543 GCF_000951045.1 Mandrillus leucophaeus
TTTAATGACCATAAAGTCACAATGAATTTCTCCTGTTTTTTTTTTTTTTTTTTTTTTCTAGAAGCATTCCTGCACTTGCATGTCCCTGAAAGTGAGTGCGTCTTTAAATTTTGCACATTAGGTGCTGTAAGGGTCAAGGTTTTTTTTTTTTTTTTTTTTTCCTATATAAACATATCCAGCTGTTCCAGAACCATTGTTGAAAAGACTGTTTTCCTCCATTGGATTACCCTGACACTTTTGTCAAAAATCAGTTTATGATACATGTATTACTTTTATTTCTGAGTTATTTCCATTCCATTGATTTGAATGTCTATTCTTTGCCAGCATCACAATGTCTTGATTACTGTAGCTTTATTGTAATTCTTGAAATAGGACAGTGTAAGTTCTCCAGATTTGTTCTTCATTTTAAAGATTAAAATTTGGGTCATTGCATTTCACATACAGTTTAGAATTACCTTGCAATTTCTACAAAGGCCTACTTGGATTTTGATTGAGGCTACATTGAATCTATAAATCAGTTTTTCTAGGTCTTCTTTCTTTTCTTTCAGCAGTTTTATAGTTTTCAGGGTATAAATATTGCACATATCTTATTAATTTTATCCTCAATGTTTTATCTAGTGACATTAAAGAAATCCAGTTTTATGTTGTCATTATATAGGAATACTCCTAGTTGTTTGTATTGACCTTGTATTATATGACCTTCTTAAACTGACTTTATTTAGTGAAAAAGGAACAAAGATGTAGGAAGATCTGAAGATTCATTAATTTAGTATTATGTGAAATGATCAAGAATCTAGGCATTTTTCATAACTCAGTTCTGACATCCTCATTATACTGGCTTTGACCTCGAATTTATTTTGTCATAGTCATAAAATGGCAAAGCTCCAAGTATCATCTTTTCTAACACATACAATTTCAAGAACTAGATGGGAAAATGTTTCTTCTGATGTCTCTTTATAAGAGATTTATCAAGTACTATCTTTTTCTACAGCCCATCAATCAGGATTCCATTGCATGCCTGTTCTTGAACAACCATGGTCAAGGAGACAAGATTCCTGATGACTGACTCACACTAATCAAAACTGAGCCACTGGGCCTAGTGAACTTTGAGATGAGAGCTGAGAGTGCCCCATCTCATCTTAAGCATATGACTGCCCCATACCCAAATAAAATCAGGTTCTTTGCATAAGGAACAATAGAGGTGAATGACCAATGAGTAATCAAAAAGAGAGTTTTTCAGGTATCTGATAATTTTGTGGGTGCTTTTATATGCTTTTAATTACCTGGCAACAGAATAATAAAAAATAGTTATTTTAAACTTACGTATGTTAGTGTTATGGGACAGGGGTCTGGTATATTATCCACATCAGTCATAATAGTTCTAAATCAAATCTTAATAGACGAGTTAATGAAACATCAAATCAAGTACAGAACTATGATAATTATACACAGATTTTAAGGGGAAAAAAGAACCTTTGTTTCTCTTTGCGACACTATTCTAGTTAAGGCTTCCCACATTTAGAAACTTAAGTTTAATCTTATTTGAGTAAAACAATGGCAAAGGGAAAAGACCTTATTCATGTTATTTTTGGGTTTTGTAAATAATGGCAAAATGACTAAGATTATATCTGTAATCTTAAAAAAAGAAAGACATTAAGGTAACCAAAAAGAAACTGGCCAACTAACACATATGAATAGAATATGAAATAACAAAGCATAATGTTGGAAAATTGTTTATTGATCTCTTAAAATAGACATTCATATGTGAAAGGGGTTGAGATTCCAAGAAGACCTACAATTAAGTATTTAATTAAGTGCTTAATTAAAAACATAAATTCACAATAAGCATAGAAGTGAGAGTTTAGACAGTTCTTTCAGTTATTTTCTTACTAAAACAGCACAGTAATTTTGGTATATGTGAATTTAATCATTGAACCCCCTCCCTTCTAAAAATATCTTATGTCCAAAAATCTTTAATATATCTCTCGAGATTTAAAGGTTAAAACTTTGAATTTGGAAGTTAAGGGTATAATAGCATTATTAACAAATTAGGTCATTTAGTGTTCAACTGGCCAATCCTTACATTTCTGCATGATAGTAATTTTAGAAAATCATATTATCTGATATAATATATATAATATTTTGTTACATATAGCTACACATTATGAGTGTGTGTGGGTGTGTATGTGTGTGTGTGTTTGTATGTGGGTGTACTACCCCAGCAAGCATGCAGGGTATAAACTCTGGTATTAGGAAAAATAAACTGGAGTGTAAAAGTACTTTAATACTTTAGTTTCTTAGAATTTGGAGGTTAAGGGAGTCTATAGGAACATTCGGTCACGGGTAGCTAGGGCACAGTGACAGATGACAGCGTCACCAGCCCTTCCCAGTGTCTGCAAAGGGCAGAGACTGGGTGAGTTTGGGGGCAATGTTTGTTTAATGGAACATGTGTGCTGACAGACCCCTGAATCACCTATCTTTTAACTGAGGAAACATCTCATATATATCCCAAGGTGAAGAAAGGTGAGGCCTGGGTTTCTGCATCCAAATGGCATGACAGTGTCCAAGGGCCCTGAAGGGAGCCATTAGGACTGGGTTTAAATTGTAGGAACCAGACATTCTATTATCAGAAAAGGGAAGGTAAGAGGTGACGATAGTAACCAGAACATGTGTGGTTAGTGACTGTCTAATCCTTTCTCAAATTCCCAGGTGTGTGTGTGTGTGTGTGTATATATATATATATATATTTTTTTTTTTTCCAGAGGAAAACATATCCACCACTAAATAAAAGTTCCAGAAAGTGAATTTCTTAGAAGGAGGAGAAATCATCCACTTGATATCAGATTCCGTGGAAGATGCTATGGGTATATACAATGGTTAACAGGTCAGATTTTATCCCCTGCAATCTCCGTACCCTCACCTTGGTTCTTTTTCTGCAGTTTTTAAATATACTCAACTACTTTTTCTACTTAAAGTAAAACAAAACCATGTAAAATAATACAAGTAAAATGACAGTGACCCTGAAATCCCTTGGCCTATCAACCTCTGTCCTTTATTAGCTAACTTATGAAAATGCCTTCTACCTTCATGATTTCTATTTACCTCTTCACTAATCTGGCAAAAAAAAAAATGTAGAATGATTTTCTAATTGCCACATCCAATATCCTCCTTTTAGCTTTCCTTTAATTTGCCTCTCTGAAGTGATGGGCATTTTTGACTACTCTTTTCTTTTAAGAACTCTCAACATCCTTGGCTTCTGTGATTTCTCTTTTTCTTGTTTGGCCTCAGCAAACAAGCTACTCTGGCTACTTCTTTTCAGTCTTTTCTTTCTAGTTTTCTCTACTTTGCATTTTACGTGACATCATCAAGTGACTGGTGTCTCTTCCTTTATCATACATGGCTTTAAGCACTATTTGTGTGCTGCTGCTCTCAGTTCTGTATATCTAGCCCAGACATTTCTGGTTTGCTATTGTGCCAGCTGAACATATGCAATTTGGAAGTTTTATAAGCGTTTAAAGCACAAATGTCCTTTAAAATACAACTCAAGTAATTAAAAAGAATTCATGTAACTCCTACTCCAAATCTCCATCCCCTTCACACCCAATATCTGTTAATGATTATACCCACCCAAAATGAAACATGGGGGTCAACATAACTTTTATGTCACCTAAATCACTCATTCACTTATTCGGTCATAAAATCTAACAGAAGCAGCCTTTCAGTATAATGGTTTTGATGTAGGTGTTGGAAGTGGACTGCCTCTGTTTAAATCCTGGCTATATTACTTGGTTGGTCCGTATCTTTTGCAAGTTACTTAATCTATCTGTGCTGGTTTCATCATCTCTAACATGGGTATAATATAACATGAAGGAAGTCAGGTAAAGGCAGATACCAATCTGATAATATTGATTAGCTCAAAAATAAAGGGGATAATGGAGAGGATTATTAACTTTTTCTTGATGTATATATTTTCAACATCTGAAAAGATAATAATTATTTTTATAATTTAAGTAATTAAAGAAGAACAACTTAAAAACAAATTATTTAACTTAAAGGCCCTAAATCTAGCAGTCATCATTTAAACCCCCAAGGCCATTACTATAAGTGACAAATATCAGAGTATCACAATCTCTTAATTTCCTAATGATTACTGATAGTCCACTATCAATATAAGTGTCCTCTAAACTATTATTGATACATATTGCTCATACATCCTTTATTTTAGTTCATCTGTAGTTTGGATTAGTTTAACAACGTGGCAATATTTGAGGTCTGCCTGAATCATACTACTTGCTAAATATAGTGATAAATAAAATTATTTCACTAATTGCAGTTACAGAGAATTCTCTGAAATGCTATGATTTGCAGAAATTATTAGAAGAAAAAAGCTTCAATCATTTTGAATTTTGTCTTTAAACATATTCAGAATTTGTACAGCAGTAGTAATATAACTGTAACATTATCAAATGAGAAGACAGCAAAATAAATAAGGAAAGAGAAGTGAAACTATTAGTGACAATTATAACAGCTCAACTGAATGAAATAAATAATACAGTGTGCTATAGTGGATTTTTCTCTTTTAATAATGTATATCCTATTCAAATGAAGCTTTTTTCTTCTTTGACCCTGTTTATAGCTTTATTACAGACAGTGTTAGCCTATATTAACCACTTACTAGATAAATATAGGAAAACTGCCTGTCATTTATCAGTTTATCCATTGTCATCTCAAATAGGGCCGAGTGGTCTGATTTCAAAGTGACAGCTGGTGGTGTCTCTTCCTGATACATGCTAATCCAGTTTTTATTATGGAAAAACTGCCTGTGCTTTCAGACAGCGAAAGGGAGTTACTAAATGTAATCACTAAGGAGGAACCTTGGGATCGCAAACATAAAAGACTAAAATGAACAGTTTTCTCATTACAGAATGGTTTCCTGATTAAATACAGATTAAGGGCAGGGAAAAATCATTTAGAGATCTAAATAGCATTCTCCATTGTGTATATACACACAGAATCATGGATACACACATTTTTAAATGGATATAGATATAGAAGTTCCATGCACAGGGATATAGGTATAGACACAATCATGGCATGTACTCTCTCTTAATACGTTCATAAAATAGTTTGAGAGTATGTGAATCAATCCCCATTTTTAGACAATTTCTTTGGATGGCAGCATAAAATAAACAATAATCATTTAAACAAAGTGTGACTTTTACATATATCACTGCTATGGTTTTATTGTATCATTCTAGTGTAGACAGACTCTGTACAGACTGCACTGTAGTGTAGTCAGAGTAATGGAGGACTTTATTATCTCTTCCCCACGTGAGAAATTAAAAGCTAAGAGAATACTATCAAAAATGACTTGGTAGCTAGTGCATTGTAATCACATGAGAGTCACCAGAAATATGAGCATTTAGTGCATATAGACATGTACCTTTTCCGTACTCTACTTTGGGATCTTAATGCTATTTGTGCTATATAATAAACAGCTCTCTCGAATTTTAACTCCTAGCTGTCAAATGAAAAGGCCACCTAACTATTTCATTATGCCTTAATTAATAATACACTTCAATAATTTATTTACTACATAATTTATCAGCATGTTGAACATCTTGCCCAATACTTATTGCCAGAATAAAATAAGCATCCTGTCTGGGGGGCTGTTTAATTGACAGAGGAAGAGATATGGAGTCAAATCTAGAAAGAGGATCCCACTTTCTCAGTCCATGTTGTGGCCTCATTATTTTGGACCTCAAATCACAAATACAAATAACTGCGCTGGAGTTAGGTAGTTATGCCAGCAGATTACCATTTGCCAGCCCCATTAGCCATCTGACCCCATTTTCTAAGTACAGGCATTATGGATTTGGTTCCAGACCATCCTGATAATGCAAATATTGTAGTCAAGTAAGCCACACACATTTTTTTGTTGTTTTCCGGTGCATATAAAAGTTATGTTTATACTGCACTACAGTCTATTAAGTGTGCAATTAATGTACAGACCTTAATTATAAAAATACTTTATTGCTAAAAATGCTGTGATCTTCTAAACCTTCAGCGAGTTGTCCTGGTTTTGCTGGTAGAGGGTCTTGCCTCCATGTTGATGGCAACTGACTGATCATGGTGATGGTTGCTGAAGGTTAGGGTGACTATGACAATTTGTTAAAATGAGACAATGACGTTTGCTGCATTCATTGACCCTTCCTTTCAAGGAAGATTTCTCTGTGCAAGTGATGCTGCTTGACGGCATTTTACTCACAGTAGAACTTCTTTCAAAATTGGAGTTGATCCTCTCAAACCCTGCTGCTGCTTTATCAACAAGGTTAACATAATATAATCCTTTCTTGTCATCTCAACAATGTTCAAAGCCTCTTCCTTAACAGTAGATTCCATCTAAAGAAACCACTTTCTTTGCTCATCCAAGAAGTAACTCCTTATCTGCTCATGTTTAATTATGAGAGTGTAGCAATTCAGTCACAGCTTCAGGTTTCACTTCTAATCGATTTCTCTTGATTGTTGCACCACATCTGCAGTTACTTTCCCCACTGCATTCTTGAACCTCACAAAGTCATCCACGAGGGTTGGAATTAACATCTTCCAAACTCCTGCTCATGTTAATATTTTGACCTCCTCCCATGAATCATGAATATCCTTAATGATATCTAGAATGGCAAATCCTTTCCAGAAGGTTTTCAATTCACTTTCTTGAGATCTATCAGGGGAATGATTATCTATGGTAACTGTAGCTTTACAAAGTGTATTTCTTACATAGTAAGACTTAAAATTTGAAATCACTTGACCCATGGGCTGCTGAATGGACATTGTGTTAGCAGGCATGAAAACAATATTAATCTCCTTATATACTTTAAACAGAGCTCTTGGGTGACCAATGCATTGTCAGTGAGCAGTAACATTAACGGAATTTTTTTTTTTTTTTCTTTTCTGTGCAGTAGGTCTCAACAGGAGGCTTCAAATGTTCACTAAAACATGTTGCAAACATGTGTTGTCATCCAAATCTAAGCTTTGTTATTTCATTTATAGAGCACAGACAGAGTAGATTTAGAACAGATTTAGCACAAATTCTTAAGGGTCTAGGATTTTCAGAATAGTAAATGAGCATTGGTTTCAACTTAAAGTCACTAGCTACATTAGCCTGCAACAAAAGAATCAGACTGTTCTTTGGAGCTTTGAGGCCAGGACCTGACTTCTCCTCTCTAGCTATGAAAGTCCTAGATGGCATCTTCCAATATAAAGCTGTTTTGTTTACATTGAAATTTTATGAGATCTTCTGGATAACTTGCTGCAGCTTCTACAACAACACCTGCTCTTTCACCTTGTACTTTTTATGTTATAAAGATGGCTTATATTTTTTAACCTTATAAACCAATCTCTGCTAGCTTCAAAGTTTTCCTCTGCAGCTTCCTTACTTCTCAAAGCCTTCATGGAGTTGGAGAGAGTTAAAGCCTTTCTCTGGATTAAACTTTGGCTTAAGAGAATGCTGTGGCTTGTTTGATCTTCTATCCAGACCACTCAAATTTTCTCCATATCAGCAATAGACTGTTCTGCATGCTTAACATTCACAAATTCACTGCAGTAGTACTTTTAATTTCTTTCAAGAACTTTTTCTTTGCACTCACAACTTGTCTAACTGTTCAGTGTAAGAGGCTTAGCTTTCAGACTATCTTGACTTTTGACATGTCTTCTTTACTAAGCTCTATCATTTCTAGTTTTTGATTTAAAGTGAGAGACATAGGACTCTTCCTTTCACCTGAACATTTAGAGGTCATTGTAGGATTACTAATTGGTTAATTTTAATATTGTTGTGTCTCAGGGAATAGAGAGGCCTGAAGGGGGAGAGACTGGAGATTGGCCATTGGTGAAGCCATCAGAATAGACACAACTTTTATTAAGTTTGCTGTCTTATATGGATGTGGTTCATGGCACCCCAAAACAATTACAATAGTACACCAAAGATCACTGATCACAGATCATCATAACAGATATGATATGAAAAAGGTTAAAATACTGGGAGAATTGCCAAAATGTGACACAGAGACACAAAATGAGTACATGTTGTTGGAAAAATAGTCTCGATAGACTTGTTCCATGTAAGGTTGTCACATCTTTAAGTTGTAAAAAATGCATTATAAAAAATAAAATGAGTTATGCCTATATAAGTGCTCACAGTTTCTATATCCTTGGTTAGAGGCCTAGTAGAAACCTCTTTTCAAAATCTAGCTGCCAGTGTCAACAAATTCTTCCTTAGCTAGTCTGTGAGTTCAAAAATCACAAATATTCATTTCTAGTAACAAAAATT
The DNA here is from genome assembly GCF_000951045.1 of Mandrillus leucophaeus. NCBI lineage: Eukaryota > Metazoa > Chordata > Mammalia > Primates > Cercopithecidae > Mandrillus > Mandrillus leucophaeus. The sequence goes on from NW_012099210.1 coordinate 5,835,926, forward strand.
AATTTGAGAAGGCAGACCAAATGCTGTTTCCCTCTAAAGAGAGATAGAGGATTATTATTTAAAATTGAAAGAAGTCATATCTGTCAATGGTAGACAATGGACTCCACAAATGGGTGTTTATTTTATGTACTTAAATGCCTTTTCATCATCTATAATCAAGGAATCTTCAGAGACCACTATGGCAATAATATGATCAAAATCATCAGATGATTTCAAATATTGCCACCTTAACTGATCGGTTTATATAAGAAGAGCTGATAACAAGATAACTTGTTCATTGACATGATGAGAGACTGTGTTGCCACTTATAAAGTAGACTTTTAGCTTTATTTTTCCTGGAAATAATGGTGATTGGCATTCATTTTGTTTGCATTCAGCAGTATTACAAACAGGAATCAGGATTCTTCAATACTAAGCTCAGAAATGAATGAAAAGGCCCAGGCAGTGGCTCACGCCTGTAATCCCAGCACTTTCGGGAGCTGTGGCAGGTGCATCACCTGAGGTCAGGAGTTCGAGACCACCCTAGCCAACATGGCAAAATCCCGTCTCTGCTAAAAGTACAAAAAAATTTTTGCCAGGTCTGGTAGTGGGCACCTGTAATCCCAGCTACTCGGGAGGCTAAGGCAGGAGAATTGCTTGAACCTGGGAGGCAGAGGTTGTGCAAAATTATGTACTTACTCCTCCACATTGATTCAGTTATGATATTGTGAAGTAGACTCCAATGAAAGTTAATAATTATATTTCAAGAATGTTGACACTATGCTCATGGCAATAATATATGAGGTAATAAAGCATAAAAATTATAAGATTTTTCCCTTCAAAATGCCCCATAGTGTTTTTCTACAGTTTGTAAACCATTTTCAGAATAACCGACTTAGCTCACAGAATAAAAAATTATGCAACATTTAAATTTACATTTTGAAATAGGAAAGAGAGAAATTAATGATGGAATTGGTAAAATAGAAAACTAATCTAAGAATAAAAATAATTATTTACAGAGGTTCAGATTTGAAATATACGCACATCTAGATATTGTCTAGAAAGTATCTAATATTATTTGCATACACTTGGCCTGAGTTAATACAAACTTCACTCAAAATTCTGTACAGAGAGTTGGAGACCTGAATTCTAGACCCTAGGGCAAAGTACTCAATGGCTTCACTGAACCTGGATTTCTTCATTGGTAAAATAGATCATATAACAGTTTTTTCTTTTTCGTAGTGTGAATGACATAATATGTAATAAATCAGTTTGTAACTTGCCAGTCGTTTATTTCTGAATTTTTACTGTTGATTTATTATTGCTGTCCTGGATTTAAGCTTGTAGAAGTAAAGTAGGGCCAGTTAATAAAAGGCCTTAAAATCCAAACAACAGCTCATTAACTCTCTTGATGATTCTGTTTAAAAATTTATTCTTAACACTTCTAAAAAATTGCTGGACATTTCTACTTTGTGTCTTGTCATCACTTTCAACTCAAATGTCTTTTTCCTTTCCTCTTAATTTCCCTGTTCCTATTAATAACTGCCATTTGGTCAAGCCAAACTTCAGAATTATCCTTTTTAAAATTTGTCTGTCAATATCCAAACAGTTGAAAAAACCTTTTCATAATGTCTTTTCCACTTCTACTGTTAATATCTAAGCTCATGGTTATAATAGTATTCCCTTTAAAGAGTATTTTTCCTTGATTTTTAATAAATTACATACTCAATGTGAAACACATACAGATTCACATAAAATTCAAAAGTAACAAAATTCCATATTTTATCACCGGGGTATTCTACTGTTAGTATATTTGCACAAATTTGTTCTTTCTATGCATAATTTTTACATCATTGGCATCCTATTTGTATATGCAATAGCATTATTGCTATTATGAATTTTTCAGACAAAAATATTAAGCTGCACAAATTATTTACAGTCACTAAAATTTCATTTAATAAGTGCATTTTGATTGTAAATTTTAATTATTTGAGTAAGTTAAATATGCATGTGGTTCCAAATGAACGGAAAGTGTGCCATGCACATTAACTTTCCTCTGCCTGTTTCCCAGCCACTAAGTATCCCACCTCAGAAGCAATCACTCCTGCCAGCATTTTGTGTATTCATCTAGGGATAATTGGTACATGTATAAAATGCATATAAATACTGCTAGATTTACTGCTATATACATCAGCATACTTTAAAAAATATATATTTTTTGGCCAGGCACGGTGGCTCACTCCTGTAATCCCAGCACCTTTGGAGGCCGAGGTAGGTGGATCACCTGAGATCAGGAGTTCGAGACCAGCCTGGCCAACATGGTCAAACCCCGTCTCTACTAAAAATACAAAAATTAACCGGGCGTGGTGGCGTGTGCCTGTAATCCCAGGTGCTCGGGAAGCTGAGGCAGGAGAATCATTTGAGTCCAGGAGGCGGAGGTTGCAGTGAGCCGAGATTGCACTGTTATACTCCAGCTTGGGTGACAGAGTGAGACTCTGTCTCAAAAAAAAAAAAATAGTTTATGTTTTTAAAATGTGTACATACATACACACACACACATACTCAACAAAATAGTCATCTATAATGCTATTTTGTTCCCTGCTTTAAAGGAAGGAATTTTAATAATACATTTGATAGCATTAGATTGAGTCACAAAAATTTTATTACTTTATCCTTATTTTTAATATGTTACACCAAAATTAATGAAATATCCCCTTGAGGCAACTTCCAGTCTATATAGAGTTATCTGATCACCATACCAGGAACCATTAGCTAAGCTTGGGACTAACAAATATTTTCAGAAAACATAAGAAAGTAGTGACTACGTAAAATGTACTGCAATTGATTCTTTTTTTTGACAGAGTAAACCATTGAGCTATATGATTCCTCGTCAAGAAATGTATGATATTTCCAGAATTTTTGTTGATCTTGGCATTATCCTCTATAATGATAAAGTAGTCATTCAAATATGCAAACTTTTAAAAATATTTTTTTCTGCTCAGTTTCATTTCTGAAAATGGTAAGTTAAAATCTCCCACTATGATTGTATGTTTCAAATTCTTAATAATAGTTTTTTTCTTATGTAGGTTGAGACTATCTTTCTAAGTTCATGTAGGTTTAGCAATATTATACCTTCCTAATTGTTCTTTTTATGTAATTTAATGACCTTTGTTTTCCCTAAATTGCACGTGCCTTAAAGACTAATTTGTCTAATACTAACATTGGCATAGCAGTTCATTTTGGTTATTATTTGCCTGGTTTTAGGTGTGTCTCTTACGAAGAACATATGGACAGATTTTCATAATCTACCTGATAAAATTAAAAATGTTATTGTTTTACATTTGTTAGGATAACTAATATATTTGGATGGTGGTTCTATCATTTTTTTTGTGAGTTTTGATTATAATATTCTTTCTTATTTCTCCTCTGTTGCCCTTTATTAAATGTATTGAATTTTTATCACCCCCCAGCCCCACCAGCATTTTTTCTCTTTCTCTCTCTCTTTCTTTCTTCCTTTCCTCCTTTCCTCCTTTCCTCCTTTCCTCCTTTCCTCCTTTCCTCCCTTCCTCCCTTCCTCCCTTCCTCCCTTTCTTCCTTCCTTCCTTCCTTCCTTCCTTCCTTCCTTCCTTCCTTCCTTCC
>NW_012099210.1:5839593-5853859 GCF_000951045.1 Mandrillus leucophaeus
TCTCTCTCTCTCTCTCTTTCCTTCCTTCCTTCCTTCTTTCTTTCTTCCTTTCTTTCAGCAGCTACCCTTGGATTCTTAACATGCATACTTTACCGAATAAGCCCATCAGCATAACTATCCTCTCCTTGCCATACTGTTAGCATACTTTGACCGAAACTTCTTCCTTACAGTTTCATTTCCATGATACTATTGTTTCATATTTTAGGTTCACCTAACTTTAATCACACAAAATTCAAGTTACAGTTATTATAATTGTTTTATTTAACATTACTAACGTTTGTTGAATGGATAAATGTTGGTAAAATTTTGAATTCACATCCATGTTGATTACAGGCTTGTGCTTTTGATTTCTCCTCATAGATAGCTTTTTATTTTTCTACCTGGATAAAGCCTAAATCTCTCTGGATCTAGTAGATTTTTAAAAAATTCCTTATGGAGTATTAGAACTGCATTCTCTAGTTTATAGGTCCTAAATCTTGAAGCAATTTCAACTGTACTCCTGCAGCATTGACTTGTAATAGTAGCAATCTACTCTAGACTTCATTTTCTCTTCTGGCACTCAAGAATTTTTCTTTCTACTAAACTTTTATGTGTTGCCTATTTGTTAGCATTTCTATGTACTTATGTACTTGTAGTTAGAGAGAAATCTATATAGGCTCAGCTCAAAATATTGCCAGTATTCTAAATTCAGCCTAAATTCATACCTATGTATATGCAATTTTATATGCTGTAGTCCAACTTAATGTTGCATTATAAGCACTTCTCCTATGACCACAAATTCTTTGTAAATCTCATTTTCCATTGATTTACAATATTCTGTATTTTAGAGCTGGGATGTCTGAGTTTGATTCTTGGCTCTGCCTCTTTCAAATATTACAAAATATGTAATATTTTGGAGAAGGTACTTAATCTTTCTATCACTTGTTTCTTCACTTGTAAAATAGGACAACTAATACCATAGGATTATTATGAAAAACAAATGAGATAATAGTTATGGAACACATAGAGTCATGCCAGGCGTCTTCTTAGTATTCAATAAAAAAAGGTTAACTATTTGTATTACTATTTTATATTATCGTCATTGTCTACCACCCTCCCCACCATTATCATCATCATCACCACTATCATCAACATCATCATCATCCTCCTCATCAAACTATTTGGTTAGAAATTGCCTCTAAATTCAGCTGTGTAAATCGTCCTTTCACAAGCATATCTTTGCACAATCCTTACATATATTTTATTTTCTAAGACTAGATGTTAAAAATGAAACTATAAGGCACAGAACACAGTTATTTTAAAGAGGGTTTTGATACAGATTTCCCAATGCTTAATGTCCTGTTAAATGTGTTCTCTTCTACCAATTTCATTCTTTTCCAATGCATCTATTGGTGGTGTCTTGTTTCATTTCTACTTGGTCTTCTTGAATTCATCTTTACATGCAGTAGACTGTTTAAGGTGTGCTCAAGTGCCTGTGGTTCTCTCCATCTCTGCCTAAGGGATTTCTGCAGCATCCCAGGAGCTTGTTTGACCATAGGCAGGACAATGTAAAAATTCCAGGAAATTAACACTCTCAGGGCCAACCTCCAATCAATAAGGGGTAGAAGTGGATGGAAAATGACCCAGCCTGATCATCCTGGGCATGGATAGGCTGCAGCACTTGTAATGTAATTATGAGATGTGTTCATGGTTTCTCACAGGCTACCCAGTGATGCTGAACCCAAGTTGCTCACAATGATCATTCACTCACTAATGCACCTATAATGCCATTCTCCCTTCCTGTCCCACTTCCTCTCTCTATCGATTGTGTCCTGAGAGTTCCACCAACTAAACTCAAGTTGTAGTCTCAACATTTGCTTTTAGAGAAGCTCAACCTAAGAAAACACTATACAGCAGTTTCACCTTTCTAAACTTCTTTATCAGTTAGCTCAGTAAACTTCCATGGCTCCCATGCCACAAGACAAAATGCAAACTCTCTGCTTCAAGAATTAAGATTCACTACAATCTGTCACTTCCTATTGCCACTACAAAACTATTTTGATAACCAAATGGTTTACTCATTGTTTTAAGAGTACAATAGGTAGACTTTAGGCCATTTCTTCACATCACTTTGTCTGCCTGAAATCTAAGCCTGCTTCTCTGTTTTAGTTAGATTTGAGACTCTTTCTCCAAGATACATCTTGGTGAACATTCCAAGCTGCTCCTGTCAGGGAGTTGTTTGAGCATCCTTCTGGAGTCTATAGTGTGACTGTTTTCCCTCACTCATTTGGTTCTTGGCATACCTAGCTTGGAATGTCCTATTCGATTGTCATGTCTTAAGCTCAGTCCCTCAGGGATAAGGCCTCTGTTATTAGGGTTCTATAATGAATATTCATTACAGAAACATTAGCATATAATGAAAAGGAAAACAAGATTATATATCTATTCTTTTGTGATAAACGTTTGAACCTTTTCAAATTTTACTACTGTGGGCAATTCTATGAATATTCTTATACATGTCTTTATCATAATTTTGAATTTAATATTAAAACTTTATAACACAAGTATTTACGATCTTACTAAATTTTAAAATAGTAATTTTTTTTTTGAGACAGAGTCTCACTCTGTCACCCAGGCTGGAGTGCAGTGGCACAGTCTTGGCTCACTGCAACCTCCGCCTCCCAGGTTCAAGCAATTCTTATGCCTCAGCCTCCTGAGTAGTTGGGACCACAGGTGATGCCACCACACCCGGCTAATTTTATATTTTTAGTAGAGGCGGGATTTCACCATATTGGCCAGACTGGCCTTGAACTCCTGACCTCAGTGATCCACCCACCTCAGTCTCCCAAAGTGTTGGGATTACAGGTATCAGCCACTGTGCCTGGCCTAAAATAGTAATTTTTATAATTAAATTGTTACCCAGTAATTTATTAATTTCATAGAGCATATTTTACTTAGTAAGCTCACTGTTGTAATTTGTGGATAGTTCTAAATTTTTCCTATTGTAAATAATTATGTGTTCAACATCTTTGTACTTAGTTTTTCATGTGTGGGAGGATCCAATCATCATCCATATGAATTACTGGCTCAAGACGGAGATTACAAATAACATATAAATGCTAAGATTATGAGAATGTTGTATAAATTATTTTGTCTCAGCTGTACAATAAGAATATGCTCTGTTAACTGTTGCTCTATTGACTCTATGTTATTCTAGAGACACTATGCTATTGTGATCATAAAGACATGTAACATAATGCACTATAGTTTTTTTCTTTCAATAAACAATAGATTAATTCAGTTCTGCAGTCAAAAAGGATCTTACTGACACACATTTGATGAAACTCAATTTGAAAAACTAAGTTTCCTCGTGTGAAAGAATATAATCTGTGAGTTGGAAATGGCTCAAAGCTCTCTAGAGTAGAACTAATTTAAATGTTTATTTGACTTGAGATCTGTGTATGCATGGTGTAAAAATGAGGCATAATTAACTTGATTCAGATCAAATAAAATGAGATACATAGGGTAGTGAATAACTTTCTTTTTGCTGAATTTTAGAGTCCTGTTCTTGATCTCATCTCGTTGACTCGGCTTCTTCCCAGGCGCACCTTGTCACAATTAATAAGCAGATCAGGGAAAACTAACCAGGTTCTCTACTTCCTTCTTCACACTTTGAGCCTTCTAGCCATTGTTCTTTATCTAAGTCAGAAGTTGACAAGAACTACTCTAACATTTTTCGACTATTTTTTAATGACATAGTACTTGCCATAAAATGAACATTTATAATAGCTCTTCTTATAGATGACCTCTATCTATGTCGTTATAGATGAGTCCAATTGCTGCTATTTAGAAGTTGAAGAGATGTTTATTTCCTAAACTGTCCTAGAGTTGGTGTGGAAACTATATGAAGAAGGAAAAAATGAAGATGTTGTTTTCTTAGGTTAGCATTAATTCTGCTTTGCTCCATGCCTCCATTGTTCAAAGGCCGTATGTTGGATAAAAACCTGGATACTTTCTATTGACAGTGTTCATTCTTGGTTAACAGAATTAGGCCTGAAAGCATATAAAAACCATTCCTAAAATAAAAGACAGACATTAATTTTATATTATGAAAAACATCAGTGATAAACTGCAAAGACATAATAAAATTGCACAGATTATACTCTATTTATTATCAGAATTCTTATTAGTCTGAAAATTGTCACTGAAGAGCAAAGTGTTTCAAATTTGTCAGTATGTAATAAGGCATGTAATTGAAAATGAATAAAAACATAAAGCATTGAACATGAATAAAAACCATAGAGCCATTGCAGCAATGTGTAGACCTTACAACCATCTTTCATTCTATTAAAATATGAAAGGGAGAAAAGAGCTTCAAGATGGCTGACTAGAGGCACCTGGTACTCACCTCCACCACAAAGAAGAACCAAAATAGTGAGTCGATATTAATCACACTTCTAATAGATGATCTAAGGGAGAACACTGGAATTTAATAAAGAAGCGTCAGCAAACACCTACAGCAAGCAACGAGAGAGAAGGAAGCAGCCTGCTCTGCTGGGATCAACTGGGAACCTGGAGGGGCTCCCTAATGCAGGGAAAGGCTGAAGAAATCATACAGAGACCGCACCACTACACACACCTGGAATCAAAGCCAAAGTACCCTGCCAGACCAACACCACAGATACAACTTCAGGAAAAAGTACTCCCCTATGAAAGCAAATCCAAAAAATTGGAAGAAGCAACTGTTACACCAGACGCACAGATATCAATGTAAGGACACAAGAAACATGAAAAAGCAAGGAAATATAACACCTCCAAGGGAGCAAATAATTCTCCAGCAGCAGATTCCAATGGAAAAAAACCAAGTATGAAATCCCCCCAAAAAGAATTTAAGATAATGATACTGAAGAATCTCATGAGATACAAGAGAACACAGAAAAACAATACAAAGAAACTAGAATTCAATTCAGTGTATGAATGACAAATTTGAAAGAGATAGATTTCATTAAAATAATCAAATGTAGATTTCTGTGTTAAAAAGGGATGTTCAAATTTTCTTAAAATGAATTTTGCAATAACATCATTTAGTATTTTTCAGTATAGTAAATATTAGGTAGGTAGACAGTGAAAACTCCACAATAATAATATTTAATACTCTATGTAAACTATGTGAATAAAATAGTTATTAGTAATTCTTTTGAGTCTTGTATCTATTCATCAGCATAACACATCTCTGCATAATTTACGGTTTAACTGAAAAGCAGGAACTAAATTATACCACCTTAGTTTACAAAAATACAGAAAGAAAGTATTAACATAAATAAAACTAACAATAGCCTGTCATGTAATTAGAAGAAGAAAAGCTAAATATTTTTTCAGCATCTGAAGCAGTTTTATAAAAATGACAACAGTTATTCAAATTATAAGCAATTTAATATAATCTGAATATAATCAGAGGTCCAAGATTAATTGAAAGTTTTATAACCCGTATCTTTGTTTTTAAGATAAAAATATTCTTGATATTGCAAAGCAAAATTGAAATATTTTAAAGTGATTTCAAAATGAGGATACTAGAAAGTGAGAAATTAAGACAGAGAACCACTTCATTGTTCACACAACTCCACATACGCACACATGTTCCCACTGTTGTGGGGAGAAATTATGCCATTTCAGCTATTCCTAATAATATTCTCATTTGGCGGATTTAAGTCAGCACCTTAATATCATTCTAGCATAATTTTTATGGTCTAATACAAAATGATTTTAGGTTAGATTTTGGTAGAAAACAGCCAAGGCCCATTTGGCTGCTACTTTTCTTGGAAGAGAAAAAAAATGAAAGCTTTATCTTAATTAAAGTTTAATTAAGGATCACGTTTGGCAGTACTTTTCACACCGATCTACACCAGCAGATTTTCTAGGGCTTAACTTTATCGTGCAGAAAATCCTCTTTTATTACTCCCAACCTGTTGTAAAAGCTGTTGGCACAGAGAGCTGGTTGCTTCATTCAGACGCCTTGTTTGCCACTGGAAATATCCCAAGTCTCTAGAGATAGCACCACAGTGGTTCAATTTAATATCTGTCCTATCACTACAAGACTCCAGCTCATTATTAATGATACTATTCATTAATTTCTTGTTGGGCTGATGTTGTTATTTATTAAAATATTAAAGAATGCCTCTGGGACACATGTATAATGAGGGACACCTCAGTTTCGTGAGCGGTACCAGCTGAAGGAATGAATGAACACACTACAGCTTTGCCCACCCTACGCTGCACCATTCCTCCCTCATTAGTCCTGCTACATCTCTGAGTGACACTGTAAATTCATTTTGTGCTCTGTCCAATCAGAGCTTAATACAAATGCAGGGCCCTTTTTTTAATGAGCCATTCCTATGCAAAATGAATTGACTACTGTCTAACTCATCTAATCCGCCTGTATTTTGGGGAAGAACTAAATTGCCTGTATTTATATGGGAAATAAATAAAAGTTGACATATTTTTTCCTTTTCAGTCTTACATTTGGAAAATTTCAACATAATAAATTCTCCATCTTAAGAACCTGCCACCTTAGTTAACTAAATCCCAGCATGACATTTAAACATGTGATCGTCGTATTTAAAAAAGCCTAAACAAGCAGTTTGTACACGGCAGTGGTCATTTGATGTGTGTTTGCACATGCATTCAGGTGCAGACTACAGAAATTCTGAGGATGCTTGATGTATTTGCTCACCCTTTTAATACATAGGTATTTAAAGACATCCTTTAAGTGTGCTAAAATGTATATGGTAGTATAAAAGAGAAAGTATGTGAAATGTTATAACATTTTCAACTGTGTAGGGAGTAAATAATATTAAAATATTTTTATTAGAGAAGAAAAATCTTATTTTTTGATTCCCTTGCTTGTCAATGAATGTACAGAGTGAAATCTGCATAACAATTGAGGTAGCATCTGAAGGTAAAGTTTTAATTTGTTCTATATGGTTGTTATTTTCTCTCCTGTGCAAATAATTACTCTGGTGAAGAAATACCACACTGTTTTGAAGGGATTAACTGGGCATAATTGCAGCCTGTTTTGATCCCTCTTTTAATAATGAATTCTTTCAATCTATATCTGGTAGAGCAGCTTTGTAGGGATAGTTTAAAAGCTTTTATAGATGCCTATGCAATCTTTATATTGTGAATTTCTACCTGTTTGTTTCTGAGCAGAAAAAGGCTTTGTATTTATATGGTAGCATCGAAGCTGTACATTGCAAATCTTAACCCACATTCGCCTAAAATAATAAATTATGGTTGTTTTAAACCCTTCCAATGGCTTTTGTTTTAGTATACATCCATTGTAGATTATATTCTGTTGAAAGTAGAGTTTATAGCATGTTTTATTTTGAAATATTAATTTTATAAAATATTTTTTCCTAACAAGTGTACAAGTGTTCAAAATCTTTCGCAAAAATAAAGTATGCTAAATAGGCTGCAAAATCTTTCAATTGTTTAAGTTTGCAAATCTTGAACTATTAGTGACCTGATTTTAATACTTCAGTGTATTGGCTTCACAATCATGTCTTACAAAGGTACTGGTTGTGAGGCCATATATTTTCCAAGTCCTGATTAAGATAGATTATAATATCCTGTTTTAGTTTATTGGTATTAATCTTATTAAAGAAGGGAATGGGAGTTTATGTCTTTCAAAGCGACTGGAACCATAATGACCAAGAGATTTTCAAGGCAGCAGGTCAGAAGGATTTAATGAAATTTTAACACTGAAAAAAAGGAATTAAAGAATTTCCTTAAGCATATATGTGTGTATATGCTTAATATGTATATCAAATACATATATATATATATATATAAATAGAGGCTGATATATATACATAGCATATATATAAATAGAGGCTGAAAAGATAAAAGTTGAGGGGAACATAATCACATTTTAACAAAATCATGAGTGCGAAGAAGAGGTTATCATGTTTTTACACAATATCTGAAAAGTGAAACTTGACTGTTTTGGAAGGATGTTTTATGTCAAATCAAATGATAGTAAAATAGAAAAAAAAGTGTTACTATTATTCCTCCTAGAAAGTGAGCTGCATTCTTTATGGAAATAAATACTTTGATACTTTGAAACCTGCTCAAAACCCTTGGAATGGAAAGTAAGACAAAGAGGGCTCCAGGTCAGTGGAAAAACATTTAGTGTGATATCAGACTTGAGGATTGAGGATAGGTGGGGAGGGAGAAAAATGTGTTTATTTCTTTGATGAGGGAGCTGGTAGAAAAATGTGATAGAAAGAGGATCTGCAGATGACTGAGCCATTGCCCTTCTTCTCAAGGTCAGTAAAATCCACTAATATCACCACATGATTGCTGTGAGAAGATCTTGGGGTGGAAATCAGTGAAAGGCTTATCTTCAGCAAAGGTATAACAGTTTATGCAGATATGGGAATGCTAAAATACAGAGAATCAGTGAAACTAGGAGTTGAAACCAAAATAATAAATTGTTTTATAGATGGGAAACTCCCAGCTACAGCAGGATGACACACAAATTCCTACAGATAGTGCTAGAAGAACCCATTCTCATTGATTCTTTTGAGTCCAACAAGCCCTCTAATTTACAGATAATGAAAAACACATTAAGAAATTAAATGGCACATCTAATTATGCACCAGTTACTGTAGTTAGTGTAATTTCTACTCTACCATGTTTTCACAGAGTGGTTATAGGCTCTTAATGCTGAGAAGTAGTGCAGAATTAAAGTATATAGTCCAGAAGATCAGAGATAAAATCATGCATAAAATTATGTATGCATAATGGGCAACACAGTTTCAGGATTTATTTAAACAAGTATGACTAACATCATAGGAAGTAGTTAGATATTATGACAAGAATTTCCTTGAATCTCTCTACCAGAGACAAATGCTTTGCATGCATTGACCAGTGGTATGAAATTCTTGGATTCTTATGCCACTTTGATTACTTTATATGAGAAAATATTCATTAACTACACCATTCTGAAGGATTAAATAATAAAGACAAGTTTCTTCAGGAGTTATGAGGAAAAGAAACATAATAATTTATCACTGATATTACCTTTAAAATTCCAAGTTAAAGTATCTACTTAGTGGATATTACCATCATTAAATGAGTACAGTTAGATTTTGAGAGTCATATTTTCGGCTTTACAAATGTGCAGTATCTTGAGATTTCTTTTGCAGTGTAATCTTAAGCCTTTGGATTAAGAAGCAGAAGTGGAATGTACTGTTTGTTTAAGTAAATGAGTCAACATTTTTGTTAATTTTCATAGAATCAATTTAAATAGTTGGTCTTAAAAATATAATGCAAAGGGTAAACATTCTGCATGCAATTATTTAATATTATTTTTAATATAGCTTAAAGAGGAGAGATCAGATTTTCAACTATCTCTTCACTGTCTTTTATCACATATATCTTAAACCGTTTTTGGCAACCAATCATTATTGTTTACCATCTTTCCAATACTAAGTTAATATTTGTATTCCCCAAAATGATTCATGAGGGATAGGGAGAGCTTAAACTAAAGTATATTGTTTAGAAGAATTATTTTTCTAAATTTATGTTTGGAATCAAGTATTTGATTTTTCAGTTCCTCAGAATATTAAACTAAATAAAATAATCTTTTTTCCTAGCCATATCTTCATATGCATATTTAGAAATCAGTTATTTTTATACTATATTTTATTCAGATTTTCTATACAAACTGAGGAGTTTTTAAAACTTTAGTAAAAATGGCTATTTAAAAAGTGAATGAAAAAGGCGATTTATAATCTAGGATTCTCTCAAAAGAAACGGAATCTTAGACTGCGACTTTGTCTCTACTTTTCTAGAAACTGAATCTAACAATGACAATTCAAAGGAAACACTTACTTTAAAAATAACATTAAAAGGATAAATTATGTCACAGACATGTAGAAAACTATTTTGTTCTTTGGTATAGAAGAGGGAGAATGAAATTTTATAATCAAAACAAGTGTCCTGCCAGCTTTGTCAAACAGCAGATGGTTGTAGATGTGCAGCCTTATTTCTGGGCTCTCTATTCTCTTCCATTGATTTACATGCCTGTTTTTGTACCAGTACAATGCTGTTTGGTTAGTGTAGCTTTGTAGTATAGTTTGAAGTCAGGTAACATGATGCCTCCAGTTTTGTTCTTTTTGCTTAGAATTGCCTTGACTAATTGCACTCTTTTTCAGTTCCATATGAATTTTAAAATAGTTTTTTTCTAGTTCTGTGAAGAATGTCATTAGTAGCTTGATAGGAATGGCATTGAATCTGTAAATTGTTTTGGGCAATATGACCATTTTGATGATAATTTATTCTTCCTATCTGTGACCATGGGACGCTTTTTTATTTGTTTGTGTCTTCTCTGAGCTCTTTGAAGAGTGTTTAAAATTTTTCATTGTAGAGATCTTTCACCTCTCTGGTTAGCTGTATTTCTAGATATTTTATTATTTTTGTGACAGTTGTGAAAGACACTGACTTTCTGATTTGACTTTTGATTTGGTGGTGTTGCTGTACAGGAATGCTAGTGATTTTTGTACATTGATTTTGTATCCTGCAACATTGCTGAAGTTATTTATTGGCTAGCAGAGATCTGGGGCCACGACTATGGGTTTTTTTAGATAAAGAATCATGTTGTCTACAAACAGGGATAGTTTGACTTCCTCTCTTCCTCTTTGGATGTCCTTTATTTCTTTCTTTTGCCTGGTTGCTCTGGCTAGGACTTCCAGCTTTTGCCCATTTAAAATGATGTTGGCTGTTGGTTTGTCATAGATGACTCTTATTATTTTGAGGTATGTTCCTTTAATGCCTAGTGTATTAAGAATTTTAACCTGGAAGGGTGTTTAATTTTATCAAAGGCCTTTTATGCATCTATTGCAAAATCATGTGGTTTTTGTCTTTAGTTCTGCTTATGCAACGAATCACATTTATTGATTTGCATATATTGAACCAACCTTGCATCCCGGGGGAGAAGCCTACCCAATCATGGTGGATTTGCTTTTTGATGTGCTGCTGGATTAGGTTTGCATTTTGTTGAGGATATTTACATCAATGTTCATCAAGGATATTGGCCTAAAGTTCTTTTGGTTGTTGTGCCTCTCTGAGGATTTGGTATCAAGATGATGTTGGTCTCATACAAAGAGTTGTGGAGGAGTCCTTTCTCCTTAATTTTTTGGAATAGTTTCTGTAAGAATGGTACCAGCTCTTCCTTGTACATCTGGTAGAATTTGGCTGTGAATCCATCAGGTCCTGGGCTTTCTTTGTTGGTAGGCTATTTATTACTGATTTAATTTAGCAGCTCATTATCAGTCTGTTCAGGGAATCTGTTTCTTCTTGTCTCAGTTTTGGAGGGTGTATGTGTCCAGGAAATTTTCCTTCTCTTCTAGGTTTTCTAGTTTGTGTGTGTAGAGGTGTTCACGGTATTCTCTGATGGTTGTTTGTTTTTCTGTGAGTTCAGTGGTAATATGTGCTAACATGGTTTTGCTCTGTGTTCCCACCCAAATCTTATGTTTAACTGTAATTCTCAGTGTTGGGGGAAGGACCTGGTGTGAGGCAATTGGATCATGGAAACAGATTTCCCCCTTGTTGTTCTTGTGAGTGAGCTCTTACAAGATCTTGTTGTTTGAAAGTGTGTAGCACTTCCCCCTTAACCCTTTCTCTCCTGCTCTGCCATGGTAAGATGTGCTTGCTTCCCCTTCACCTTCTACCATGATTGTAAGTTTCCTGAGGCTTCCCAGCTATGCTTTCTGTACAGCCTACAGAACTGTGAGTGAATTAAACCTCTATTCTGCATACATTACCCAGTCACAGGTAGCTCTTTATAGCAGTGTGAGAATGAACTAATATCCTTCTTGTCACTTTTGATTACATTTATTAGAATCTTCTCTCTTTTTTCTTTATTAGTCTATTTTATTATTATTTTTAAATACAGCTCCTAGATTCTTTATTTTTTGAATGTTTTATCACATCTTGATTTTCTTCAGTTCCACTCTGATTTTTATTGTTTCTTATCTTCTGCTAGCTTTGGGGTTGATTTGTTCATGCTTCTCCAATTCTTTCAGTTGTGAAGTTCATTAATTTGAGATCCTTCTAACTTTTTGATGTGGGCATTTTGTGTTGTGAATTTTCCTCTTAACACAGATATAGCTGTGTCCCAAAAATTCTGGTATGTTTTATTTTTGTTCTCACTATTTTCAAAAAGATTCTTGAATTCTCCCTTAATTTTGTTGTCTACCCCAAAGTCATTCAGGAGCATGTTGTTTAATTTCCATGCGATTGCATGACTTTTATAGTCTTGAGTGATTTTGAGTGCATTGGTTTTGAGTGATTTTCATAGTCTTCACTTTGTTTTTATTGTGCTGTGGTCCAAGAGTGTGTTTGGCATAATTTCAGTTATTTTACAATTGTTGAGAATCGTTTTATGTCCAACTTTTTCTGTGCTGTGGTCTAAGAATGTGTTTAGTATAATTTCAGTTCTTTAACAATTGTTGAGAATTGTTTTATGTCCAACTATGATGTCACTTTTAGAGTATGTGCCATATGGAGATGAGAAGAATGTGTATTCTGTTGTGTTTTTTTGGGGTGGGGGGAGGCGGTGGAGAGTTATGTAAAGGTCTATCAGATCCATTTGGTCCAGTGCTGAGTTTAGGTTCCGAATATCCTTGTTAATTTTCTGTCTCAATGATCTCTTTAATACTGTCAGTGGAGCATTGAAATCTCTCATTATATTGTGTGGGAGTCTATGTCTGTTTGTAAATCTCTAAGATCTTGCTTTATGAATCTGGGTGCCCATGTGTTGAGTGCATATATATTTAAGACAGTTAGGTCTTCTTGTTGAATTGAACTCTTTACTATTACATAATTCCCTTCTTCATCTTTTTTGATCTTATCTTTGACAAAGCTGATAGAACAAGCAATGCAGAAAAGACTCTCTAGTCAGTAAATGGTGCTGGGATAACTGGTTAACCATATACAGATGATTGAAGCTGGATTACTTCCTTACATCATTTAAAAAATCAACTCAAGATGGATTAAAGACTTAAATGTAAAACTCACAACTGGATATAAAAATCCTGGTAGACAACCTAGGAAATACCATCCTGGACATAAGAACAGGCAAAGATTTCTGGATAAAGACATCAAAAGCAATCGCAACAAAAGCAAAAATTGATGCGTGGTATCTAATTAAACTTAGGAGCTTCTGCATTGCAAAAGAAACTCAACTGAGCAAATAGACAAACCTACAGAATGGGAGAAAATATTTGGAAACTGTGCATCTGACAAAAAGTCTAATATCCAGCATCTATAAGGAACTTAAGCAAATTTACAAGAGAAAAACAAACCCATTAAAAAGTGGGCAAAGGCCATGAACAGACACTTCTCAAAAGACAACAAACATGCAGCCAACAAGCATATGAAAAAAAGCTCAATATCAGTGATCATTAGCAAAATGTAAATCAAAACCACAAAGTGATACCATCTCACACCAGTCAGAATGGCTATTAGTAAAAATAAAAAATATCACAGATACTGGTGAGGCTGCAGAGAAAAGGGAACACTTATAAGCTGTTGTTGGGAGTGTAAATTAGTTCAGCCATTGTGGAAAGCACTATGACGATTTGACCCAGCAGAACTTCCACTATACCCAGAAATCCCATTACTGGGTGTATACCCAGATGAATATAAATCATCTACCATAAAGACACAATTTTCATTGCAATATTATTCACAAGAGCAAAGACATGGAATCAACCTAAATGCCCATTTATTTATCTGACAGATTGGATAAAGGCAATTATTCTGAGCAAACTGACACAGAACAGAAAACCAAATACTGCATGTTCTCACTTTTAACTGGGAGCTAAAAGTTAAGAACTTATAAAAACAAAAAAAGGAAACAACGGAAACTAAATCTTATTTTGGATGGTAGGGTATGGGAGAAGGGAGTGTAGCAGAAAAGATAACCACTAGGTACTGGCCTTAATACTTGTGTGATGAAATAATATGTACCACATACCCCTATGACACATGTTTACCTATGTAACAAACCTTCACATGTACCCCCAAACCTAAAATAAAAGTTAAAAAAAAAAAGGAATTACGTGGAAGCACTATAATGAAAGTGATAATTTATCAATAACTTAATTATTTAAAGAAATGAAATTGTCTTCCCCATTTAATAAATGGTGCTGGGAAAATTGGCTAGCCATAAGTAGAAAGCTGAAACTGGATCCTTTCCTTACTCCTTATACGAAAATTAATT
>NW_012099210.1:5854374-5868916 GCF_000951045.1 Mandrillus leucophaeus
GACTGTAAACTAGTTCAACCATTATGGAAAACAGTGTGGCGATTCCTCAAGGATCTAGAACTAGAAGTACCATTTGACCCAGCCATCCCATTACTGGGGATATACCCAAAGGATTATAAGTCATGCTGCTATAAAGACACATGCACACGTATGTTTATTGTGGCACTATTCACAATAGCAAAGACTTGGAATCAACCCGAATGTCCATCCGTGACAGACTGGATTAAGAAAATGTGGCACATATACACCGTGGAATACTATGCAGCCATAAAAAAGGATGAGTTCGTGTCCTTTGTAGGGACATGGATGCAGCTGGAAACCATCATTCTCAGCAAACTATCGCAAGGATAAAAAACCAAACATCACGTGTTCTCACTCATAGGTGGGAATTGAACAGTGAGATCACTTGGACACAGGAAGGGGAGCATCACACACTGGGTCCTATTGTGGGGAGGGGGTAGAGGTGAGGGATAGCATTAGGAGACATACCTAATGTAAATGATGAGTTAATGGGTGCAGCACACCAACATAGCGCATGAATACATATGTAACAAACCTGCACATTATGCACATGTACCCTGGAACTTAAAGTATAATAAAGAAAAAAAGAAAAACAAAATGTACATATGTTTCATCTTAGAAAAGAAAGCAAATTTTCTTTTAGTTTTAATCTCCAGTTAGCATCTAAAGAAAACTTACTTCTAAGATTTGTAAATACAATACTATTTTACTAGTTTTCAATGAAAAGCATGGTCACACGTCATAAGAATTCTGAAGTTTGATCTGTCAGTATCCCTAAATCAATAGCTGTTCAAGTCTCCCTTACTGGAGAAAATTCAGCTATTTCTCTTTATCCTTTTGTGCATTTGATTACTCTTGACTTGAAATGACCTATTAAAAAAAATGGTAAACTTTGAAGTTGTACAGTTGCTATTGTTTGCTTAAAAAAAAAAAAAAAACTTTTAAAGAGGTCTTTTTTTGTAGTTATAAAAATGCTGTCTCTAAGATGAGCCATTTTCTTTGCAAGCATCATCCAGAGGCAAATATGATCATTTCCGTTTTCCAAAAATGTACCTAGACCCATAAAAATACTATTTGTACCATAAGATGGAAAAGGAACATTGCCATGTTGTGGTCAGATTCCAAGCTGGAGTTTAGCCCAGTGTCTTGGCTCTGACCATTGTAGCAAGTAGCCGTGTGTGGAAGGGCATGATCATTCATGGTCACAACTTCAAAAGTTACTCTTTTTGAAACTCTGTCATTTTTTATAGCTCATTAAGAGTTTGTCACTTTTTTTTTGGTATTATTTATGGGGGTAGAAAAGGCAGAAGTAATGAACTTTTAAAACCAAGTAAAGAAATGCTTTCTAAATTTGTATTTACCAATTTTAAGAATTTATCTAGGACTTTGGGAAAAACTTTTATTTGCAATAGCCATGCAGGTGGTGCCTATTTTTCTTTCTATTTCCTAAGAAACATTAATCTTTTAGGAATCCCTGAGATGTGTGGGCAGATTTGGGGAAATTATATATGTGTGTGTGTGTATATATATATGTGTGTGTGTGTGTGTGCATGTGTGTATATATATACACACACACATGCATTTATACATATTCATATGTTAACTCATTTTGAATTACTAACATTATATTTTGATTACAATTAAAACTAGATCCATTTCTGGTTAGAATATAGAAAGTTACAGCAGATCTGTACTTTAAAAACTAGGGAACTATACTGTCATATAAGTTAAAAGGCATAGAAAACTGTGGTTATAAGAAACGTAAAGGACCTCAATTCTATAAAGGAAGATAGATGGATAAATATATATTAGTAGCCACTGTTTTTTGATGGTTGCTTTAGTCACTTTGGGCCTGAGTGATACAAGTGAGCAGAACGTGGAGCTCCCTTTAGCTGAGGGATTGTATGTGAGAAGAAGCCAGTGAAACTGTAATGAACACGCTGACCAGTGTGACCTACTGGAATCTCAGGACCCCTTAACTCACTGATTGTGCCACCACTCATCACTGTCAGTTTTCCCTTAAAGATTTTGTTGGAGGTGAAAGACTAATGAGCTAGCCTGGAAAGGCAGAGAAAAAAACTCCCACAGACGAATGGTTAGGGGACAGTTCTTCTTGCAAAGGGGACCAGCAATAAAACACAAAAATGTTCAAGCCCTCAAAACATTTTCACATGAGGTAAATGATACTAAATAAAGCTGCAAACCAGCCTCAACACAGTTCAGTTCTCAAATACATCCAGGCGATCAGCCTCTTACCCTACCTGACTTATGAGAATGGGACATACCTTGCCTGGGGAAAAATATATATCAAATGACCTACCACTTTCAAAATAAAGAATCTGTGCCATGTAATCAAAACTGTGAAATACATGGAAAGATGCAAGAACATGTGAACCATGTAATGTGAGAAAAATTATTCCATAGAAGCAGAAATACAAATGATACAAACATTGTAATCCCAGACACATACTTCAAAATAGCTACCATAGATGTGTAATAGAAAATAAGGAAAAAAATGGAAAATGAAAGAATGATAAAAAATTCAACAACATATTAGAATCTTGAAGGAAAAATAACTTGTGGACATTCTAGAAACAAAAATAAAATACCTGAAATGAGTTAAGTGGATAAGTTTACAACAACTGAATGTGGCAGAAGAAATGCCCAGTGAACTCAAAGAAAGAGATTCAGTCTGAAGTAGAAAGAAAAAACAAAGAAAGAAAAAGCAGCAGAAAATAATGTCAGAGATGTGAGACCCTGCCATGTCATCTAACGTGTAATTGAAGACCCAAAAGGAAAGAAGAGAAAGAACAGGAATACTTTTGATAAAGTTATTACCAAAAATTTCTTTAAAACTGATAAAAAGAATTCAATCTCCATATTCAAGAAGTTTAGCAAACCCCGAGTAAGATCAATGCAAAGAAATTCATACCTAGGTACATCATAGTGTAATTGCTAAAAACCAAAGTTAAAGAGAAAACCTTACAACCAGCCAGAGGAAAAAGATATAATATTTACAGGGGAGCAACAATGATTAAAGGCTTATTTCTAAATACAAACATTGGAAGTCAAAATTATAATGGAATACTAACTCTAAAGTTGTAAGGCAAATAATTGTCAGATTATAATGCTATATTCATTGAAAACCACTGAAAAATGGAATCAAATAAAGACATTTTTAGAACGATTAAGAGAATCCATTGCCAGAAGACTCACATTATAGGAAATACTACAGGAAAATTTTCAGGTTGAAAGGAAATGTTCTAGATAAGAATATGAGACTGCAGGAATACAGTAAATATTTGGGTAAATATTAAAGACACTTTTTAATCTTTTTAAAGAAATTTACTCTTTAATGCAACAAATTTACTCTTTAATGCAACAAAAATGATGTTGGATTTTAAGACATGTAACCTACATAGAGGTAAAATATAGCATCCAACAGTACAGATTATAAGAGAAGAGAATCAATAGAAGTATGCTCTTGCTAGATTCTTACATTATTTATAAAGGAGTAAAACACTAATGTGATGTAGACTCTAATTAGTTAAACATGTATATTGTAATCGCTAGAGTAGCTAATTAAAAATACAAAATGTTTAAAAAGCCAGTAGAGGATTTAAAACATAATTATAAAAAAGTTCTTTATTAACTTAAAAAAAGCAAGAAAGGACAGAATAAAGAAGCCAAATTGATGTGCAAACATGAAAACAAATAGCAGAACATATTTAAACCTAGCTGTACAAATTACAGTATAAAGTTTTAATAAAAGTTTCTGTTTAAAAAATTTTCAGGCAGTATAAAACAAAACCCAAATATAGTATACATGTATTGTAATTCCAAAGCAAAAGCATGGCAAAACCTATATTGCACTATGCTAATATTGGATCAAGTAGACTTTAAGTCAAAGAGAATTATGAAAGATAACAGAAGACATTTCAAAGTGGCAAATGGGTCAATTCAGCAGGGAGTCCCAAGTATTCTAAATGTATATGCAATTAACATCCTAATTTCAAAGTCTATGAAGACAAATCAGGAAAATAGACAAAAAAGATGTAGACAAATTCCCAATAATAGTTGAAGACCTATCTCTCAGTAATTTTTAAAACAAGTGGACAACTAAAGAAGTTTACAGAACATCTGAATAATTTTAACAAAATTGAGCGAATTAACATTTTTATAGAACATTATGCACAACCACTACAGAATATATGGGCATATAGAATTTTCACCAAAATAGGCCACATACTAGGCCATAAAGCAAGTGTCAGATCATTTGTTGAGTAGTATCTACAGAGAATGACCTGCAAATGCTCCTTAAACACTGGAGTGGGAGGGCAGTTGGAGGAGGCCTCACAGGTCAGCTGTCTCCATCATCTCCATGGATCCCTCACATTTCATATTGGGCTAGGCTGTTTTGGATCGTTTCTTTTTAGCACCTCACCTAGACAGGAATACTTGCAGACTGAAGGAGTCATACTCCATCTTACTTCCAGGTGTTTGTACTCTACACAGCCTCAACTTCACTCTTGATTTTGCTTGGGGAATTTGTTCTTTCTTTTGAGGATATACCTTAATTCCTCTTCATTAGGAAGTTTCCTTGTCACCCGAAGCTGTAACGCCTTGCTGTGCATTTTCAAAGCACCCTGTGCTTATGTTTCTCATAGTTCTTATTAAATTAGGTTTTGTTTTTACCTTTCTGACACCCAGCTGTAAACAAACCAATATTTTTTCATGTCTTGAGAACAGAAACTATGTTCTTCATATTTTGTCTACAGTGCATGGTATGATAAAGTTTTTGCATTACAGTGATTAAGAATAAATAAAAATGTTTATGAGTATCAATATAAAGAGTCAATATTACCAGAAAAGATAGTTTCTTTTTTCTACCTTTTTAGTTAGGTCTCTCTGTTCTCTTGAACAGCAATAACTTTTTGTTGAAATGGTAACAAAGAGACTTGTTTTATTTTAATGATTGTGCAGAACATACATATTTTTCCAACTCATTTTTATTTGAACTGAGAACTGTCATCTTCCCTTCTCTATTTGTCAAATATTTACTGAGAGTTCAACATGTGCTAAGCATGGTATGGCCTGAGGGAGGGAGAGAATTAAAACTAAATCAGAATATTTTGTCTCCTTAAATATATTATAATCAAGTAATGGATACAACACATGTATATAAGCAGTTCTATTATAACATACAAAATGTTATTAGGCATAATATAGTTCTATAGAAATTCTAGCAAAGAAGGAATCTGATTAATTACTCAATTGTTGGGTGGTCAAGGAAGGCTTCATAAGGGAATGTACATTTCACATGATCTTTTCAGAAGGAATGGGATTTGGGCACAGCGAGATAGGGAAGAAGGACATTCAAGGTCAGTGAACTATTTGAGCAAAGGCACAGAGATGATAAATAAAGATGTGTGAAAGGGAAGTTTTTCAGTTGTCTGGATTACAAGGTGGAAATAATTCATTGAAACAAAGATTGGAATGGTGGAATTGATATCAGCGTGACAAGTCCAGATTTTATTATGCTTGTGGGCATTAGATGAGGATATCTTGCATTTTCTGAAACTAGATAATTTGCTGTAGTCTTTCCAAGTTATATGGAGTATATGTGGAGATTGACTGTTGCTTCTCCTTAGTATACAGGTTCCCAGAATAGCCTCCCAAAAGTTCAAACTTAAAATTTAAAAACATAACCTTCCAACAAAAACAATTTGGGAAGCTGTTTTTAAAGAACAGTGCTAACCTTTTGGTTATGCATTTCTTCTATTGTTTCTATTATTTCTATATGAATTGTATATGGTAATCGAAGGATATTTCAGAATCACACCTCTTCAAATTTGTAGTATGCCTTGTAAAACATTTCCTGAGGTTTGATGTGTACTCCACAGTGTCAATAAAACAGCAATTTCACATAAAGAACTCAGCAGTTGAAAACCGAATAAATTGTTAATGCTTTTTAACCCTAGATTGTTTTTCTATGCAAAATCAGGAGGAAATAATTTTAGAAGAGAAATAAAAAATGTGATTGTTATAATTGAATGTTTTTGAACTGCTACTGTTAAGGTTTCAGAGAATCTGTTGTGAGGGTTAATAACTCTTGGAAAGGGGAACATTTTTATATCCTCAGCAATGTGCAGAACTGTGAGATATTTCCAAGGATAATTTTCTTGAAGTTAAAATTGGAATTATTTAGGTTCATTTAGCAGACAAAGTTTGCTACAATTTTTTTGGAACTCTATGATAAGATGACAAGATTTCTCATTTATAAAACCTGGACAGATTATTAGAAGGCCACAAACCACACTCTGGGGACATTTCCAGATTTCCCCATTTACATAGAGTCCAATTGAAAAATAATTGGAAAATTTTCAAGCTGAATATTACATAAGTAATCCTCTTGGATTCTTTACTCATCTTTTTCTTTGTTCAAATAGTTAATTTTGATGAGCTCCATGAAACCTGTGAAACAGTGAAAATGCCATTATTAACTACATTCAGGCTTTTGGTACAATTTCTATTTATCAAAATTTAGTGCTAATTTGTATAGGAATACTTGGAATAAATACTACTTTTTGAAGTCCTCTAATGTAGACAGATTTGTCTCATAAAGAACAATACTTATTTTTTTAATTAAAAAGGATCATTTCAGTGGAAAATCATTTTAATGTGACAATGATTTTCAGATATTAGAATCAATTGGATCACACTTTTAAAAATTACATATAACTAGAAAAATTTAGATTGCAGTAAATTCATAACAATTGACTGAATTCCTAAAGTCTCACTAACTGGTCAACTAAACCAAGATTTGTTTAGAAGATTTCTCATTGATTCGTCGTAAGGAGGTGAAGTGCTTTCTCACAAATGGGATACTATGGCAAGTAGCATGTGATTTTTCTTCAAGCTAGAGCATCAAAATAAGATTAATTAGACCACCACAATATTCTGATAAGAAAAATCACTTTATTAAGTAAATACACATTACTTTTTCCCATCTTTAAAATAAAGATATAATTTACATACAGTAACATTTACTCCTTTCAGTGTACAGTTGTGTGGGTTTTATAATTACATATAGTTTTGTAACATCAAGAAATAGAAGAGTTTTATCATGCTGCAAACTTCTTACATGTCTCTTTCAGTCAACTTTTTTCCTCAACCCAGCCCCTGGCAACTACTGATATGTTTTCTATCCCTGAGAATTTGGACAGTTTCAGAATATCATGTAGATGAAATCACAGTGCTAGACCTTTCGATTCTGGCTTTTCTCACTTAGCATAATACATTTGAGATTTATCCATGATGTTGTTGCTGTAACGGTAGTTATTACCTTGTCACTGCTGACTAATATTCCATTGTATATTATTTATTCAGTACCCATTTGAGTTGTTTTTCTTTCTAGTTTTTGATAATTATAAGGAAAGCCATTTTCAATATTTGCATTCATGTTTTTGTGTGAACATGTTATTTCCCTGGGTTAATTGCTAGGAGTGGGATGGCAAAGTTACATGATAAGTATATGTTTAATGTAAGGAATTACTCATTTCCCAAAGGTGTTGAACTATTTTGCATTTCCACCAGCAACACGTGAGTGTCCCAGTCGCTCCACATTCTCACCAACTCCACATTCTGATGACATTTTCATATTATTATTGTTGTTTAAATTTTAGCCATTATAAAATGTTTGGAATGCCATTTCCCTAAGGAATGATCATGATGAGCTTCTTTTATGTGCTTATTTGCTCTATGTGTTTCTTCTTTGGAAAGGTTCTGTTAAAATCTTTTTTCTATTTATTTTCTTTCAGTTTGTGTCTTATTGTTTTATGATTTTAGCACTGTTTTGAAACTCAGAAGTACTTAATTCTGAAGAAACTCAACTTATGGATTTCTTAATGAATTGGGAGCACACTACTTTTAACCACCTACTTTATAAAAGGCAAAGGATATTGCAGTTATTGTTTTCTGTTTTATATGCAAAGAAAATATTCAGTATCTTTCATGACCTTAAGTTTTGATATTCTCAAGTTAATTTATTTGGTTGTTAGTATGGGGAAATATATTTTTAAAAATTATAAAATTATGTTTATATTGAATATTATTTTATTATTGCTTATATAACTGACTTAACAATATTATTCCAAATTACATTTGAAAATTTAAAAACCTTTGGTTCAATTAATCATTTGTGTTTTCTAGAAATTTTGGATTATTTAATCTTGATCTTTAAATTTTAAGTATTCTCAATGCAATGAAAAAAGCTGGAATACTATTTTGAATATTTCAGTTGGTAAAAACACTATTAGGTTTTTGGTTAAGTTAAAATGAAAAATATCTCTTAATAGTTCATCACCATATAATTCACTTTGATAATTATTTATTTATTTGTTTGTTGCAAACAGTAGTTCTAAATACTTATATTTAATATTATGTCTTCCTGAAGCTTTCAACCCAAAAACTGCACTGGTATTTTTGAGACTTCCATAGCCCCTTTCAATATGGAAATAAAAAATTTAAACCATGATGATTCCATATTATCTGAAAATTCAACTTTATGAATTGAAGTTTGGTTTTATATTATTTTTCTGTCAGTATCCCAGATGTCAAGATTTCTGCCCCAGGAGCTTGTGGTTTTATTTGCATGGAAACTATCTGATGATGAAGAGTTTGGGATTTCCCTGCCAGAATGCCATAGTTTAGCATAACAGAGTGCAAAGTAGATACCAAAACTTTGTATAATGCATGGTGTCCTCAGAGCAGTGTTCCTTCAATTGTATTAATACTTCTCCTATTAATATGTTGAAAAACAAACACAATTATGTGCTCAGATGAAGCCTGCCCTGGTTAGATAGCTTTTACTGTCAGATAGAGTCATTTTTGAGCTACTAAGAGTTCACCACTATCTCTTTCCCTTTCCTCACTCCCCAACCCCCGCTTTTTTTTTCTTCCCCTGGAGAATTACCCTCTTTTTTTAAAAAACAAGAGCTGTCTGACATAGGAGGTAGAATCCAGGTAACACCTAACCAATGACTGACTGACAAAGGGTCATGTAGAGGCTAGACACTTTGCCACAAAGCAGGACTAACCTTGTGGTGGAATTTGTGCTCTCTGAGGGGAGCTAAGTGAAAGCAGTCTCCAGTTGATACAGTATTTTGCTCCAGGAACATTGTCTCAATAAATCATTTGCACTAGAACGCCTATCTCCAACTCTGCTAATGGGGAATCAGACTTAAGATAAATATATAGTGCTTATTACTACTCACTCTTGGAGTTTGTGAACTTTGCAAATTAAAGACTGTGATGGTCTGTAGTAATAAATATTATTAATTTGTTTAAGTCATACTTTTCCAAATTTATTAACAATGGAATCATTTCTATCTATAGTAACATTTTATATCTCCCAATTCTAGTGTTACTTTGAGAAAAACTGGCTTAGAATGTGTGATTCTTTATTTAGATCTAGAAACATAAATCATTTTGATTATTTACAAATAATTTTGATATATCTATCTCCTCATGATTTACCATGCCACATTTTGTCCAGGCTCTTAGTTGACTTGCAAAAATGAGTTGCAGAATATTTGAGATTTCAGTCAGATATCAACATAGAGCACTATCTTTCAAGGAACACTCTTTATTGCTATTGGGAGCTTTTCTTTAGTACTCTAAATTGGCAAGTTGCATTTCTGATTCCTCTGCATTGCATTCACATTTTCCTCTCTCTGATTGCCTATTGCTAAGAAGACTACACATAAAGTGGGCCCTG
The DNA here is from genome assembly GCF_000951045.1 of Mandrillus leucophaeus. NCBI lineage: Eukaryota > Metazoa > Chordata > Mammalia > Primates > Cercopithecidae > Mandrillus > Mandrillus leucophaeus. The sequence continues at coordinate 5,864,174 of NW_012099210.1, forward strand.
CACAGTAGAGTCAGACTACATTTATTGCCTACTCTCATTTTTAACAGTGTGTCTCTCTTAAAAATGTCCACGTTTAGATAATACATTTTGTTTTTACCCTGACTACAATCACAGTGATTTTTCTTCCCTGACTCTGAGACTCTTCCTAGACCAGAAGAAATACGCTGATGTGTGGTTTAGTTTGCCAACAGTGATGCCATTTTGTTATTCTACAAATCTACTCTGCCAAAGTCCTCTGCCTTCTTGATACACTGGATTTCATTACAGAACTAAATTGAGATTGTCATACTCAGGGAGAAGTTAATAACTTGCCTAAACTGATGGATTATTAAATACATGAACATATTTTTTCTCCCTATCCATAGTTTTACCATCTGCTTACCACACCACCAATTCTTTCTTACTTCTTTAGAGAAACAGGAAGTTTCTACTTATTTTTTCTTTTGTGAAATTCTAGTTCTAAGATAGAATGGTGTGAGAGCATCACTATGTATGCCAAGTTGGAGCTAAAATGGTGTGAAAATATCAGAAGTGTTGAATGTAAAACAAACTTCTGGAGAACAAATCGACAGTCGAAAAAATAGGTCACTTGCTGCTCATGACTATAGAAGTAAATAACCAAGATTTAAGAAATCTGGCTGAGTATGACAACTAGGAAAAAAATATTTTAAAGGTTTTAAAACATTTTTTTCATTCTTGTAGAAGATTAAAAAGTAAATCTTTTTCATTTTTTCTTTATGCACCAAAAATCATTTTATATTATTTTCATCCAAACTTAAAATGTAGATCTAATTTATATATTTTAAATTTTACATTAACTCCATAATATAGAACTACACATACTCCTTAAATGTGGCCCTTCTATCTTGCCAGTGGAACTCATGTTACATGGTACAGGAATTGGGTTAAGTATTAGGAAAATAGGAACCAATCCACTTATCAGTGCTCTGGGGTAAGTCTCATTTCCCTGGCAAGAAAAATAGCAATGTTCTTTATTATGTTATACTGTTCTCCTTCAACAAATTTTATGTCGAATTGTAACACAGAATCCCACAAAATAAGTGGTGAAGCTTTTTCTCAGTATGTTGAATTTTCCAGGAATTTTCCATTGCCTACTGTTTTTGGTTCTATAGGTATTCTAACAGAAAATAAATTCTTTTAAAATGTTGATGTATGAGCAGATAGGTTAGTGACTAAATCGAAAGTTGACTTAAGTTTCTTGACTCTTGCAGGGTTTCATTCACCTGGCAACTCTGATTAGCACAATAACAAACAAACATATCAAAATTAAGAGGCTTTATAAAAATGATCAAAGATGTGTATCTAGTTTTTAAAAATCACAAATATGTCTTTATTTAGTTCATGTCAGAAAAAATGTTAATACTACCTGTGGAACACCATTGGTTTCCAAATAAAACTTTGTAAGCACAGAAAAGGCCGCTAGAAATTCTATATCTAGCCTGTGAACACTAAACAATAATTGCATCAGAGATTCAGCTATTGTTAAACAAATGGTGTAAAATGGTCCCATGAACTTTCAATATGTAAAAAATTATAAAAAGTGGAGAAAAATGTATATTTAAGCACACTAGAAAGTGTCCAATGACAGAACTGGGAGAAATTTTGCAGCTTTCTGGCTCACGTGCTGCCTAATCCCTGACTTACAGCAGAAGGAAACAGCATTGAGGAATCAGAAATTGCAGTAGGAAAACCACAGCTTTACTAATAAAATATGCCAGAAATTAGCACTTATATTTGAAAATCACATGGAAACTTAAAGGGAAATCTCTATAAGTGGAAATATCAAGAAAGAGTAGACTCCTTTAGAACATAAATTATTTAAGACCTCGGGTGACAAAGTTTGCTTGTGCAAATAGAGAACATGGCGAATACCGAAAACAAAGGCAAAAACCAGAAGGAAAGGTACTCTTGAAACTTACAGCAATAGGGAACCAGAAATATGAACTTGATACTTTCCTTAAATAATTGTGTTCTCTGATTTTAAATATATTGGGCTGCAAAAAGACCGAAGTGTAAGATTACAGAGCCCAAACCCCACAGAGTAACTAGAAATTGAGAGTATCCTTAAAAACAAGGAAACCTGCCAAACTGTGTAGGTATAAAACAGCCCCATAGCAATCAGTTTAAATAAAAATGTAGCCATGGAAAAGCCTAAGAAGAGGGCAGAGATGTAAGTACCAGCAAAACTTAGAGTAGAAAAACTTACAAGTTGATTCTAGGCAACATAACTGTCTGCCAGAACAAACATCTAATCATCCTCAGGAAAATCTGTTGTCACTACAATGGATTATCCAGAATGTGCAAATACCAACCAAAAATTACTAGACATGCAAAGAAACAGAAAAATATGGCCCATATGCAGGTAAAACTAAAAAATTTAAAAGAGGCAGTCAACACAATGCTATTAAGAGTTGGTCCAGATATTGAAATGATCAAAGAAAAATTTCAAAACAGCCACTTAAAATATGTTCTAAGAGTTACTTAAAAATACATTTAAATATTTTAAAGTAAATATAGCATCAATGATTAAACAGATGATGGCCAGGTGTGGTGGCTCACACCTGTAATCCCAGCACTTTGTGAGGCAGAGGAGGGCAAATCACATGCGGTAAGCATTTGAGACTAGCCTGGCCAACATGGTGAAACCCTGCCTCTTCTAAAACTGCAAAAATTAGCTGGGTGTTGTGGTGCACATCTGTGGTCCCAGCTACTCAGGAGGCTGAGGCAGGAGAATGGTTTGAAACCGAGATGCAGAGGTTGTAGTGAGCCAAGACCGCGCCACTGCTCTCCAGCCTGGGCAACAGTGTGAGGCTCCCTCTCAAAATAAAAACAAAAGCAGAAAGAAAAAAACAACAAACTGATGAGCAATCTCAACACAGAAATGCAAAATCTTAAAAAATGGAGGGTTTGGCTGGGCTTGATGGCTCATGCCTGTAATCCCAGCACTTTGAGAGACTGAGGTAGGTGGATTACCTGAAGTCAGGAGTTGGAGACCAACCTGGCCAACATGGTGAAACCCCGTCTCTACTAAAAATACAAAAATTAGCGAGGCATGGTGATGGGCGCCTGTAATCCCAGCTTCTTGGGAGGCTGAGGCAGGAGAATAGCCTGAACCTGGGAGGCGGATGTTGCAGTGAGCCAAGATTGCACCACTGCACTCCAGCCTGGGCAACAAGAGTGAAACTCTGTCTCAAAAAGAAAAAAAATTTCTGAAATAAGATGGGCACAGCTACATGTTAAAGATGGGAGAAAAAAGTGACAGTTACTTGAAAAAGATGAATAAAAATTTCCCAGTCCAAAGTCTAGGAGAAAAAAAGTTTGAAGAATAATGAGTAGAACCTCAGAGACTAGTAGCAATTCATGAAGTGGTCCAGCATACCAGCAACTGAAATTCCAGAAAGAAAGAAATAAGAGAAAGTGGCAAAAATATTTTTTAAAAGTGTCACAAACTTTCCAAATTTGGTACGACATATTAATTTACAGAATCAAATGCCCTCTGGACCTCAGACAGACTGAAAATAAATAAATATTGTTCTAGATAAATAATAGCCAATTTATACCTAGACAAAGTCAAACAAAAAAATTTGAAAGTAACGATGTGGGAGAATCACAGTAATTTTGATGACTTGCTTCTCACAAAAATCGTGGAAGCCAGGAGACATTGGCTTGGCATTTTCAAAATTCTGAAGAAACAAGGCAACTAAGATTTCTAAATCAAGTGAATTTATCATTTAAAAGTGAAGACAAATGTTTGATTCCACTTACAATAAAATTTCAAAATGCAAAGTCATTTGTAGTGATAGAAAGCAGATCAGTGGTTGGCTGAGGATTGTGGTGGAGAAAGAGCTGGACAGCAATGAGGTGCTAGAAAACCTTTGGAAGTGATGGACATGTTTGTAATATTGATTTTCATGATAATTTCATAAATTCACACAATCATATGCACATGAAAACTATTTGTACATTCTAAGTATATGAAGTTTATCATATGTCTATTTTGCCTCAAAAGTCTGTGAAAAATGAAGACAAAATAAAGACATTTTCAGGTAAGCTCATACTTAAAGAATTTGTTGCCAGCAGAATGAACTACATTAAATGCTAAATAAAATCTTCAGTCTGAAGGGAAATGACACTTGTTAGGAAATAGACTGTATAAGAAGGAATGAAGAACAGCAGGCAAGTAGTTACAGAAACGTTATTTTCTTCCTCTTAGTAGTCTTAAAATAATGTATAACTAAATAAAAATTTTAGCATTTATTAAGTTTATAATGTATATAGATATGATGTATATGACAACTAGGGCACTAAACTTAGGAGAACAAATAAAAATAAGCGATTGCGAACTTCTTATATTTTACTGGAAGTAACTTACTATTAATTCTACATGTATTAATATATTTAAAAATCACAATGTTCTTATTGCTACTGTAAAATCACAATAAAATGACATATAGCTAAAAATCAATAGAAGTCTTAAAATAAAATAATACAAAATATTTGATTAACACAAAGAAAGGTAGAAATCAGAAATAGAAGAACAAAAATGTGCAGTAAAATTATAAGTATAAATATATCAATTATTATAGGAAATGTAAATGCATTAAATACTCTGATTAAAAGACAGATTGTCAGTTCATATATATATGAACCATATATATATGAACCATATATATGAACCATATATATATGAACCATATATATATGAACCATATATATGAACCA
>NW_012099210.1:5868966-5905356 GCF_000951045.1 Mandrillus leucophaeus
ATATATATGAACCATATATATATGAACCATATATATATGAACCATATATATAAGAACCAATTATATGTAGTCTACATGAGATACACTTTAATACAGAGACACAAATATACCAAAGGTAAAAGACTAGAAATAGATGCTCAATGTAAACAATAAGCACAAGTAAGTTGAACTGACCACACTAATATCAGAGAAAATGTATTTCCAGAAAGAGAAACAAGAAAGTCTCAACTTAATAACCCAATGTTCCACCTAAGAAACTAGAAAAGGAAAAGTACACTTATCTCAAAGTAAGCAAAAGAAATATCGTAATGAACATAACAGCAGAAATCAGTAAAATAGCAAATAGCAACAATAGAGAAAATCAATGAAATGAGAAGCTGATGTTTCGAAAAATAATTAATTTTGTATAATTGTAGTCATATGATAAGAAAAAAAAGAAGATAAACACATTACTTGTATCAACATTGAAAGAAAGAATAGTACCATAGGACTTATGAAATTAAAAGAAAAATAGAATCTGATGACCAAGTTCATGTCAATAAGTAAATGACTTAGATAAAATGAACATATTCCTTGAAAGATTCAAACTATCAAAATTCACTTAAAAATAAGCTGAATAAATTAGAGAAATTGAATTCATACTTAAAACCTTTTGTAGATGCTATTATTGAATTGAGACATCTAAAATAAATAAATAAAAATAGCTACTAGAACTCATAAGTGAGTTTAACATGTTTGCAGGATTTCAGTCTAGTATACAAAAATCAATTGTTTTTCTATGTAGTAGCAATAAAAAGTTGAAAAATGAATTTTAAAAATCAACATGAAAAATATGGCATACTTATGGATAAATATCAGAAAATAAATGGTCATTCTATATTTTGAAAATAAAAGCTAAAAATTTAAAGAATATATAAACAAATGGAAAGATTACCATATTCATAGACTCGGTATTTTTCAGATATCAATTATCTGCAAATTGATCTGTATATTTTTTGCATTTGCAATTAGAATCAAAATGCTTGTGAGATTTTCATAGAAATTGCCAATCTTATTTTAAAATTTCTATGGAAATGCCAACCTCCTAAAAGAAGAAGATAAATTTTGAAAAATAACTAGAGGATGTTGACTCTTGATTTCAAGACTTAAAATGAAATAATTTTTAAAAGTGTAGAAATAGAGTACAGAAATAGGTTGATGAAACAGAATAGAGAGTTTAAAATTAGACCAACCCATCTATTGATTTTGACAAAAAATATAAAGCCGATTCAGTGAGGCGAAGGATATCTTTTCAACGAATTGCGCAGTGACAATTTGATACCTATGAGTCAAAAAAAAAAAAAAGTGTATGTTCCTGTCTTTTACCATCTGTAAAAATTAATGCAAAATGGATCACAGGTTGAAATGTAGAACATAAAACTCCGAACATCCTAAAAGAAACATAGAAAAAAAATCTTTGTGACTTTGATTTAGGCAAATATTTGTTTAAAAGAACTCTAAAACTATCAGCTATGAAGGGAAAAAGTGATAATTAAGAACTTAAAACTTCCTGTTCAAAAGATATTAAGAAAATGAAAATGCAACCCACTAAGTGGGAGAAAATACCTCTAAAACATATATCTGTTGAATGACTTGTATCCAGAACATACAAAGAACTTTTGCAACTCAATTGTATAATAAAAAACAGTTTAAAAATGTGATCAAAATATTTGAACCCACACTTCACAAAAGAAGAAACACAAATGACAGAGAAGCACAAGAAAATAAACTCAAAGTCAGTATTCAGCAGGGAAATGCTAATTAAAACCAAAATGACCTATCAATGTAAACTCACCAAAATGGTTAAAACTAAAAAGATTAACAATACTGTGATGCTTAATACTGAGTGTCAACTTGATTGATTTGAAGGATGTGAAGTATTGCTCCTGGGTGTGAGTGTAAGAATGTTGCCAAAAGAGATTAACAATTGAGTCAGTGGGCTGAGAAGGGCAGAACCACTCTTAATCTGGGTGGGCACCATCTAATCAGTTGCCAGCTCAGCCAAAATAAAGTAGGCAGAAAAAAAGGAAAAAGACTTGACTGGCCTAGCATCCTAGCATACATCTACACATCTTTCTCCCATGCTGGACTCTTCCTTCCCTCAAACATCTGACTCCAGGTTCTTCAGTTTTGAGACTCAGACTGGCTTTCCTCGCTCCTCAGCTTGCAGAAGGCCAATTGTGGCACTTTGTGATCATGTGAGTTAATACTTAATAAACTCCCCTTTATATATATATATATCCTATTTAGCTCCGTCCCTTTAGAGAACTCTGACTAGTACAGATTTTGGTACCAGGAGGGGTTCTCTAGAGAAACAAAATATTAAGGATGGAGTTCTTTCATTGGTTTTGGGGTTTCTGGAGTGGGCTTCTTAATATGATTAGACACCAAAATGCTAAGAACTCTACTTCTAATAGCATAGAGCACACTGATAGTCCTTGGTGTAAACTGTTTAGAGAGTTATGCAAAATAAATGCATTTGACACTCCTGATTCACTGCTCATGACAGGCAAGGAGTTTAGAGACTCTACACGTAATACCTTTGACCATATGTGGAGAACTTAGGAGCATAATGAAACTGGTTGGTTGCTCTTAAGTTTAGTGGACAAAGAGATGAAAGAAAATGATGAACTCAGGGATTCCGTCTCTTAGCTTCCAAAGTAGATACTGAGCCTCAAATCTGCTAAGATTGCCCTGAGTGACAGTCTTATCTCCTGTAGAGAAGGAGCTGAAATTGTGGAAAAACAGACACAAGCTCTTATCACGTGAGTGGTTGACCTGCAATGAAAAGCGCATGTACAGCCTTGCCAGGTGTCTACTGTTAATGTGAGGGCATTGATTGGAAAATAATTGGACCTTGAAACTTGGAATGGGGACATGTGGGAGGACCCTGATGAAACCAGGGATACTGATTTTGTAAACTCTGATGAACCTTTTGTGTCAGAAGAAACAGCTTCCCCATCCCCAGTTGTGGCAACATCCCCTCCCCGACCCATGCTGCCATCAGTCTTTCTACCTTTATCTAAGGAAATAAACCCTGTTCTGCCTGAGGCAACAGTAATGGATTCCCCTGAGGCAGCTGCCAGACAAGATAATGTTGATTCTCCTCAGGAGCCACCCCCAACACCCCTGTTTGCTTCTAGACCTATAACTAGACTTTAGTTCCTAGACTAAAGAGGTGAGATTGAGAGTGTGACCCATAAGGATGTGTGCTAAACTCAAAAATAAATGCTTGAGTTTTCTAATTTATATAACAGAAATCTGGAGAACAGGCATGGGAATGGATATTAAGGGTGTGGGATGATGGTGGAAGAAATATAGAATTGGATCAGCCTGAATTTATTGATTTAGGCCCCAAAAAGGTTCTAATAGTTGCTTGGTTAGCCAAAATATACATTAAAAGATGGCCTACTGGGAGCCAGCTGGAAATGCCTGATCTCCCTTGATTTAAGTAGAGGAAGCGATCCAAAGGGTTAGGAAGATTGGGATGGTGGAGTGGATTAGTCACTTTAGACCTACTTATCCCAGTTGGGAGGGTCCAGAATATATATCCTTGTGAAATAGATTTGTGAGGGCAGCACCTGCATCTTTGAAGAGCCCTGTAATTGATCTTCTCTGTATGCCAGATCTAACAGTGGGAACTGCAGTCACTCAACTACAAAATTTAAATTACAAAATTTAAATACAATGGGAATAATTGGATCCCAAGGTGGCAGGGGACAAGTAGTGGCACTCAACCATCAAAGGCAAGGTGGGTGTAGCTACTGTAATGGACAGCAGAGGCAAAGTGACAATCAGAATAGTCTGAGTCATGCAGAGCTCTGGCACTGGCTAATTAATCATGGTGATCATACTCTACTGCATTCCTACTTTACTCAAGCAGAAAACTTCTAGGTTGAATGGACAAAAGACTAATTTGAATTATAAAAGCAGAGTCATGACCCCTCAATCAATTTCCAGAATTGAGCCAGTTTACAGACTCAGAACTCCTTGAATGAAGGGAAGGCTGGATCCCCTGGAGGAAGGACCCCATTACACTACCAACAATTTATGCAGAGAATCTTTCTCCCCTCCTTTCCCAAGGAGAACTCCAGCCTTTAACCAGGATATCTGTGCATTGGGGAAAGGTAAATGATCAGACATTTTGCAGACTACTAGACACTAACTCTGAGCTGACATTGATTCCAGGGAACCCAAAACATCATGTGGTCCTCCAGTTAAAGTAGGGGCTCATGGAGGTCAGGTAATTAATGAAGTTGTAGCTCAGGTCTGACTTACAGGGGATCCCGTGGGTCCCTGGACTCATCCTGTGGTCATTTCCTCAGTGCCAGAATGCATAATTGACATAGACAAACTTAGCAGCTGGCAGAACCTCATATTTGCTCCCTGACTGGCAGGGTGAGGGCTATTATGGTAGGAAAGGGCAAATGGAAGCCATTAGAATTGCTTCTACCTAGAAAAATAGTAAATCAAAAACAATATCACATCCCTGATTGTGGAGATTAGTGCCACCAGCAAGGACTTGAAAGATGAAGGGGTGGTGATTCCCACCACATCCCCATTCAGCTCTCCCATTTGGCCTGTGCAGAAGACAGATGGATCTTGGAGAATGACAGTGTATTATCATAAGCTTAACCAAGTAGTTACCCCAATTGCAGCTGCTGTACCGGCTATAGTTTCATTGCTTGAGCAAATTAACACATCTCCTGGTACCTGGTATGCAGTCATTGACTTGGCAAATACATTTATGTTCATTCCTGTCCATAAGGTCCACCAGAAGCAATTTGCCTTCAGTTGGCAATGCCAGCAACATACCTTTACTGTCTTGCCACAGGGATATATCAACTCTCCAGCTTTGTGTCATAATCTTTTTTGGACGCACCTTCGTGTCTTCACTTCCACAAGATATCACACTGGTCCATTACATTGATGACATTATGCTGATTGGATCCAGTGAGCAAGAAGTAACAAACACACTGGACTTAATGGTGAGACATTTGCATGCCAGAAGATGGGAAATAACTCTGACTAAACTTCAGGGACTTTCTACCTCAGTAAAATTTCTAGGGGTCCAATGGTGTGGGGCCTATCAAGATATTCCTTCTGAGGTGAAAGACAAGTTGCTGCATCTGGCCCCTCCTACAATCAAGAAAGAGGCACAATGCTTAGTGAGCCTATTTGGATTTTGGAGGCAATACAGTCCTCATTTGGGTGTGTTACTCTGGCCCATTTATCGAGTGACCTGAATTTGGATTTTGGAGGCAATAAATTCTTTATTTGGGTGTGTTACTCTGGTCCATTTATTGAGTGACCTGAAAGGCCACCAGTTTTGAGTAGGGTCCAGAACAGGAGAAGGCTCTGCAACAGGTCCGGGCTTCTGTGCAAGCTGCTCTGCCACTTGGACCATATGACCCAGCAGATCCAATGGCGCTTGAGGTGTCAGTGGCAGATAAGGATGCTGTTTGGTGAATCACAGAGGAGGCCTTTAGGATTTTGGAGCAAGACCCTGCCATCTTCTGCAGATAACTACTCTCCTTTTGAGAGACAGCTCATGGACTATCACTGGGCTTTGGTGGAAACTGAACGTTTGACTATGGATCATGCAGTCATCATGCGACCTGAACTGCCTGTCATGAACTGGGTGCTTTCTGACCCATCTAGCCATAAAGTGGGTCGTGCACAACAACATCCCATCATCAAATGAAAGTGGTATATATATGATCAGGCTTGAGCAGGTCCTGTGGGCACAAGTAAGTTACATAAGGAAGTGGCTCAAATGCCTATGGTCTCCGCTCCTGCCACCTTGCCTTCTCTCCCCCAGCCTGCACTGATGGCTTCATGGGGAGTTCCCTATGATCAATTGATAGAGGAAGAGAAGACTAGAGCCTTGCTCATGGATAGCTCTGCATGATATGCAGGCACCACCCAAAAGTGGATAGCTACAGAACTACAGCCCCTTACTAGGACACCCCTGAAGGACAGCAGTGAAGGGAAATTTTCCCAGTGTGCAGAACTTCAAGCGGTGCACCTAGTTGTGCACTTTGCATGGAAGGAGAAATGGTCAGATGTGCAATTATACACTGATTCATGGACTGTAGTCAGTGGTTTGGCTGGATGGTCAGGGACTTAGAAGAAGCATGATTGGAAAATTGGTAACAAGGAAATTTGGGGAAGAGGTGTGTGGATAGACCTCTCTGAGTGGTCAAAAAACATGAAGATATTTGTATCCTATGTGAGTGCTCACCAACTGGTGACCTGAGCAGAGGAGGACTTTAACGATCAAGTGGATAGCATGATCTGTTCTGTGGACACCATTCAGCCTCTCTCCCCAGCCACCCCTGTCATCTCCTAATGGGCACATAAACAAAGTGGCCACGGTGAAATGGAGATTATGTTTGGGCTTAGCAACATGGACTTGCACTCATCGAGGCTGACCAGGCTACGGCCACTGCCGAGTGACCAATTTGCCAGCAGCAGATACCAACACTGAGAGCTCGATATGGCACCATTCCTTGGAGTGAAATCAGCCAGCTACCTGGTGGTGGGTTGATTATATTGGACTTCTTCCATCATGGAAAGGGCAGAGGTTTGTCTTCACTGAAATATATACTTACTCTGGATATGGGTTTGCCTATCCTGCATGCAATGCTTAAAGAAGTGCAGCAGTGGGCTCATGCTTATGGAGTTCACTGGTTTTAAACCATGTTCCTCACCATCCTGAAGAAAATGGATTGATAGAATGGTGGAACGGCCTTTTGAAGTCATAATTACAATGTCAACTAGGTGACAATACTTTGCAGTTCCACCCTCTAAAAGGCCTCAGTGTGTGTTGTTCCCTTCTATGTGCCCATGTGTTCTCATCATTTAGCTCCCACTTATATGTGAGAACATGTATTTGGTTTTCTGTTCTTGTGTTAGTTTGCTAAGATAATGGCCTCCAGCTCCATCTATGTCCCTGCGAAGGATATGATCCTTTTTTTATGGCTGCATAGTATTCCATGGTGTATATGTACCACATTTTTAAATCCAGTATATCATTGATGAACATTTAGGTTGATTCCATGTCTCTGCTATTATAAATAGTGCAGCAGTTAACATACATGTATATGTTACTTTTTGTTTAATTTTATCAATATAGAAAAGGTTGCAGTATATCATGAATGTCATGTCTATAGTCATAGGGGAAGGGAATCCTTGAAAGTGGGGACATGGGCAAAGTGCAGCAGTTCATTTCTGCAATCCCAACACTTGGGAGGCTGAGGCAGGTGGATCACAAGTTCAGGAGTTCGAGACCAGTCTGGCCAACATGGTGAGATTCCATCTCTACTAAAAATACAAAAATTAGCCAGGCCTGGTGGCCCACGTCTGTAATGCCAGCTACTTGGGAGCCTGAGGCAGGAGAATTGTTTGAACCCAGGAAGTGGAGGTTGCAATGAGTCAAGATCACGGCATTGCACTCCAGCCTGGGTGACAAGAGCAAGACTCCGTCTCAAACAGGAAAAAAAAAAAAAGAAAGTCCTGACACAACAGTGGAAATATGAAGATTGTAATATTCACAATCAATTAAGGCTGCTTCATTATTTGGCATCGTAACTTGGTAGCAAACATGAACTCTGTATATTTATTGAGTTAAAAATAGACCTTCAGCAAAAGTTTCTTAAAAATAAATGTAAACAATGAATGTAAGTGGTTGGTAGATGATAAAAGACACTGAGAAATTTGTGATAGAGATTGGAACTGAGGGGAAATATGAATTATTATAATATTTTAGAGATAATAGCAGAAAACACATTCAACTTATCAACCAGGAGAAAAGAAAAAGCAATCTATTCTAAGACAAAGATAAATGAATGAGCTCAATGAGCAGTCTTGTTTTGTATGTAAGCGTATATGAGTCATTATATAATTGTAAAGCTGCCCAATACTAGAAAATTAAGGGTAAATAAATACCAGCCAAGAATGATTTCATAAAACCCCAATTCCTAAATTGAGTATGCAATACAACTTTCACATTTTTATTGACAAAACTTATGTAAAATTATTTTGAAACATTTCTAATAATTGTATATGAAATAACAACTTGGAAATAATAAGAATTGAATAATAATACAGACATTTCTTGGTATCTGTAGGAGTTGAGTTCCAGTACCTTTCATGAATACCAGAATCTGAGGATGCTCAAGTCTTTGATATAAAATCGTGTCCTATTTGCATGTAACCTGCGCACATCCTCCAGTATACTTTAAATAATCTCTAGACGTATAATACCTAATATAAGGTAAATGCTATGTAAATAGTTGTTTTACTCTATTGTTGGGGAATCATAAAAAGAAAAAAAATCTGTATATGTTCAGTAAAGATGCAATTTTATTTCAAATATTTTTGATCTCTGGTTGCTTGAGTCCACAGATGCAGAACCCATGGATACAGAGGGCTGACTGTACACTGAAAATGTACATGTGTTGATATTAAATATATATATAATTGTTTTCTTTTTCTACATGCTTAGATTACTTCCCTATTAAATAGCTAACATTTATATACTGCTTTCGGAATGACAGGCATTTTTCTAAGCATTTTACATGTATTAATATTATCTTGATAAAAGTAATAATAACCTAAAAAGTGGGCACTATTATTATAATATGGACTTTACAGAAAGGAAACTGAAACACAGAGAGAGCAAGTAACTTGCTCAAGTCCACACAGTTGCAGATTAAAATAGTCAGATGTCTTCCTGTTACTATTACGATAATATCAAAACTCCTTGTTTTGGTAATTTTATATATTTGACATTTTATTATAACTCTACTTCTAAACATAAGGTAAGTCCATGGACGTAGAGTCTCTATCATCTGGTTCACTGTTTGTGTTTATAATAGTGCTTGGCACCTACTAGGAACAAAAATGTTTGTTGATAAAGAGAGTATTAATCAATTGTTTGCTCCTATGTGTACATTACGTATATATAGCATCTGTGCATATAATTGCTAGAACTTTAAAGATCAGTTGATAGAGTTATTAACTTGAGTTACATGGACTCCCTAAAATGATTGAATGTAATATCAATATGATTGGCTTTCTTTTATTTATACATAGTTGATTTTGTACTTTAAAAAAATATTATTCTAAGAAAGGTCCATAGGATGTAAATGGACCTAGACAAGATTAAGACTAAGCATCCCTACTTCTGGTTTAGTTTACAGTTTTGTCTATCCCTATATTTTTCTTCTGAGGACATCAAGAGGAAAGGGAAGTTAAATAACCATCTATATCAGTTTTCATCTATTTTTCATATTGTGATTCCATACAGTATTTACCTAAAATAATAGATTCTGTTGTTAAAATATAATTTTGAAAACCGTGACTATAATCAAGTTATTTTATTTTGTATATATTAGGAAATGGGAATTCAGAGAGAATAAAAGAATAACCACTGGTAATTACCAAGGAAAAGCCATTGACAATAGAGTAGGGAACTTGAACTCAGGTTTCAGTTCAATTCAGCAAAACGAGAATTTACTGAAAACTTTTTACATGAAGAGTAGAATTCAAAGGGGACACGGGCATGGTTAAAATAATTCATAGTCCAATCGACAGATTATATGTACAAACAATCAAGAAAAAATACAGAATGAAATAAGCATTATAAGATATTGTGTGAAAGTAGACAGTTATGGGAGATAATATTGTGGGGTAATAACAAACTTATCTGGGGAAATCAAGCAGATCTAAATTTGAAGCCCAGTTCGAACACACAACTATTTGACTTCAGCCTTTTATTGAACCTCTCCAAGCCTTGATGTTGATGTTCTTACCTATAAAATGGGGATAACAATGCTGAATGCGTAGTGGCTTTGCTTTTCAGTGTTAGATGGTAAATATAAAGCAGCTTAATACAATGCCTGACAAATACATTCTCAAAATCCGACAGACAATTATTTCTTTCATCATAGTTTTGTCAGTCGCTATGACTTTACCCAATGTTGTGGGATATCACCAAGAACTATTAAATTTACTGTCCTGGACTTTGATAACACAAAAGACAGAAAAAAATACTTTTATACTTAAATACTCAGTGATAAAATAAATATTACCTAATAAATCAAACAGTTGACCTTCTCTACAAGCATTTACAATTCTATGAAGAAGATGTTATCTCAATGTTAATTTGTTTTTGTGTTCCAAAATCCTTACTCAGATGTTTTCAGTGGCAATCATATTAAATATTTTTACAAACTTCAAACGCATTTGCCTAAATATGGGGTAGAAATTACCAATAAACTGGAGACTTAAATGTGAATAGGTTTTTATACTGTTTACATATATGGCAATTTAGCTAAATACTAACCAAGAAGTTACAAATATAACAGAAATCGACAGGATCTTGTATTCAGTCTTTAATTAGATAATAAAGTCATTAGTGTTTTGTTGTTGTTGTTTGTTTATCTGTCTGTTTTTTGAGACAGAGACATGCTGTGTCACCCAGGCTGGAGGGCACTGGCATGATCTCAGCTCACTGCAACTTCTGCCTCCCAGATTCACTGATTCTCCTGCCTCAGCCTCCCAAGGATTCTCCTGCCTCAGCCTCCCGAGTAGCTGGGACTACAGGCGCATGCCATCACACCAGGCTAATTGTTGTATTTTTAGTAGACACAGGTTTTTGCCATATTAGCCAGGTTGATTTTGAACTCCTGACCTCAGGTGACCTGCCTGCCTCGGCCTCCCAAAGTCCTGGGATTACAGGTTGTGAGCCACCGCGCCTGGCCGCCATCAGTGTTTCTTATTAAAGTTTTAATTTTTCTTATCATTTTCTCTATTCTGCTCAGTCCTTTATGGCAGCTACTAGTCATACGTAGATATTGAACAATTAAAATGAAGCTAATGTGATTACGGAAATAAGTTTTTACTTGTATTTTATTTAAATTTAAATTTAAATCTGATGTTTGGTTTACTTATTGAAAAACTTCAAAATGTGTTTGGAAATTTGGCTGTGTAAATCTACTGCTTCATCTGTAAATTCTTTGAAATTCATATACAAATTATGTGTTTTTGATGAAAATTTAGTGTACATATCAGGACGTGGTTAATTGTAAAATATACTGGTTTTCCAAGATTTGGCATAAAAATGTAAAGAATTTAATTAATAGCATTTTATGTGCATCATATAGTAAAGTGTTCATATTTTTAATGCACTGGGCTAAATAAAAATATTTGGGATTAATTTCACCCTTTTTTTTTTTTTTTTGGTTTTTGAATGTGAATGTGGCTGCCAGAAAATTTAGAATTACACATGTGACTTTCATTGCATTTCAGTTGGACAGTGCTTCTCCATACAGTCTTGATTTGTTTTATTTTAATCTTATTAAGTTAATATCAGTAGTTTTTGGGAAATACATAAAATTCTAAAAAATAGATGAAAAGTATAGATATAAATTCTATAGAATTTTATAGAATCAGGATTCACATTTCAACCAACAGAACTGAAAAGTTTGTGGTGAGGAAAAGGGTGTTTTTTTCTCAAATGTAGTATGATTTTCAGTAGAGAAATTCACTTTAGCATTAGCTACTTAACAGCCATTTGAAACTGAAAATAAAAACACTTTAGGGCCTGGTATCTAATGGATGATGGAGTGAGACTAGCACCATCTGAACTCTATGAACAACAAGAGCATGTATTAATTGGTTTTGATTATTTTCTCTCTCAGAACTCTTACATGTTTTCCTCCCTTAAACTGGTAGAAGGAAATAAATGGAACCATTCACTGAACTCTACTCTTTCTTAGTTATTCATGCCCCAGAGCACATTGTACTGCTTCTCAGAAGATAATAATTAAAGCCAAAATTATGTTCTCCAACCTTCCCTTATTTTATTTAGGGTCAGATTAAGATTTGGACTTCTGCTTGTGTTAGGTTTTTTGAATGTAATGGATGTCTACTTCAGATTTCGGAGGGATGCTGGTATATTTACATCTTGTCGAATTTGTTGTATTTACCAGATACCCAAGCTTTTTGCTTGTTAATATTAATAATGCAGAAAGGGAAAGGGAAATACTGTCAAACATGTATTTATTGTAGGCTTATTGAGTTAATTCTAATAGTTTGAGATTTTTAACTCAAATGAAAAGCTGTAAGTAAAAGAGATTTACATGCTACATCTTTCCTCACTTTTTTCCTTTGATGCTAAAATGAAGGAAATATACAGGTATATTTGCAAGTTGCTATGTGAGCAGTTATGTGAAATTTATGCTGTGTAATGGATTATGGAAAATAGCTTTGAACAAACTAAATGGCCATTTCATTTGATCAAAGCAGGTTTTTACAAATCCGATAATTATGCAATGCACAGGTTTTTTTTTTTTTTAAGTTTTTCAAAGTATGGTAAACAAGCAGTAGGTTTCTCTCATTTGTACAGTAAAATGGACTTATAGGATAAGGGTGATTAATGTACTGAAGTAATTTAAATTCCATACTTTCAAAGTCACAATGCATATGTTACATGCCTATAATTATGCTCCTCCGGCTGTGCATGCCAAGAAGGTGGCAGAGTCAGACACAGAAAAAGAAAGGAGATTGATGATATGGTATTTTGCTAATACAATGCAAAGGCACTAACTGATTATGAACCTCATTCTTGCCTTTCCTACTTCTACGTACTTTCTAAATTACATTTTCAAACTGATGTCTTCACTGATCTGTCATTGACAGAAAATGCCTTCATTATGAAGAAGCTCTCCTGAAAAAATTGGGAAAAAAACAATACTTCCAATATTATAATTGAAACTTCTTTGGTTTAAGGGTAAGGAAACTCCCCCAGCACTCCACCACCACCGTACACACACATTCATTTATTAGATTTGATATACATATACTTAAGTATCAATTTCCTCTTTTCTAAATTTGGGGCCATTTTAGGAACGAAAACTGTTTTATTGATATGGAGATAATGAACTGGTGTCCTATAAAAAGTCATGCCAAAGGAAGACAGAATTTTTAAGGAGAGTATTACAAATTTTACAACTTTAGAGTTACAATTTGTGTATACTGTCATTTAAGAAGAGTGATGTTATGGCTTTTCTTAGGATTCCCAACAAGTTGCTAGACATTTTCTTACTCCAAAGTGTTGGGTGACCTCAAACAGAGTGAACATTCATAGGGAATACAACTACAGTAAACACATTTTTTTATTAAATCATGCCTCCTAATTTCTTTATTATTTTAGTGCCATGATGTTTAATGACCGCCTACTTTGGGTCAACTCAACTATAAATTCTATAGATTCCATTTATCTCTAAATTATTAACGGAATTCTATTCAATTTCAAATTTTTATGTACATACGCCTGTGCTTTTTTCTCCTCTAAAAAGTACGTTATCCCATTGACACAAAGATTTAGTGTCACAGCGTACGTAGTTAAAAAGAGAAGAAATAAATGTTGCTTTAAATTTTTGAGGAGGGGGTTGGTGCTACCTTTTTATGCCATATAACATAACAGTTTGGTTTTCAGTTTTTTTTTTTGTTTTTGTTTGTTTTTTAGACAGAGTCTCGCTCTCTCGCCCAGGCTGGAGTACAGTACAACGACCTCGGCTCACTGCAACCTCCCTCTCCTGGGTTCAAGTGATCCTCCTGCCTCAGCCTCCTCAATAGCTGAGACTATGGGTGCACACCACCATGCCTGGGTAATTTTTTCTATTTTAGGAGAGACCGGTTTCGCCACGTTGCCCAGGCTGGTCTTGAACTCCTGAGCTCCGGCAATCTGCCCGCCTGGGCCTCCAAAAGTGCTAGGATTACAAGCGTGAGCCACCATGCCCGGCCTTGTTTTCAGTTTTAATTACCAACTTTATTTGGTATTTCAGCTGAAGTTTTACATAAACATATATTGTACATTTGATGACATGATGACGAAATAGAAAGTTGCACACATAAAAAAGTGGACTGATGTTTGATATATCTGGAAGAGGGTAACAAATTAAGAATATCGAAACTTGATACCTCTTGTTAGAAAAAAAGGAGTATTTTGAATAGTTTTGTTAATGTTGTCTGTTTAGTTTGTTTGCTTTGCTTGGAATCCTGTGGTTATGGATATACATAGTTTGACCATGGAAATTTCAAAGCTCTGCTCTTTGTATTCTGAATAATCCAATAAACTCATCTAGCTACAACTTTTTAGGCAGCTTTTTTCTTTAGCAGATGTTCTTTTGGCCTAGAATTTTAAAAAGAAATTTAAAAAATTCAGATTATTAATTAGAAGTAATAAGTGATTATTTTTAGGATGAAATAGCCAGATCTGGCCACTTATAGGGAATAGTGACTACTCTTGTCTTTTATATGATGGCTTATATTAATATAAGTGAATGAGTGTGTGTGAGTGCTATTTATGATCTTTGTGCTGTGTTTGTACAGTGAAGTCAGTGAGACCCATAGAGCCCACTAGGGTGCTGTTAATATATGTGGTCTATTGCATACTATTGAGAGCTAAATAATGGGGCTCATTTTTGAGACTAATTATTATAGGGAGCTTTTTATCATATCATGTATGCATTTTAAAACTTTAAGAGTATTTCTCAACTGTACCATAATGGACAGCAATTATCATATTTTCAAATATTAATAATGAAGTTAAAATTAGGGAATTATTGCAAATATCAAAGTCACCTTTTTAGTGATTGTTCAATATTCATTATATCTAATACTCATTATTATGTAATACAATTATCAGAGAATTAGAAATATTAGTAACAATATATTAAGAATATTTTTAGTTAGCCCATAATTTTCTAGAAAGTATTAAGCAGTCTTTGTTCATTAAACACATTTTCATGAAGCTAAATACATTCATAAATTGGTTATCTTTTGCTAACAGCTTCCTTAAGAAAGGTTAGCTGAACATTCTTCCAAAGTGAAAAATAACATAGGTTAATATGAATATAGAAAACCTTCCAGTCTGAAAATTTTCTTAAATTAAAAAATAATCATTTTAAGTTTTTGTTTTTCCTGAAGCCACCAAATCTTGCAATATATATGTAAATAATTGTTTATTCTCCTAAGCACTAATTATAAATTTTTCTACTAGTTAACAATTACTGAATCCACAAATATGTATCATATACATGACAAATTGTAGGTATTATAGATGTAAAAACAAAAATATAATACTTTTTACTTTAATGAAAAGATAGAAATAAAAAAGAAATGTAAACACACTTGTTAATTAAAATGATTATTGGTTTAATGAGAGCATTTCAGAAAGCAGTAGGAGCATAGAATTACTAAGTTAGAATAGAGAAATTCATTCAAGTTGTTATAGTTCTGTAAATAGTTGCATCAATTTTCTCAAAACCACTTTATATTTGTTGCTATGTTTATAGAAATATCTAAGCAACTAGTGACAAGTAACTATTGTATTTTTATAGAGATTAAAAATAAATACTGTTATAATATGGACTCCCATTGTATACTGAGGAACTCAGAACAATGAAGTAACATTTTCTGCAGAGTAGGGCACTGTGAAAGACTGAAATGGATGTTTAGGGTAGGGTGTAAAGGTTGCTGTTATGGACTGAATTGTATCTCTCAAAATTCGTATGTTGAAATCCTGACTTCCTATACTTCAGAATATGACTGCATTTGGAAATAGGGACTTTAAAGAAGTGATTAAGCTACAATGAGGCCACTAGAGTAGACCATTATCCCTTCTGACTGATATCTTTAGAAGAAGAGTACATTGGTAAAAAGAGACACCAGAGATACACCAGAGATACATTGGAAAAAAGAGCACAGAGAAAGACCATGTGAGGATACAATGAGAAGATGGCCATCTGCAAGCCAAGGACAGAGGCCTCAGGAGAAACCAACCCTGATGACACCTTGATCTTGGACTTCACAGCCTCCAGAACTGCGAGAAATAAATTTCTGTTGTTTGAGCCACTCTGCCTATGGTACTTTGTTATGGCAGCCCTAGTGAAAGAATACGGATATTAACAGTCTTTCCAAGAGCAGTTTGTCACAAAAATGGACAGGCAGAGCAATCATGAAATATCATAGAATGGCTTTCCCAAGTGTTTTTCTGATCATTGTTGCACCAATGGCTCTAAGTTGTAGAAGGCTTGTTTTTATACATACATACCTTGAAACAGATGAGATTACTAAAATTGGTCTCTGTTCCTCTAGCAACCAAGGTTGACTCTTAGTTCTTTTACTGTTTTTGTTTTGTTTTGTTTTGTTTTGTTTTAATAGCAGACATTTCTTTGCACCCAGCTAATCTTGCAGTAACTTGGGAGATATATTTTTGCCATGATTCAGAGTTGAGTGACTAGATTCTTGGTTTAGTAAATTCACAAGAAAAGCTTGCACATGTTTGAGAAATTTTCCCTCTGATTTTATGGATTTCATATGTATATCTTTGAAAAAAAGTGGAGTGTATTAATATACTTCCTGTTCACAAACTATATGGTTTTACTTGACAAGTATTGCCAATGGCATGAGAAAATTGTATTGTTCTTCATTGTGATATTAGAAAATTCTCATTCCTGGATCTTTTATTATTAAAATATTTACCTTCAAGTTTACACCTAGATGTTATATACCTATTCTTACTCTATATCTCCACCACCATTGTGTTTTACAACTATTTTCTCTTAACATTTCTTGGTTTTCCAATTTCTCTGCAATTATGTTTCCTAGTGAATAAGCTTATTTCTGCTATTTTTGATCTAACAGAATTTACTCAAGTGTCTCAGCTCAACATTTGGAGATGAGCCATCTTCCTTTTACTGTAAAAAAAGCTTGATGGAGTATTTTCACAGCGATAGAACTGGAAGTTAGGGCAACTTCTAACAGGTAAAATGGCAAATCACTGTTCTTTTCCTGAATCTGCATACAAGCAAAGCCTGTGTGCTTGCAAAGCCATAATGTCACTAGAGATGATCATAAGTAAATTGTGTTTGCTTGTATCTCAATATGTGATTTTCCACATATTTAGTGGTTGTAGGGCCCTGTGAAACAGTATGCCATTTGACCTTCTTTGATGTTTAGATTCTTGAATTCTAAACATTTGATTTACAAAGTTCAATTTCTAATGCATGTTCATCATCCTGAATATGTTTCTTCTGGGATTAAGAATTCAGAGAAACAAGAATATCCAAGAGCACATTTCTGGCTACTAATGTTGCTGCTGATCTTATTCTTTTTTGTAATATACTATTATCAATGTTTTAGATGAACAACTATATAAAGCACAACAATTTCGATATGATG
Organism: Mandrillus leucophaeus; assembly: GCF_000951045.1. Classification (NCBI taxonomy): domain Eukaryota; kingdom Metazoa; phylum Chordata; class Mammalia; order Primates; family Cercopithecidae; genus Mandrillus; species Mandrillus leucophaeus. The sequence goes on from NW_012099210.1 coordinate 5,886,262, forward strand.
TAATTATTGTAAAAATTTGATTAGAAAACATGGGCCCTTCCTGGTCAATATTTATCTAAAATGCTGGAATTTAAAATACCAAAACATGTAAATGGTGTTTCAAAGTAAAAGATTACTGGAGATAGCAATACATCAGCTTTACTTTGGTTATTGATTTGGTTTTCTATTTTTTACTTTGTGATTTAGGGGAGCAATGGAATCTCACTGTACATTGTTTCATCAGAAATAAAATGAGGCTTTCCTTTTCATTAAATAATTATAAGGCAAACACTGAATATTTAAGTAGAAACAGTGTTGCTAATATGGAATTGTTAAATTTTAAATTATTGCACTAGAATAAATGCATAAAAGACATTTTTTTACTTCTTAGCATCAAGAAAAGAACAGATGTATTCACCACTTATGAAACAACATCTCTCTTCTCATCAATAGTTTTATTTACAAGCATACGTTTTGCTTTAGAAGTTTTTATTTTTTATTAATGTAATGTGTATTCTAAGGTATAACACTAAGAACCTTGTTTTGTTGTTAGAGATTTTAGCAAAAGTAAAAATAATATTAAATCTTTCCAAACTCTTAGCTATTACAGACTTTAGATGAGAACAGAATTTAAAAGCTGATGTTCTGATACTGTTTTCTACATTAAATAGGCAATTCTAGGGCTCTTCAAATGTAGTATTTGTGGAATGTCTTCTTTCGAGGAGTTCCAAATTCCTAACAAGTTTGATTTTACATACTGAGTAAGATTTTCCACATGAAGTTACATCTTTTTATTCCAAGCATATACTGTATATGGGGAAAATAGAAGAGGTGAAATATTACATGTTAAAATTGCATGGCAGAGTCATAGAAAGTTGCCAAACAACTACATTGCTTTGTCTTTTGAATATTTCAACTAAAAAGTGTGCACCAACATTCTTGGAAGTGATATTAAAGAATTACAAACCAAATAAAACAAAAACCAAAAACAAAGCGTTTAATCGTTTCTTTTTTCACTCATCATTTTCATGCATAAACTGGCACTGCATTTGTTATAATAAAATATGATAACCTTTTCTTTATTTTTTGATAAAAATGTAAAGCTACGTAACTGACTTGTAACTATACATCCATCATTAGTTATTATATTCCTATTGAAGAAAAAATGGTAAATATTTAGAGGAGTATTTAAAAAATTAAAAATAAAAAAAAATACCAAATACTTTGCTTACCAAAAAATGTCTGCACCTCAGAAATGTGATAAGAATGTGGAAAAAACCCCACAAAGTTGTTCTTTGTAAATGTCATGTAAGACTGTAAAATTTAGAATTTAGTTTTATGCAATTTCTTTAGTTTTACCTTTTAATTTTTAACTATAAAAGCAAATATCTCCTTACTTTTTTTAAAAAAAATCAGAAAGCCCAGAAATACATGTAGCACATCATGAAATTATCCCTCTTGTTCCCTCCATTAGTACCCCTTGAGATACCAACTATTAAATATTTGATGTGTATTATGCTAGACATTCTTATCTTATATAACCAAATTAAAAAATTAAAAACAGAATCATTCTTTACTTTTTCACTCTTTGCATTTGGAACATTTAACCACATATAATGCATATTTTTTCAGACCGCGATATGAAAAGTTATCTTTATTTGAGATGACCTAACAGCATTTTATATATGAGTGTATTTCATATATTGAACTAATTCCTGTTAGGTGGATGTTTAGGTTTTTTCCAATTTCATTTCATTTTCTAGAGGAATATTTGTAAACTTTACTTAAGCTAGAGTATTGGTTATTTAGACAAAACACGAATCTCCTAGGGAATTCTGACTGATCAGAATTTTTAAATATTGAGCTCTAAGTGTTATATTTTAAAATATCAGTTAGCAACTATACAGTAGATTGGAAAGGGCTATGGGTTTATAGCCAAGAGAATTGGGTCTTTTTGAACCCTGACACTTATTAATTATATAATATTGGACAAACTATGTAAATTCTCTGGGCCTTGTTCTCCCATCTGCAAAATGATGAGTATGAAGTAGATGATCTCTAAAGAGTCTAAAAACTCTAAATAAAAGACTCAATACTGCAACTACAAAAATAAAACAAAAAACTATGGACTCATCAATGGCTAGGAAAGATGAGTATTCCAGAGAAAAAGTAGTAGTCACCAGCTCTTTTAGGTTGCTCACTATGTGGTAGAAAAAACTGATGGAAATCATGTTATTGGGTTTTGAAAAATTGAAAGGATTTATACCCCTTTGTGTGCCCGTATTTTAGCTACATCTTGCTCCATACTCTATTCTATAGGTAAGCATGGGCAAACCCAGACTCGACATTCCTATCAAGGTTGCATTATACTCTGACACGGTAGTTTAATTCAATAATGGGTAGAGAAGTTTCTAATCCTTGTTCAGTCTTGATCAGGTTTACTTAGAGCCTTCCTTGTTTGGATAGATTCTTGATGTTAGAATTGAATTAAGACAGACTACCTAGAGTGTAGTGCACCAGAGAGCAGCTTCTAGAGATTCTGTCCCTTAGAGGATGCACTGAGTTGATGCTGCCTCTTAAATGGTTTGCTGTCAGTCCATGGCTGAGGTCAGATTCAGGGACCTAGTATTACTCCCGATTCTTCTCCTGGTTTGCTAGATGATTTGTTACTGGCTCTGAATAGTTAAATAATTGACAAACAAGATGATTTTCTAAAATGGTAACATGGGAATAAGTGATTCTGATCATTTTGTTCTTTTGTTTGATTAAAATTTAAATGATCTTCTTTTGAGGAGTCTTTTGCTCATACATATCAGACACAACTCTAGGCTCTCTTTGTCTCTGTAATAACAACACATATGGCAAATATAAAATTTCTCCTGTGAAAGTATGTAAAACATTTGGATACATGTTGCTACAAGGTATTACAGTTATGAATGTTATGTGGTTTCTTTTGTTTGTTTTTTCTCAAGTATTTGGAAGTGACTACCTGAAACCAAGATAAGAGGAGAATGGAAAGATGTTCTCTTGTAGTGACAGATAGGTCATCTACGTTAATTGTAAGCACCCAGTGCCTGGGGCTATTCTTATTGACGTCCTGGATGATGTGCAGTTTTATTTGCCTTATGTTGCATTTTTCCACAAAATATATTGCAAAACCAATTTTCTTAATGGCAATTCATCCACAGTATATTTAATAATGTCATTAATCGCTCTGTTACTAATTGTTTCATTACCTTTCTCATATTAGCAACTATGAACACCCAACATTATTTATCAGGTATGCGAGTGCCCTCTCTCTCCTGGGCGGTGATGCTTACCTAGGAAAAGAAATGAAACCCTTTAACAAGTTTCTTGCCTTTCACCACAAATCTTACTCTCACCTGGGGTGAAGGCCAGCCCTAATTTCTAAAGTAATTGCCATAAACATGGTTTATATATACAAGGAGCTCATGAAAACAGCTTCAGTGTTGATCTTCACATTAATCCCATTTTTCTACTCTCAGAAAAAAAAAAAAAACTAGCATTCTCCTTATATAAATAATTTATACAAAGCCATTCAGCAGGGGAATGGGGTGGTGGTGGCTTATTTAAGAACTCTGATAGGCCAAATTACTTATTCTGGTAGAAACTAGAAGATTTTTAATGAGGTTCTTGCATTTGTTTTAATCATTTCTATACTGATTAAACAAATCATACCTTTTAAAATGTGTGAATTTGAATAAATAATTTTACACTTCAATACCAATAATTGTGTGAAAGCTTCACGGGAATTCACGCTCTGGGAAAAACTAAAATGACTAAAGAGTCATATGTGCTTTAAACGTTTTGCTATTCACCTCCACACAATGATACTTTTAGGCTACCTTCTTTCTCCTTTTGGTGAGTTTCATATGAATCATCAAAGAAAAATTACAGTTGTTTATAAAATACATTCATCTCTTGCACTTGTATATTGGATTGGCTAGCAAGCATTGTTTAAGTTAAAAAAATAATAATTTTCCAGCATTGTCACATTGAATATTATTAGACACCTGCATCCGGTTATAACTAAATAGCTATATTTTAAATCTTTTGAGAATCTTGATTTTAATGCAGGCACCACTACCAATTCTGGGTCAGACGGAATGAATCCATTTTCTCAGCAAGATTCAAGCCTTCATGCCCCCTGTTAAGACTCATGCTATGAGCAAGGCTGGTACTGTTTATGACAGATGCAAATTACACTCAACATCTTTTGGATTTCACAATTTATAATCAGACATGCATCCTCCAAACCCAATTCTTTTTTTTAAAGCCCAGAATTCTGGATACTTCATAAAGCAAAAATCTTGCTGCCACCTTCAAGGAACTCAAACTATCTGATTTTTTTTTTATTTGCTGCTGCCATTAGATTGAAATGATTTTTCTTCAGTTTGCTCAAAGCCAGATTTAAAGTCAGGTCCCAGAGGTAACAGGAAAGTCGATCCCCTAAGCTACTCAGGCGTTGTTTGCTTTTTTTACATGTAATATCCTACTACTAAGCCAGAATATAATTTAAAATACAAAACACACTACATAAATATGTCCTTTAGTAATTTTGTAATCTGACATTTAATAGAAGTTAACTAAGTGCCTTATATCATGTTTGTCAAGGAAAATGGAGAAATTATAAATATCCTTCAAGACAATTATTTCTTAATAGCTTTCTACATATTTTTAATGCTACACGTTTTCTTATTACTTCAAATCAATAATACTATGTGCTCCTTGAACATAGACGTGCCAGATTACTCACTTACAATGCACCTAAATAAGCCCAAAAGCATCCTAAACACTTCACACATTATGAGCTTCTGAAAACCATTCGAAGAGCTCAGGCTTGCAGTCACTTTCTGTTTGCTAGGGAACAGCAAAGGGTTACTTTAGCCCAGGCGCTGCAAGTGCGAGCAACAGGAATCCATTGGCTTTAATTTGTCCATGTCTTTCATTTGATACTACCAGTATTAATAGCTTTGCAAGGAAATTCTGCAGTCATTAATCATAATAATTAATCAGATCCAATTATATTGCATATAAATGCGAACAAATTGCTGAAAAAATAATGATCTATCACCAACATGTCACAAGGAAAAAGAGACCAAAATAGTAATTAGATGCAGGGATTTAGTTGTGTATGAGTGCCCTGCAACTGATTTTAACTGTATGATGATCCGATGATGTAATTAGTCGAAAGTCTAGCAGGCCTTTTTAGCAGACCATCTAATGACTGTGCAATTGGAGGAAATAAGGTCCACTTTTCTAAGAGATCTTTTGGCATTTTCTTCTAACTTTGCTGTTCTGAATAAAGGAGATCCATTGCCCTTGGTGTTCTAATACTGGGAACTAAATTGTTCCTGCATGGGTCTTCTGAATTTTTACTGCCTATTTTGAAAGTATTGCTATCTGTTAACTGATGATTACTCAAGTTAGGAATCAAGATATTCTAAATCGCATTTTTTTTTCCTTTTTACTCTTGTAATCGTACAAATGTGTAACATATATTTCAAAATGAAATGTTTTGGTTATAGTAAGTTAACACACTGCGGGTAGCATGCATGTTAGCTATTTTCACCTATCTTCTTTCCCTTGAACTGAACTGAAAACATTTCAGAAAATGGAATTACTCTGTTTTCACTTCAGTTAGCACTCTCTGGAGCACTGGCAGATTTTATCAGAAACCATTTAAAAATATATATATATATGTGTGTGTGTGTGTGTGTGTGTATATATATAGTTTCTTCTTTAACAGATTCTTAAATCTGACCAAAGTGAATTGTTTAATGCAAATTATTCTATGAAATAATTTTAGTGTCACTATTTTCTTTTAAATTTTCACTCTTGTCTCACAAGGTAGAGCTTCCACTATAGTGTTATCTATATGCATAATTAGCATTAGTTTATTGTGTGGTCAAATATGTATTTTTAAACCTTTCAAAATATTTTCTTGCTCCACTTACAGATTACACATGAAATGGTTAACTAAAGATTGATGAGCAGTTTTTATGATAGGTTTGCGACCTGAAAATAAATGTTAGGTTCATCATAGTTTTCAATACTAAGCACTGCACTTTACCGTCTTTGATCTCAGTGTTGTGACTACTACAAAGAAATAAAACCTTATCTTACCTTTTCCAGCATCTACTGCAGAAGACCTCAATAATGCATAAGAACATCTGGAAGTACGGTAATTTCAGCTATCAGAGATAAGAATTGACACAGAACAGGTAAACCCTACAAAGTCATCATGTTGAAATGAACTGATTAAGGTTTAGTAACATAAAACATCATGTATAGTGTTCCCATGCTTGCTACATCTTGCTATTTTATATTTAAAAAGGAATGTCAATTATATATATTTAATAGGTTGATTAGCTGGTCGCAATATTATATTTTACATAAAGAGACAGAAATGTCTGCAGATATTGCCATACTCATCTATTTAGAGTTAACTGTGAGTTCATAGAAAATACATGGGCATAGTAAACAGGGTTTTGAAATGACAATTTTTTACTGGTTGCAAGTGCTAATTGCTAGTTTCTCAAGGGTATAGAATTAATCACCTGCTAGATTTACAGTCTCTAGGTTGAGACCTGAGGATGGAGGCAATAAGAAAAGCTCTTGAGGGACATATCATATGGTGAGTCTAAATATCAGTCTCTATGCATATGTAAATTGGTAACAAAGTTTTTTCAAAGCTCAAGTATGCTAATTTCAAACAGGCAAGACTAAAGCTAGCTTTTAGCAGCTGTTTAACGTCTGCCTGTGGGTGGTAGAGAGAGCTTAAAATACAAGCAAACAGTGGTGCATAAGTAATTAAGCAACATTTTGCTGGGCATAAATAATTCTGTTTATATTGCTCTTTTGAAGAGTATAGAATACAAAATAACAGATCAAGTGCACCTTTGGTCACCAGAGGTTAACAGTTCTTCCTCTTTACCTCTCCTCTGGCTTTGTGATTTAAGAGAAATAAATAACAAAGTCTGATATACAATATTTTATAACTTTATAGAAAATAAAATTATTTCAGGTGATGAAAAAACCCTGTTATAGAATCACTGTACTATAAAATCAATATAGTGCAGCTAACAATTTATTCCTCTAACAATTTATCAGAAGAAAATGTAATATTTAATTGTGGATCTGCTTATTGCCTTTTTAACTTTTAGGATTATTGAAAATAGAGTTTGGGTTGTTGGCCAAAATAGAAAAATCAAACTATTTTCAAATTCCACAAAAGGAAAATATCCTCAATTTTTCAAGACAAATTTTAATTGTCCCATGCATTAAAAATAAAGAGATAAATAAATTAATGATTCACCTGGAGATTATTGTCTAAAAATTAGGACTGCTTAAATCAATGTACTGTATATAAAATAATCACCTAATGTGAACAGCTCTTGCTAAGCCAGTAGAAGTGTCTAAAAGCAAAAGAAAGGCTGGTATAAAAAAAATTACATTTGATTCAATAAAAACCTTGAAATTGACCAGAAGGAAGATGAAAGATTTAACATGATTTAGAAATACCTAGTCTGGAAAAAAGGATTATAGATACTAACTGTGAAAAGAGTAAAGGGTTTAAACTTTGTTTGCTTTAAATATTCATGGTTTAAGGAGTTAATGGTGAAAGGAAGTACTCAGTTGGGTATCAGATCTTATAAAGGGCTTTATAACACAGAAGAATGCTAGGAAGGCAGGAGTGGCCATTTTTGCACAGGATTGCTATTTCGCTTTGCAATGAAGGAACAGGTAAATGAAATAGGATTTGGACAAACTTCCTTTTATTTATTCTCAAAATTCTAAGAAAATATGTAAAATTTGGTGGTGAAAAAACACCCTATTTTTTTTCCTGATATTTCTAATTTTTCTAAATTTGTATTTTTTAAAAACTTGCTATGGGGCTGGGTTTTAAAACCACGTGACCTGAGTAGAAAAGCGGATAGGGCAGTAGATTATGTGCAGACATATACAGTCAGGGTTGACCTGTGTTCTTTCTTTGTCTGTTGTTCTTCCTCTTCCTCTTGTACAATATGTGGATATTAACACCTGTTCCAGTCTCCCTAACAAACCAGAAAGATGAAATTCAGTTAAGTGATTGAAGAATAATGATTTCTTTGAGACACTATTCTAAACTTTCTCAGGCTCTTGGCACATCTTATTATGGTTGACTTAGTCAAACAATTCATTCTCTATGTACTGTACCAATGAGAGTAGGCCTCATTACCCATTTCATGGAGGAAGGATAGAACAAGCAGACAAGCAATAGGCTCCCTATACCTATGTGAAAATATTCATGCTTGTTTGAAAATTCTGACAAAAATGGATGACAAAGACTTACAACTACTCGAAGTAATATAATTGATACTCTTTCTCCTGAGTTGCCATTTCCTTGAAAATTGTAATTATTGCCTGTGCACATTCTGAAAAGTGATCTTTTGTGTTGGAGGAACATTGTCCAAGTACAATTAGGTAGGAACTTGAATATTATACATTATTAGGTTAACATAAGTTTTGGTCATATGTGATCAGAGAAGAACTTTAAAATTGTTTTAGAAGATTTGAAGTATTCTGCTTTGTCATACCCCTTCCTTTTTTTTTTTTTTTAAATTCTGAATCTTCAGACTCCTGTGTTTTACTTAGTACCTGTCATTTGTCATCACTTTGAACAACAAACTCTTTGTCTCACCAAGAATGGATAGTTACTAAAAAAGTAACACTGGAAATGGAAATGCTTTAGTTTGAGTTCCCATGGATATACCGTGAAACCATTGTTCTGCATCTCCTCACTCATTTGTCAGCAGAGACTACCTGTTTAGGTACTTTACTGTAATTCATAAATAAAAATTTGTTTTTTCTGATTATCTGTGAAGACATGAAAGCAACCAAGTTTAGACTTTTGTTGATCAGATTAGTTTCTCCTTTGTATCTGCAAGACTATTAATGCTTATTCAGGTAGAAAATAGTATAATTTTTTCAGAATGGTGAGTCTAATTGATACAGACCTGAAAGATATGATAAACTATGATCAATTCATCTTTTTCTATTCACTAAATTAGGGTAAATATACAAGGTATGTGGAAACAGTTGACAGCCGACTAGGAGACATCCTAAGTAGGAATTCTTGCTGCACATGGTAGTGTCCACCTGTAGTCCCAGCTAAAAAGGAGTCTGAGGCAAGAGAATCACTTGAGCTAAGGAATTCAAGACTAGCCTGGGCAACACAGCAAGACATCATCTCAAGAACAAACAAAGGAAAAAATAAGTAGGAGTCCAACTAGGAAAAAAATAATCTGACAGATACTCAAATACAGAGTTTTATCCTAGAGTTTGAATCAAATGCTAAATAGGAAGGACTTAACTGATATAATGTATATAGATAGTCAATGTCATATAATTACTATGAACGTTATGGGACCAGAAAAATCCAGAAAGGAATTCTAATCTTAGGATAGAGGCTGATTTTTTTTCTGCTTTTTATAGTGTATTCACAAATTTGTGTGTATACATACACATACACAAACACACACGTACACATAGTCAGAGGTTTGCAGAGTGTCTGCAGATATCTCTTCTCCAAAGGTGGGTGAAACAAAGGGTTCCCATATGTGAACCAAGGCACGGTCTCAGAAAAGTCTGTAATCCATCTCCTTTTGTGTTTAGTGTTTTATCACAAGGAAATGCTGAGATTCACTTATTCATTTATTCACTCAGTCATTGACTGTCTACTTAGGTACTACAATGTGTCGGTCACTGTGAAAGTTTCTACAGATGCAAAGATTTATAAGATACAACGAAACACTAGAATCAATAATTGTGAAGATTCTGTAAATTCAGATTTAGGGGAATACTCATTACTGGCAGATACTTCATTCCATCTCTGACTTTTTGAGCCAACATTATGATGGATATGAAGAGGTGGGATTACTTGACAGTTATATATATAATCTAACAGTGAATATATGTTAGTGGATAGTGAATGATATGTTATAGTGTGTGCACACCTGTCAGACTGACACCAATGACTATGGAATACTGATGAGATAATTCCAGGTTCAAGGTATCCCACAAAGCCTGCAGGTCCCTGGGACTTCAGTGAGAAACATTATATATTTATGTGTTTGTACGTGTATATATATATGATTATACATATAATTTAATAGTGAATATATGTTAGTTTTTATAATCTAATAGTGAATATTAAACAACATATATATTTAACTATTAGATTATAAACATTTTGAATATGGAAATACACCCTTTCTTTTTTTTTTTTGAAGTGGAGTTTTGCCTTTGTACTCAGGCTGGAGTGCAATGGTGTGATCTCAGCTGACTGCAACCTCCGCCTCCTGGGTTCAAGTGATTCTCCTGCCTCAGCCTCTCGAGTAGATAGAATTACAGGCATGTGCCGCCACGTCCACCTAATTTTTGTATTTTTAGTAGAGAAGGGGCATCACCATGTTGACCAGGCTGGTCTCGAACTCCTGACCTTAGGTGATCTGCCTGCCTCTGCCTTTCAAAGTGCTGGGATTACAGGCATGAGCCACAGTGCCCAGCTGGGAATATATCCATTCTTAAATGGTATCCCATATGCTCATACCCACTATTTCCAATGACCATTCAGAAAACATTTGCAGCCTATTGATAAAACGTCCTATTTCAAAATAAAGCTTTGTCTTGTCCTTGTCTCAACACATAAACTAACTTACATTGTTCAAGTGAAATTAATTGAAATTCTGAACTTTCTCTGTTCCAAAACTGTTGATTTCAAATGAAGACTGCATAGCTTTCTGCATTCAGAAAGACAACTTCAATTTGTGAATGACTTAGTAACATTTCTCCCTTGTAAACTTGGAAGCAACACTCTACTGGTTTGCTCTAAAGATGTGCTACTATGAAAAATACAACAATTATGTATTGTGGAAGACTTTAGGGAAAATTGGTGGGTAATAAATTCTGGTGGCAGAGAATAGAGAAATAACCCCCAAATATGAGTGTCTAAAAGAAAAGTCCTATTTTCTTAAATGAATTAACTTCTTTTTCAGCTATTATTCAGACCTTCTTGACAAGCAAGGGAAATTTTTTTTATTAATTTCCTTTGAATGTATGTAAGCTTCCCTTTATTTTTCTATTTCTTATAGTAGTCAGCATATAGTCTTAATAGGCACTTGGACCAAACATGATGGTGACATTAGCAAATCATATACTAATGCTGTTATTATGAGAGAAAACATATTTTTTATGCAGTACATTTTTTATACACAATACTACTATGTATATATTATTGGAGGTAAAGAAGCTTTTAAGAAAAAACAAATCTATCATCTTATCTTTCCAACCAACCCAAATCAACAGCTATATAAAGGGCAGGTTTAGAATGGGAGAAGGTGAAATTTTCTCACTGATGGCCCGTGGGCCTGCAGGCTATGTAGGATACCTTGAACCTGGAATCATTCCATCAGTATTCCATGCTCTTTGGCGTCAGCCTGATAGATGTACACACACTATAAAATGATCACTCTTGTTTTGCTTTCTGAACTGAGATTCTTCTTAAAGGCATCATCAGTCTGTCGACTATACCTCATGTTAAGGGAACATCTAGCTAGAACTATTTCAGTGTTTGTGGTTTTCACTTTATTTGTTTTTCTTCTTAACTTTTTCTGCAGATGATTATGTACAATGTTGAGATCAATTGTAGCTGAGAAACTTCTCTCATATTTACTAATTTATATAGCAACCAAAAGGTAGAAGGGAAATAAAACAAAAACATATTTGGTAATTTCATGAATTTAAAAACTAGCCCTGGGGGAAAATGCATAACTTTATATTTTGTATCACTGCTGTGTTTAAGAAACCTAAAAATGGGAATTTCATATTCTCATATTTTGACAAGTACTTTACATTTGCTTGAATAAATATTTTACTACGAAAGGAATATGATTAAAAAGAAAAGAACCCCCACACTATTAACTTCTCAGGAACATTAAAGCAGTAAAAGTACACATTCCATAAGCCAAGGGATGCAGCAGCATTCACTTAGCTCCAACCAATCCTGGAAAGAGATTTTCTTTTTCTTTCTTATTTTTAAGGTGCAAGAAACCTTGCACTTACATAAAGGAGAGGGGTGCTTCAACTGTCATATTGATGTGGCAGAATTTAGCTCTTTTCTGAAGAGTTTTCACATCCCAAGAGCATAAAGACAATAGCACACTATATAGAGAACCAATAAATCAATTAGCTTTAACAGCCAGAGTTCAGGAAATGCATTTATTCTCTTCGATGAAAACACGGCTTCTCCTTGTAGCTATACTTCAAACTGTTAAGGTCAATTTTTCACATGGAAATTATATTTAGTGGCTGAAAAAATCACTCATAAATTTCATAAAGCAAAAGAGAAGCACTTACTAATGTAGGAGAACAAGTTTGTTTTATTTGTAATTATCTATCTTTAGAGTAATTGAGATTCTAAACAGCAGCTAATAGCCTCACTGTCTCAAATTACTACTGCCTGTAACTTTACCTTGCCAAATATCAAAGAGCTTTTCAATTGCAACACTACTACTAAAACCTGGGTCATTTTCTAGCAATTAACTGGAAGAGGTGATTAATAGCTTAATAATGGGTTGCTCTGTGTTTAAAAAGTGCAGGGGACGTGCATAGGAAAAGAATATGTAATTTTGTATCCCTGAAACATAACCTAATTGAAAAATCAGCAGTTGGTCTTATTTACTTTAGGCTTGTATTTCCAAACCCTCTTTTGATCTACTCTGAGAAAATGTGTAAATCTGGAGAGTATTTTTTAATTAACTCCTTGAACATTGAACATGCTATGAATCTAAGGAGCACAAGCTATCCCATAGCACCTGCTGTGCCGCAGTCAACTTCACTGGAATTTGAGGGCAATATATGTCAAGTATCTATCTGGATGTGCAGATGGCAGTGCCCATTCAGCAAGTTACCCACTACAGGGCCACCGGTGGATTCATATGGCCATTCGCCGAGAGCATAGCCTTAGTAATGTGATTCCTGGGAGCCTATGTCCACTTCTGCAGTGGATTCTTGTTATATTCACCCCGGACTTAGTGACTGTAAAATCTACCCTCAACCTTTCATAATATTCTTCCAGAAACTTCCATCAAGACAGTCAGTGCAATTTAGCAAGTTCACCACTCTCAGTGTTTAGCTAGTTTACAAGGAAATGGCAAGTTGACTAGTTACACAAGTCATTTAATAGAGAGGGAGGTCTCCTAATAAGGTAAGGGATGCAACTAGCATATAGAAAGCGACCAGGTTTCATTTGTCCAATGTATTACAATATTGGGTTGATCCATGGCAATATGTTTGGATATGGGACACACTGATTTTGTTTTAAATTGTCTATTGCAATTGCTATCAATGTTCATGTGCTTCTCTTTTATGTTGCCAGAAGGCAGTCAAGATTAAAGCTCTTGGTTTCCCATAATTTATTTCACATTGTGCATTCCTGCTTCTCATTTCAGTCCAATCGTATCCCAGTTGAACCTAGAAATACTGGACTATTTGTTCCCCATTGTATTTGCACAATGACTTACTGTTAGTGGAAGTCAGGATTTTAGTAACTTCCTAGCACTAATTCCGTGGAACCAAACATAAACTGAGAATGAAAGGACATATGAAATAAAGACAACTACCTGGAAGGGAGCTCCACATACCTAGCTCTCATACACCCAGGTATTCATTCTTGAAATCATTTATTCTACCAAAGGCAAGGCATCAAATTAAGTCTCAACTGGTCACAGAATTTTTCTTTCATTTCTTTTCACATTTTTTGGATAATATATAAAGATAAAGGGAAATTATGAAAATTAAAACAAAAAGGACTTGGTCTCCCATTGCTAAAAGGCACACAGTTTACCAACTTTAATAAACTGGAATGAAGATACAACAGTTTGCTAGTGGTGGGGAAAGTCAGTCAACTGAAAACCAAGACAAGAGTGGCTTTATGAGGTTATTTTATGCCCCCAAACAGGAGCTCGCTTATGCGCAGAAGTTAAAGGCTAGAGAAGGCCTCGATAAATGGAAATTCATCACTTTGAAGGGGGCTGACCTCTGCAATTCCTGCTGGGCGTATAGCCCAAAGTTCTAATCATCCTCCAGCTCACAGCAAAAAGCTCTGATTCCAAGATGTGATGGAAGCAGACCAACTCAGCGGGAGTAGTTCTTTTCTTGCATTGCTTTTGATAACTTTCCTTAAAAAAAATTTCATTTTATTTTTTTGAGACATGGTCTTACCCTGCCACCCAGGCAGGAATACAGTGGTGTGATCACAGCTCATTGTAGCCTTGACCTCCCAAGCTCAAGCAATCCTCTGCCTCATTTTTCTTTTCTTTTTTTTTTTTTTTTTAGAGACGAGGTCTCACTGTGTTGCCCAGGATGGTCTCAAATTCCTGGGCTCAAGCTATCCTCCCACCTCGATCTCCCAAAGTGTTGGGATTACAGGTATGCACCACTGGGCTCCACATATTGTTATTTTTAATTTGCTTAATTTCTTTGTACTCACAGCTAAATCTCCCCATGACTCTCAAATATTTAGTACAATTTTCTATGCCTTCATATTTTTGAATTTGTCAACTTTATTTCTCAGTTCTTTCTCAGAAGGCCCCATTTCAAATCTCGTTTGATGGTTTTCAATCTAGGCCTGCTAATAGTTAATACTTGTCTTCTGGAATTACCTTCATTTCTCCCTTGTTTTACTGCTTTAGTTTTGTGGAGTAAATTTTCTAATAAGCTTTCCGAGAAAGAGTTCTTGGAAAGTAAGTTGTTTGATGCTTTCTCCATCTGAAATATCTGTCCCCTAACTATACTTGTTCCATTGTTTGCTAGCCCCCGGTGTTTCTTCAAAGAAGTCACGTATCTCTCTGATTCTTGATCCCTTGTATATTAACTTTTTTAAAGGAGACTGTTTTGTTTTTCTCTTGGGAAGCAGTTAGAATCTAATTTTAATATGTGACATTTTAAAATTTTATGATTTTGTACTTTGGCATGAATCTTTGTCATTCTTCATACTGGGTACACATCTGAAAATATATATTTTTTAATTCAGAAACCATCCCTTAACGTACTTTTTAAAAAAATAATTTCCCTCTCACTGTCTGTGTTTTCTACTAGTCAGATGTTAGATGTTAGAGCTTTGGATTTGATCCTCTAGTTGTCTTACCATTTCTCATCCAACTTATCACGCGTTTTTTTCTTTTTAAGATATTTCCTTGAGGATATACTGTAACTCTAATATTGATTTTTAATTTTAAAAATATTTTTGACATATATGGCCCATGTCTTATTCTCTAATTTTTTCAATGGCATTCTATCTTTATATTGTATGAATGCAATATTGTCTATTTTCTTAATGTACTGATGACATTATATTTTCCACAATTCTATTATCTTTATTTTTATTTCCTATTTATTTTGATGGTTCATTTTTTTCAAGATCTTTTTTTTTTTTTTTTGAAACGGAGCCTTGTTCTGTGCCCCAGGCTGGAGGGCAGTGGCACGATCTTGGCTCACTGCAAGCTCCGCCCCCCCGGGTTCATGCCATTCTCCTGCCTCAGCCTCCTGAGTAGCTGGGACTACAGGCGCCCACCACCATGCCCGGCTAGTTTTTTGTATTTTTTTAGTAGAGACGGGGTTTTACGGTGTTAGCCAGGATGGTCTCGATCTCCTGACCTCGTGATCCGCCCGCCTCGGCCTCCCAAAGTGCTGGGATTACAGGCTTGAGCCACCACGCCCGGCCTCAAGATCTTTTGTTCAGATCTTCTTGCAAATATCTGATGGTTGTTGGTTATGCTAACTGAAAACTTCCTTTGCAAAGGAAGGACTGCCAATTGACCATTTTACTAGAGGGTGCACAGCCTACTGGCCAGCTTGGTTTTTTTCAGGGTATGTAGGGTAATATAAGCTTAGCTGTATAAACTGAAAGTGGGATGAGAAGAAGGTTGGTGGTCTTACCTTTATGTGTGGGAACTTTTATTTAGTCTGCTGTTTACATTGTGGTGGCATTTTCCCATCATCTCCTGTGCTTGAATCCCAGAATTTCTTTGTTTTGTTTTTGTTTCATTTTGCTTCTCCTCCAGAGATTAAAATTCCCAGAATGGGAAAGACGGAGAAAATACAGTGCTTTCTCTACAGGTGGGGTCTGGAATATTTTTTATCTAACTTGCTTATTTCCGGTCAGATATTTTGCCCTGTAAATTACTCTAATTTTACATATCTTTCTTTTCTTGTAATGTTGATACATTTGTGATGTCTCACTTTTTTCTTTTCTTTTTTCTTTTTTTTTTTTGAAAAGTGGCAAAGGGAAGTGTCTTTATTTTTTCACTGAAATCAGGGTAAACTAGGCACAATAGTAAGGTTATTTTCGCATATCTTTATAACAGTGATATTAGTTAAGAATTATCATCTTTTACAGATTAAATAATTTAAAGCTTAGAGAATTTTGTTACATTGCACAAAGTTTTACAGCAAATCAATGGCAGAAACAGTGTTTGTGTCCACAGTTCAAAGACTCTGGAACACACTATTTTTAAAACACTCTACTGTGATGCCTTCACAACACAGGAATATTTTTAAATGGGTTCAAAGCTGATTCTAGCAGGTAAAGATTTCATGGGCTATTGAGTTAGCTAGACTAAAAATCAAAATAATTTTCTTTTGGCAAGATACTGTTTTTCCCTTCCTTTATCTCAAAGCTTCCATTCTCCTTATTAAAACCTATTTTCAAAATTTTAACTTACACTAGGTTATAAATTGTTGACAAAAAGTTTAAAAACTTTTCCTCTCAGGGGTATTTGAAGGTTAATTTAAGAATATGTTTGATGAAGTTCCGACAATATTTCAAGAGGTAGAAGAAGACATATTTCAGACACAACTAAATTTCTGAAATAACTGTATAGACACTTATCTATTCTCTACTTATGAAGTACTTTATCAATGTTGAGGAAAAATTGAATTATCAGATAATAGCCCTTCACAGTAGTGGGAGAGGATGGAAGAGAAAGGTCTTCTTGGGATGCTGGCAGGATAGGCTAGTTTTTAAGATTTGGCTCCTTGAGGCTGGGCCTGGGATGGACAGAATATTTCATCTGAAGAGTCTAGGAGAGGAGAGAGTCAGAGTATGATGAAAAGCAAGTGGGGAGAACAGTGAATAGATTAGATAGGAGAGAACATGGTGTATTCAGAGGTTAAAATCAGATTAAGGAGATTCCTATATTGAACTTCATTATATAACCAACGGAAAGTGAATGGTAATTTTTACATTTGGAATTTACATGTACAGACCTATGTTTCAAGGGATTTAATCTGATACAAATAGCTTCCTTATCCTTCTCTGCTATTAAAATAGTTTAATTTGACAAGAGTATAAATGGAATTGAAAGAACAATCAACTCTTGAGTCACTATAGATGGGATGACTATGATTCATTGTCTAACTTGTAAGAGTGAAAGGGAGGTAATGGGGCAAAAGGATAAACAGAGAATTCCCAAGGCTCATTGGAATGTATAGCTATCCTCCCTATGGACAAGTTGGGGGAAGGAGGTAGGACACAGAATATGAAACCCTGTCTGAATAATTGCGGGAAGAGAAGGGGAAAAGGAAGAGTAATTAATCATTGTAATAAAATATATGGTTTGCCAATTCCATATTTACTTTTAATGGACCAAGATATAACTTTTATTTTTATGTAGATCTTTCTAGTTTTTAAAGATCCTACCAAAAAAAAAATCAGTGAGTGCTGTTGTGAACTCATATGTTCAGGGATATTAAATAGCAACACGTTTGATTATTTTAAAATTTTGTTTTAATTTAGTTAGAGAAATATATTCAGTTTAGGTCTTCTAGTAATCTGGGCAACCACAGTCCTGGTGTTTATTATCTTATGTGTTCAAAGTGCTCTAAGTACATATTAAATGATTATTTAGTGATATGGAAAACTATAAAAACTCTGTGAGACACAAATATAGTGCTTGGTTTGAATAATGATTTAGCCATTTGAGAGACAAACTGCATTCAAAATATTTTCCTCTCATTTGAGCAGGGCCAACTTATCCATTAGGCACTGTAGGCACAGCAATTGGGCCTCCCTTCTTTTAGAGGCCTATGAAAAGGTTTTAATTTATTTTAAAATCTGAAGGGAAAGCAAAAAACTTTTAGGTAAAGAAAAAAAATTTAATATGTAATGACTTATTCATTTTATGTCAGTTAATATGGTCAGAAAATATATTTTTGATAATTTTTATTGAGAAAGGGGCCCACAAAATAGAATTGCTTAGCACCTACAAAAGTCACTGGGTCCACATAAACTACAAAGAATCTATTTCTTAGTGTACTGCTGGAATAATCTTGTTATTATTGTTATTCATATATTAGGTTTCATTTTAATGTGAGCATCTAAAACAAGGTAACATGTTTTCTTTTTGAGTTGAAAAATCTCTAAAGATAATCATTCTCTTTCATGAAGCAACCTTATGCGTTTTGTGGAGAGAGGCTTCTTTCATTTCCTTAAATCTTTTTGCCAATAGTGGTGAAGGCCCTACTGGGGACCACTGAGGGCTTTCCCTGGGGAAATGTTGAAAAGATGTCTGAGGTTGGAAGCATCAGACAAACCACTAAGCTGGAAGCAGGGAGACAGAATGGGACATTTGGTGGTAGCAGGTCCGAAAATCAACTAGGTGGGATCCAGCTTCACATGGCTGACATGTATTCAATTTATGACCTGTCCCAGGTAGCTGTTACAGAACACTACATGCCCATGGCTGTGTGAAGTAATGGATGCTCTTCCTTCCCACATCCAAGCTTTCACTAGTAGTCAGTGAAAGCTAGCATTGCACATGTGGAATAAAGCTAAACACATGCCCCATTACATTAACATTTTAATGAGAACTATAGTCTTCCTAACACATACACATGTTGTACATACTATTTTATGTATAACCACTTAGAACATTATTAATACAAATAGTAATACCAGTGAAAAAATAACTTAAAACAGTAATAGTTAATGTACATTGGGTCATACACTATTCACATACACTTTCCTGAATTTTCTTTTTTTTCTTTTAATTT
>NW_012099210.1:5912991-5916564 GCF_000951045.1 Mandrillus leucophaeus
CTCCTGAATTTTCATCACAATTATTTGAAAGTTGTTGGAATGTCTACTATATACCAGACTGTTCAAAACTCTGCAAAGATAGTAGAGAATAGACAGGTGCAGTTTCTACTTTGATAGAGTTAGCATTCTACTGTGATAGTAAATGAAAAAACCAACATGATAAATATCAGATGGTGATAATTTCTTTAATTTTCCATTTGAAATCATTGTATGAATTTTAATGACAACAAATGTGTTTTAATGGTAGCCATAAAATCAACATTACCACATATACAAGAGACAAGACACCAGTTTGGCATACAAAATTACTACATATTAAAATTGGGTTCATTGTCAAAAGTCAAGGCTAGACAAGATGGTGATGCTTTTAATGAAGAAAATTATGAAAGAATCATGAGATAGAGAATTTTGGTGTATATATTCATTTGACTAGTCTAGCATTTAATTTAAAATATAATGTTCAAAAAATAGAAAATATCCGCTGTGGCTACAGCATAGTAAAAAATGGAGGGGGGCAATAAAAGAGGACAATGGAAAGGTGCATAGGGTCAGACGGCATGGAACACTGTAAATAAATAAAGGTGAAGAACATGATTTTACTGAATAGTTCTCTGGTTAACCTTGGACCAACCAAGTCCTCCCTCCTTTCTTACTTGTAGTTGTCAAAAACAAACAAATGAACAAACAAAAAAAATGAAAAAAACTAAAAACTTTAGAATTTGATGGGAATGCAAATTTCTGAGATAAAGGGGGATTGACTTTAAAAGCCTAGTCTCTGTTCCAGTCCTCTGTAACAACAGGATGTCCTGCAGTGCTTCAAAAGTGCAGTGAGTCTTGTGACTCCACAGTACAAAATCCAGGGCAGGCTGCTTTCCAGTCTGTCAGCTGTGATGCAAGTGGGGCACAAGCAGTTGAGATTCCACCCACCCTGGAGAAGCTTTCTTGAGACTTTGAGGACCATCCAGCAATGAATTCCATGGTGCTCTTGTCCCTTGCTGCCTATCTGTAAGTGAAAAAACCCTCTTATATAACATATAACTTATGTGTATAAGTGTTATTTCTCAGCAAACTCAGACAAGTAACCAGTGCATGGTGAACATACGTCACCAACTCAGTTCTTGCAGTAATGGGAATTCATTAGAGAATTCTCATATTTAGCAAGAGAAGAACATGAACTTACATATTTGACTTGAAAAGCTGGAAAGATGGTGGTCATCTTGCCAGAGTTAAGAAGGCTCAGGAAAGAGCAATTTGGACAAGAAAACATTAAAAAATGTGTTTTAGTTACTTACTATACAAAATTTCTTCTGCTGTTCAAGAATCAGAATAAAGGAAGCAGTTAGATATGACTTTTGAGTTTAGAAAGATACAGACTGAGCCTTGCGGTTGGAATTCAGAGCTGTGGGACTGGGTGAGGTCACCTAGGTGGACAATACAAAAGAGAAAGAGATATAAGACTGAGTTTGCAGGTCTTCAAAATTTAGAAGTTAATCGAAGTAGGAAAATCCAGCAAATGATACCACAAAATGGCCATCAGTGAAACAGAAAGAAGTCTAAGAATGTAGAAAGCCTGAGGCCAAGAAAAGAAAATATTTTCAGAAAGGTAGAGAGACTACCTATCAAGTACTGATAAGGGTTTAAATTAGATAAGAATAGAGACTGGACCATTGGATTTTAAAATGTGGTTACTTTAACAAGAGCGGTTTTATTGATGCTGTGAGAATGATAGTATGGTGGGATTAGATTAGATTAGAGCAGACGGAGAGGATATGGAGAAAGTGAATATATATCATTATTTCAATAAATTTTGAGATGAAGGAGACAGTCCAAAGGGAAGTAGGCTAGAAAGAAACTTGTTTTCCTTCCTTTCTCCATCCTATCTCTTCTTTCCTCCCCTCCTCTTCTTTTCTTCCTTTCTTCTTTTCTTCCTTCCCTCCCTCTTCTTAAAAGATAGGATTTAGCAGGTTTGTATGCTGATTCAAACAGAATTCAAAGGTGGGAGAATCTATGATTTAGGAGCTATAACTGAGAAGCAAAGTTCTTAATAATGCAGTGGGTGGAAAGAAGGAAAAATCCACGGGGTAAGTTGAAGACTCTTCCATTGACAAGCAGTGGGATGCTTCGCTCCTGCTGATAGGTGGGACAGTGGAGTCTGTGATGTCAACTGGTTGGACATTTTGGTGGCAAAACAATAAAGAAGTCCTGGTGCTGTAGACACTGGAGAAAGAAAATAACATTTGAACAGAATGACTAACTAGACAATTAGGAAAGACAGAAACAAGTATTAAAAACAAATCAAGTAAGAAAAATAGAATGTGCTTTTACTTGATCATTTTAAAATGGATTTTTGGAGTCTTTTAACTTGTAAGTTTCTAAAATGATAACTTGTTTATCTTATCTTAAGATAAGATTACCTTGTCATATTTTGTGATTATGGATAATCGCATTTTTTGTTACAAATGTCACATGTAAATGTGTTCTATTCAAAATATCTAAAACTTTGATATATATTTTGTCCATTTTTTGTTTTAGGTTATTTAATGCAAATTAAGTTTCAACTTCAGGGAGTAGTACCTTCCTGCTAGTTCCCCCCAAACTCTTACCCACCAAAAACTATCATGGAATTCAGTTATTTTTATATTATTTGGGAGAAACAACATACAAGAAAGGCCAATCACATTTCTTACTAATTATTGCATCATCTAAAGGAGATTTCTCTGGTTATGAGAACCCCCATGTTGAGGGAAAACCTGAATTTAGTTTCTTAACCCATATCTTGCTCTGATGGCATCATGTTACCCTGTCTTTATGTCACAGCTGGTTCACTCGAGGAAGGACAATTGCCTCAATGCAGTTAGTCTATAGGTTGCCTGGTAGAATGGCCTGGCAGGTAATTTTGCCTGAATGTTCTGTTACTATATAGTCAAAACACAGATGAGGATCATTTAGGCCAACTCACATATTCTATTTGGAGACATTTTGCTGAATAGATATGAAGACAGGGGAGTTATTTTGTTAGCAACAGTAGAGTTGAGTAAGCTGAAGTAACAAGTAAGCAGAGGCTATGAGGGAGCAAATACATGTTAAGTGGAAGACAAAAGATATACAGCATTAGAATGTGAGATAGCTGGCTTGGTGGTGGCTAGATCAGAAGAAGTGGAGGAATTGATAACAAAGAGAGATTGACATCGTTCTTCCGTTGAAGCAGGGATAGGCTAACTAGCTCCCAAACATGCTTTGAGTTCTTGAATTTTTGACCTTTTCCAAATTCCAGAAGTCCAACCTATGACTGTTTCTGGGTTTTCTCAAGATTAGGTCAATGTTCAAGTTCACAATATAATCTTATTACTTGAGGTGATTTAAATAAAGCTTTTTCCCTTACCAGCTAAAGAGCTGAAAGAGCACCCCAGGTATTATATCCTTTCCTGTTGTCATGGAAAGAAAAAATAATGAACTGTAAGATCCCAGATGGGAGGAAATAAATTGCATTCACTATTACAAGTCAAAAATTTTGGATGAGGTATGTAATTATAGTAACTTTTTCCCAAAAATATTTTAATAAGTAAATGGAAA
>NW_012099210.1:5916614-5918571 GCF_000951045.1 Mandrillus leucophaeus
AGGGATAGGCTAACTAGCTCCCAAACATGCTTTGAGTTCTTGAATTTTTGACCTGTTCCAAATTCCAGAAGTCCAACCTATGACTGTTTCTGGGTTTTCTCAAGATTAGGTCAATGTTCATGTTCACAATATAATCTTATTACTTGAGGTGATTTAAATAAAGCTTTTTCCCTTACCAGCTAAAGAGCTGAAAGACCACCCCAGGTATTATATCCTTTCCTGTTGTCATGGAAAGAAAAAATAATGAACTGTAAGATCCCAGATGGGAGGAAATAAATTGCATTCACTATTACAAGTCAAAAATTTTGGATGAGGTATGTAATTATAGTAACTTTTTCCCAAAAATATTTTAATAAGTAAATGGAAAACAGTCATGTTTTTTTTCTTTTTTTCTGTACTAAGGCATATTTCTTATACAATAAAATGCACATATGTTAAGTGTTAAATGTGTTGAGTACTGGTTCAGTTTGTTAATGTGTATAAGCATTACTACAAGCAAGACATAAAATATTTCTGTCATTCCTAAAAGTTCCCTTATCCCCATTTCTAGTCATTCTTTCCCAGCCCTGAAGAAGTGATCACTATCTGTAGTTATCACCACAGATTACTTTTGCCTATTCTTGGACTTCAGGTAGAAAGAACCATACGATAGATTTTTCTTATGCATCCTGTTTCATTTGCCCAACATGGTTTTGAGATGCATTCACATATACATAAATGTATGTGTATACATAAACGTATACATACATACATAAATGGTTACATACGTACAATACATATACATATACATAGCAACATATATTCTATGTTCAGGAGTCATTAGTATGTATCGCTGAGTAGTAATCCAATGTATGAATACATCATAATTTGTTTATTCTTTCTTTTGTTGATGAGTCTTTGGATTGTTTCCCAGTTGTTGGCTGTTAATATTCCTGTGTAAGTCTTTTATGCACATATGTTTTAATCTCTCTTGGGTAAATACCTAGGACTGAAATTCTTGAATGACAGTGTGGATGTTTGTTTACCTTCATAAGAAACTGTTAATGCATTTCTTAAGGTGGTTGTACTATTTATACCCATATGAGTAAAGTAGGAGAGTTCCAGTTGCTCTACATCCTTGCCAACATTTTACATTGTCATTCTTTTTTGCTTTGATTGTTTTAGTGTGTTCAGAATATCTTATTGTGGTTTTCATTTATGTTTCCTAAATATTAACACTGAATGCTTTTTTTCATTTTTATTGGCCATTTGTAAATATTTTTCTAGGAAGTGTTTAAGATTTTTGCTTAATTTTTATTAAGTTACTGTTCTACTGATATATAATATTTCACATACTTATAGGGTACACATGATATTTTATGCTTGTATGGAATGTGTAATGCTCAAGTCAGGGTCTTTGGGGTATTTATCACCTTGAGTATTTGTCATTTCTATTTGTTCTGTCTTCTAGCTACTTTTAGCTTATAATATATTGTTACTAATTATAATTACCCTGCTCTGCCATTGAATATTAGACCTTATACTTTATACTGAAATACATGTACCCACTGATCAACTTCTCTTCATTCCCCTTCCCACTCACACACTCTTCCTAGCCTCCAATATCTATCATTCTATTTTCTACCTCCATGCGATTTTTTTTTACCTCCCTCAAATAAGTGAGATCATGCAAAATTTGTCTTTCTGTATCTAGCTTATTTTTCTTAACATAATGACCTCTTGTTTCATCCATGTTGCTGCAAGTGATATGATTTCATTTTTTTTAATGACTGAATAGCATTCCGTTGTGTATATATGCCACATATTCTTTTTTTTTTTTTTTTTTGAGAGGGAGTCTCGCTTTGTGGCCCAGGCTGGAGTGCAGTGGCACCATCTCAGCTCACTGCAAGCTCCGCCTCCTGGGTTCATGCCATTCTCCTCCCTCAGCCTCCGAGTAGCTGGGACTACAGGCACGCAC
>NW_012099210.1:5918876-5921452 GCF_000951045.1 Mandrillus leucophaeus
CTGAGCATTATCTCATATGCCTGCTGGCCATTTTATGCCTTCTTTTGAAAAATTCTTTTGAGAAATATTCATGTCTTTGCCCACTTTTGAATGTGATAATTTGGCTTTAGGCTATTGTTTAAATTCCTTATATATTCCAGATATTAAATCCTTACTGGATGAATAGTTTGCAAATATTCTCTCCTATTCAACAGGTTGTCTCTTCACTCTGTTTATTGTTTCCTTTGCTGTGCAGAAGCTTTTTAGTGTAATGTAATCCCATTTGTCTATTTTTGTTTTAGTTGTCTGTGCTGTATGAGGTCTTAGCTATAAAATCTTTTCCTAGGTTAATGTCCTCAAATGTTTTCCCTATGTTTTCTTGTGTTAATATCATAGTTCCAGGTTGTACACTTAAGTCTTTAATCCATCTTGAGTTGACTTTTGCATACAGTGAGAAATAGAGTCCTAGTTTCATTCTTCTGCATATGGATATCAAGCTTCTCTAGTATCATTTATTGAAGAGAATGCCTTTCCTCAGTGTATATGCATGAATTGATTTTTGGATTCTCTGTTCTATTACATTGATCTATGTTTCTTTTATTTTTCTTAATAACTAAACCATGCTGTTTGGGTTACTATAGCCTTGTAATGTACTTTTGAAGTCAGGTAATGTGACACCTGTAGCTTTGTTCCTCTTTCTCAGCATTATTTTTGCTATTCAGGCTCTCTTTTATTTCCGTGCAAATTTTAGGGTTTAAAAATATGTCTGTGAAAAATGATATTGGTATTTTGATAAGATTTGTATTGAATTTGTAGATTGTTTCGGGCAGTATGGTCAATTTAACAATATAAAGTCTTCCAATCACAAACATAGAGTGTCTTTTTGTTTGTGTTATATTCCATTTCTTTCATCAATATTTTGTTGTTTTTCTTGTAGGTACGTTTCACCTCCTTGATTCAAGTTATTCCTACATATTTTAATTTTTGTGGCAATTATAAATGTGATTGCCTGATTGATTTCTTTCTCAGGTACTTAATTATTGGTGTATAGGAACATTAGTCATTTTTGTATGTTGATTTTCTATGTTGCAACTTTACTGGATGTATTTATCAGATCTAAGAGGATTCTTTTGTTGTTGTTGTTGCTGGTGACTTTAGGTTTTTCCAGTTATAAAATCATAGTAGCAACAAAAAGAGACAATTTGACTTATTTTCCAATGTGGATGCCTTTTATCACTTTCTCTTGCCCAATTTTTCTAGCTAGGACGTCCAGTACTCCGTTGTATTGCAGTGGTGAAAGTGACATCTTTGTCTTGCCATAGTTCTTAGGGGAAAGGTTTTCAGCTGTCAGCTGTCCCCCATTAAGTATGATGTTAGCTGTGGGTTTGCCACAAATGGCCTTTATTAGGTTGATGTATGTTCCTTCTAGGCCTAGTTTGTTGAGAGTTGATTTTTGTTTTTTTGTTTTTTTTTAATACTTTAAGTTCTGGAATACAAGTACAGAACATGCAGGTTTGTTACCTAGGTATACATGTGCAATGGTGGTTTGCTGCACCCATTAATCCGTCATCTACATTAGGTCTTTCTTCTAATGCTATCCCTCCTCTATCCCCTAACCCCATGACAGGCCACAGTGTGTGATGTTCCCTTCTGTGTGTCCATGTGTTCTCATTGTTCAACTCCCACTTAGGTGTGAGAACATGTGGTGGTTGGTTTTCTATTCCTGTGTTAGTTTGCTGAGATTGATGGTTTCCAGCTTCATCCATGTCCCTGCAAAGGACATAAGCTCATCCTTTTTTATGGATGCATAGTATTCCAGGTGTATATGTGCTATATTTTCTTTTTCCAGTCTATCATCGATGGGCTTTGGGTTGGTTCCAAGTCTTTCCTACTGTGAATAGTGCTGCAATAAAACATATGTGTGCATGTGTCTTTATAGTAGAACAATTTATAATACTTTTGGTATATACCCAGTAATGGGATTGCTGGGTCAAATGTATTTCTGGTTATAGATCTTTGAGGAATAGCCACTCTGTCTTCCACAATGTTTGAAATAATTTATACTCCCACCAACAGTGTAAAAGTGTTCCTATTTCTCCAGCATCTGTTGTTTCCTCACATTTTTAATGATTGCCCTTCTAACTGGTGTGAGATGCTATCTCATTGTGGTTTTGATTTGCATTTCTCTAATGACAAGTGATGATGAGCTTTTTTTCATATGTTTTTTTGCCACATCAATGTCTTTTTTTTTGTTTTTTGTTTTTTTTTTGAGACAGTCTCATTCTGTTGCCCAGGCTGGAGTGCAGTGGCTCGATCTCGGCTCACTGCAACCTCTGCCCCCTGGGTTCAAGTGATTCTTCTGCCTCAGCCTCTTGAATACAGGCACTTGTCACCGTGCCTGGCTTTTTTTTTTTTTTTTTTCCAGTAGAGACGACGTTTCTCTGTCTTGGCCAGGCTTGTCTTGGACTCCTGACTTTGTGATCCACCCACCTTGGCCTCCCAAAGTACTGGGATTACAGGCATTAGCCACCATGCCCAGTCCAAATGTCTTCTTTTGAGAAGTGCCTGTTCCTATCCTTTGCCCACTTCGTGATGGG
>NW_012099210.1:5921784-5926620 GCF_000951045.1 Mandrillus leucophaeus
CTCTGTTCTGTTCCATTGGTCTATATATCTGTTTTGGACAGTACCATGCTGTTTTGGTTACTGTAGTCTTATAGTATAGTTTGAAATCAGGTAGTGTGATGACTCTAGCTTTGTTATTTTGGCTTAGGATTGTCTTGGCTATACAAGCTCCTTTTGGTTTCATATAAAATTTAAAGTAGTTTTTTCTAATTCTGTGAAGAAAGTCAATGGTAGCTTGATGGAAATAGCATTTAACCTATAAATTACTTTAGGCAGTATGGCCATTTTCACAATATTGATTCTTCCTATCCATGAGCATGAAATGTTTTTCCATTTGTGTCATCTCTCATTTCTTTGAGCAGTGGTTTGTAGTTCCCCTTGAAGAGGTCCCTCACATCCCTTGTAAGTTGTATTCCTAGGTATTTTATTCTCTTTGCATCAATTGTGAATGGGAGTTCACTCATGATTTGGCTTTTTGTCTATTATTAGTGTGGAAGAATGCTTGTGATTTTTGCATATTGATTTTGTATCCTGAGACTTTGCTGAAGTTGCTTATCAGCTTAAGGAGATTTTGGGCTGAGACTATGGGGTTTTCTAAATATACAATCATGTCATCTGCAAGCAGAGACAATTTGCCTTTCTCTCTTCCTATTAGAATACACTTTATTTCTTTCTCTGGTCTGATTGCCCTGGCCAGAACTTCCAATACTATGTTGAATAGGAGTGGTGAGAGAGGTTATCCTTTTCTTAATCCAGTTTTCAAAGGGACTGCTTCCCCCTTTTGCCAATTCAGTGTAATGTTGGCTGTGGGTTTGTCATAAATAGCTCTTATTACTTTGAGACATGTTCCATCAATACACGGTTTATTGAGAGTTTTTAGCATGAAGCGTTGTTGAATTTTATCAAAGGCTTTTTGTGCATCTATTGAGATAATCATGTGATTTTTGTCATTAGTTCTGTTTATATAATAGGTTACTTTTTTTGATTTGTATATATTGAACCAGCCTTGCATTCCAAGGATGAAGCTGTCTTGATTGTAGTGGATAAGCTTTTTGCTGTGCTGCTGGATTTGATTTGCAAATATTTTCTTGAGTATTTTCACATCGATGTTCATCAAGAATATTGGCCTGAAATTTTCTGTTTTTGTTGTATCTCTACCAGTTTTGGGTATCAGGATAATGCAGGCCTTATAAAATGAGTTAGGGAGGAGTCCCTCTTTTTCTGTTGATGGAAATAATTTCAGAAGGAATGGTACCAACTCCTCTTTGTACCTCTGGTAGAATTTGTCTGTGAAGCCATCTGGCCCTGGGCTTTTTTGGTTGGTAGGCTATTAATTACTACCTCGGTTTCAGAACTTGTTATTGGTCTATTCAGGGATTCAGCTTCTTCCTGGTTTAATCTTGGAAGGGTGTATGTGTCCAAGAATTTATCCATTTCTTCTAGATTTTCTAGTTTATTTGCATAGAGGTGTTTATAGCATTCTCTGATGGTAGTTTGTATTTCTGTGGGATCAGTGGTGATATCCCTTTTATCATTTTCTACTGTGTCTATTTGATTTTTCTCTCTTTTTTTCTTTATTAGTCTGTCTAGTGGTCTATTTATTTGTTGATCTTTTCAAAAGGCCAGCTCCTGGATTCATTGATTTTTTTGAAGGGTTTTTTTGTGTCTCTGTCATCTTCAATTCTGCTCTGATCTTAGTTATTTCTTGTCGTCTGCTAGCTTTTGAATTTGTTTGCTCTTGCTTCTCTAGTTCTTTTAATTATTATGTTAGGGTGTTGATTTTAGCTCTTTCCTGCTGTCTCCTGTGGGCATTTAGTGCTATAAGTTTTCCTCTAAACACTGCATTAGCTATGTCCCAGAGCTTCTGGTACATTGTGCCTTTGTTCTCGTTGGTTTCAAAGAACTCATTTATTTCTGTGTTAATTTTGTTATTGACTCAATAGTCATTCAGGAACAGGTTGTTCAGTTTCCATGTAGTTGTGTGGTTTTGAGTGAGTTTCTTAATCCTGAGTTCTAATTTGATTGCACTGTGGTCTGAGAGACTGTTTGTTATGATTTACATTCATTTGCATTTGCTGAGGAGTGTTTTACTTCCAATTATGTGGTTAATTTTAGAATAAGTATGATGTGGTGCTGAGAGGAATGCATATTCTGTTGATTTGGGGTGGAGAGTTCTGTAGATGTTTATTAGGTCTGCTTGGTCCACAACTGAATTCAAGTCCTGAATATCCTTGTTAATTTTCTGTCTCATTCATCTGTCTAATATTAACAGTGGGGTATTAAAGTCTCCCACTATTATTGTGTGCAGTCTGAGTCTCTTTGTAGGTCTCTAAGAACTTGCTTTATGAATCCAGGTGCTCCTGTGTTAGGTGCATATATATTAAGGATAGTTAGCTCTTCCTGTTGCATTGATCACTTTACCATTATGTAATGCCCTTCTTTGTCTTTTTTGATCTTGGTTGGTTTACAGTCTGTTTTATCAGAGACTAGGATTGCAACCCCTGCTTTTTTTCCTTTCCATTTGCTTGGAAAATATTCCCCCATCCCTTTGTTTTGAGCCAACGTGTGTCTTTGCACATGAGATGTGTCTCCTGTATACAGCACACCGATGGGTCTCAACTATTTATTCAATTTGCCAGTCTGTGTCTTTAATTGGGGCATTTAACCCATTGACATTTAAGGTTAATTTTGTTATGTGTGAATTTGATCCTGTCTTTATGATGCTAGCTGGTTATTTTGCCCATTAATTGATGCAGTTTCTTCATAGTATCAATGGTCTTTACAATTTGGCATGTTTGTGCAGTGGCTGGTACCAGTTGTTTCTTTCTATATTTAGTGCCTCCTTCAGGAGCTCTTGCAAGACAAGCCTGGTGGTGACACAATCCCTCAGCATTTGCTTGTCTGTAGAGGATTTTAATTCTCCTTCACTTATGAAGCTTAGTTTGGCTGGATATGAAATTCTGGGTTGAAAATTCTTTTCTCTAAGAATGTTGAATATTGGCCCCCACTGTATTCTGGCTTGTAGGGTTTCTGCAGAGAGAGAGAGAGCTCCACTGTTAGTCTGATTGGCTTCCCTTTGTGGGTAACCCAACCTTTCTCTCTTGTTGCCCTTAACAATTTTTTGTTCATTTCAACCTTGGTGATTCTGATGATTATGTGTCTTGGGGTTGTTCTTCTCTAGGAGTATCTTTGTGGCGTTCTCTGTATTTCCTGAATTTGAATGTTAGCCTGCCTTGCTAGGTTGGGGAAGTTCTCCTGGATAATATCCTGAAGAGCGTTTTCCAACTTGGTTCCATTTTCCTCATCACTTTTAGGTACACCTGTCAAATGTAGGTTTGGTCTTTTCACATAGTCCCATATTTCTTAGAGGCTTTGTTTGCTCCTTTTCATTCATTTTTCTCTAAGCTTGTCTTTACACTTTATTTCACTAAGTTGATCTTCAATCTCTGATATCCTTTCTTCTGCTTAATCGCTTTGGCTATTGATACTTGCGTATGCTTCACGAAATTCTCGTGCTGTGTTTTTAAGCCCTATTAGGTCATTTATGTTCTTCTCTAAACTGGTTACTCTAGTTAGCAATTCCTCTAACCTTTTTCAGGGATCGTAGCTACCTTGTATTGGGTTAGAACATGCTCATTTAGCTTGGAGGAGTTTATTATTACCCACCTTCTGAAGACTACCTCTGTCAATTCATCAAACTCATTCTCCGTCTAGTTTCGTTCCCTTGCTGGAGAGGAGTTGTGACCCTTTGGAGGAGAAGAGACATTCTGGTTTTTTGAATTTTCAGCCTTTTTGCTCTGGGTTTTCCTCATCTTTATGGATTTATCTACCTTTGATGTTTGAAATTGGTGACCTTCGGATGAGGTTTCTGTGTGTACATACTTTTTGTTGATGTTGATGCTATTTCTTTCTGTTTGTTAGTTTTCCTTGTAACAGTCAGGGCTCTCTACTGCAGGTCTGCTGGAGTCTGCTGGAGATCCACTCCAGACCAGTTTGTCTGGGTCTCACCAGTGGAGACTGCAGAACAGTAAAGATTGCTCTCTGCTCCTTTTTCTGGAAGCTTCATCCCAGAGGGGCACCCGTCAGATGCCAGCTGGAGCTCTCCTGTATGAGGTATTTGTTGACTCCTGCCAAGAGGTATCTCCCTGTCAGGAGACATACAGGTCAGAGACCCACTTGAGGAGGCAGTCGTTCCGCAGCAGAGCTTGAGTGCTCTCTTAATCTGCGGCTTTCTTCAGAACTGGCAGGCAGGAATGTTTAATTCTGCTGAAGTGGTGCCCACAGACTCCCCTTCCCCTAGGTGCTCTGTCCCAGGGAGATGGAAGTTTTATCTGTATGCCCTCGACTGAGATTGTTGCCTTTCTTTCAGAGATCTCCTGTCCAGAAAGGAGGAATCTAGAGAGGCAGTCTGGGTACAGTGGCTTTGCCAAGCTGCGGTGGGCTCCACCCAGTTCAAACTTCCCAGCGGTTTTGTTTACACTGTGAGGGGAAAACCGCCTACTCAAGCCTCAGTAATGGCGGATGTCCCTCACCCCACCAAGCTTGAGCATCCCAGGTTGACTTCAGATTACTGTGCTGGCAATGAGAATTTCAAGCCAGTGGATCTTAGCTTGCTGGACTCTGTGGGGGTTGGATCCACTGAGCTAGACCATTTGACTCCCTGGCTTCAGCCCTCTTTCCAGGGGAGTGAATGGTTCTCTCTCACTGGCGTTTGTGGTGCCACTGGGGTATGAAAAAAAACTCCTGTAGCTAGCTTGGTGTCTGCCCAAATGGCTGCCTGGTTTTGTGCTTGAAACCCAGGACCCTGGTGGTGCAGGCAACCAAGGGACTCTTCTGGTCTATGGGTTGCAAAGACTG
>NW_012099210.1:5928350-5933559 GCF_000951045.1 Mandrillus leucophaeus
CTTTGGCTATTGATACTTGCGTATGCTTCACGAAATTCTCGTGCTGTGTTTTTAAGCCCTATTAGGTCATTTATGTTCTTCTCTAAACTGGTTACTCTAGTTAGCAATTCCTCTAACCTTTTTCAGGGATCGTAGCTACCTTGTATTGGGTTAGAACATGCTCATTTAGCTTGGAGGAGTTTATTATTACCCACCTTCTGAAGACTACCTCTGTCAATTCATCAAACTCATTCTCCGTCTAGTTTCGTTCCCTTGCTGGAGAGGAGTTGTGACCCTTTGGAGGAGAAGAGACATTCTGGTTTTTTGAATTTTCAGCCTTTTTGCTCTGGGTTTTCCTCATCTTTATGGATTTATCTACCTTTGATGTTTGAAATTGGTGACCTTCGGATGAGGTTTCTGTGTGTACATACTTTTTGTTGATGTTGATGCTATTTCTTTCTGTTTGTTAGTTTTCCTTGTAACAGTCAGGGCTCTCTACTGCAGGTCTGCTGGAGTCTGCTGGAGATCCACTCCAGACCAGTTTGTCTGGGTCTCACCAGTGGAGACTGCAGAACAGTAAAGATTGCTCTCTGCTCCTTTTTCTGGAAGCTTCATCCCAGAGGGGCACCCGTCAGATGCCAGCTGGAGCTCTCCTGTATGAGGTATTTGTTGACTCCTGCCAAGAGGTATCTCCCTGTCAGGAGACATACAGGTCAGAGACCCACTTGAGGAGGCAGTCGTTCCGCAGCAGAGCTTGAGTGCTCTCTTAATCTGCGGCTTTCTTCAGAACTGGCAGGCAGGAATGTTTAATTCTGCTGAAGTGGTGCCCACAGACTCCCCTTCCCCTAGGTGCTCTGTCCCAGGGAGATGGAAGTTTTATCTGTATGCCCTCGACTGAGATTGTTGCCTTTCTTTCAGAGATCTCCTGTCCAGAAAGGAGGAATCTAGAGAGGCAGTCTGGGTACAGTGGCTTTGCCAAGCTGCGGTGGGCTCCACCCAGTTCAAACTTCCCAGCGGTTTTGTTTACACTGTGAGGGGAAAACCGCCTACTCAAGCCTCAGTAATGGCGGATGTCCCTCACCCCACCAAGCTTGAGCATCCCAGGTCGACTTCAGATTACTGTGCTGGCAATGAGAATTTCAAGCCAGTGGATCTTAGCTTGCTGGACTCTGTAGGGGTTGGATCCACTGAGCTAGACCATTTGACTCCCTGGCTTCAGCCCTCTTTCCAGGGGAGTGAATGGTTCTCTCTCACTGGCGTTTGTGGTGCCACTGGGGTATGAAAAAAAACTCCTGTAGCTAGCTTGGTGTCTGCCCAAATGGCTGCCTGGTTTTGTGCTTGAAACCCAGGACCCTGGTGGTGCAGGCAACCAAGGGACTCTTCTGGTCTATGGGTTGCAAAGACTGTGGAAAAAGCATAGTATCTGGGCTGGAATGCACCGTTCCTCACAGCACAGTCATTCACGGCTTCCCTTGACTAGAGGAGGGAGTTTCCCAACCCCTTGCACTTCCTGGGTGAGGTGACACCCCACCCTTCTTTGGCTCACCCTCTGTGGGCTGCACCCACTGTCTAACGAGTCCCAATGAGATGAGCTGAGTACCTCAGTAGGAAATACAGAAATCACCCACCTTCTGCGTTGATCTACCTGGGAGCTGCAGACTAGAGCTGTTTCTATTTGGCCATCTTGTCAGCCACCCCCAATTGAGACCTTTGATCATGAAGGGATGTTGAATTTTGTCAAATGATTTTTCTGCATCCATTGAGATGATCATACTGTTTTTGTCCTTCTTACTGTTGATGGGATATACAATGTTTATTGATTTGCAGATGTTGAAACATTTTTGCATTTCTGGGATGAATCTCACTTGATCATGGTGTATTTTTTCTTTTGATGTGCTATATGATAAGGTTTGCTAGTTTTGTTAAGAAATTTTGTATTTATGTATGTTCCATTGGATATAGGTATAGTTATTCCTCCTCATTTTTGTTTTCTGTTTGCATGAAATATCTTTTTCCATCCTTTTATTTTCAGCTTATATGTGTCTAGAGATAAGGAGATTTCTTATAGGGAGCATATAGTTGGGTCACACTTTTTAAAAAATTCATTCAGCTAGTTTATATGTTTTAAATGGAAAGATTAATTTGTTTACATTCAATGTTATTATTGGTATATTGAGGGGTTATTCTTGTCATTTTATTAATTGATTTCTGATTGTTTGGTATATCATTTGTTTGTTTCTTTCTTATTTTTTACTTTTGCTGTTTTGTGGTATTCCATAATGGTAACATTTCAGTTTTTTCTCTTCCTTTTTTGTGTTTGTTCTATTATATGGTTTTTAACTTTGGTGTTTTCATGATGGTAGGTAGTCATTGTTGTTTTGTTTCTGAGTATAGGACTCCCTCAAGTATTTCCTGAAGTATCAGTCTAGCAGTGATGAATTTCTTCAGCTTTTGCTTGTGTGGGAAAGACTTCATTCCTCCTTCGTAACTGAAGAATAATTTTGCTGTGTATAGTCTCCTTGGCTTACATTTTTTTTTTCTGTTAATACTCTGAATATATCATCTCGTTCTCTCTTGACCTGTAAGATTTCTGCTGAGAAATCCACTGTTATTTCAATGTAAGTGACTAGATCCTTTTCCTGCTGCTGTTGTTAGAATTTACCCTTTGTCTTAGACTTCTAACGGTTTAAGTATAATGTGCTGTTGAGAAGACTTTTGTGAATTTTATCAATTTATGAATCTTTGAGCCTCTTGTATCTGGATGTCTAAATCTTTTTCAAGGCTTGGGACATATTTATCTACTGTTCCATTAGTAGGCTTTCTAATCTTTTCATTTTCTCTTTACCTTCTAGGACACTGAAAATTTAGAAATTTGATTGCTTTATGGCATTCCGTATGTCACAAAGGCTTCGCTCATTCTTTTAAAATTCAATTTATTTTATTTTGTCTGGCTGGGTTATTTCAAAAGGCTTGTCTTCAAGTTCTGAGATATTTTTTCTTCCTGTTTGAGCTTGTTTATTGTGGAAACTTTCAAATATATTTTTTATTTCTTTCAAGGAATTCTTCACTTCCAGAATTTCTGTTTGGTTCTTTTTCATGACATCTGTCTCTTCAGTAAATTTCTCATTTTTATCCTGAAACATTTTTGTTATTTCTTTATTATTTTTCAGAATTCTCTTGTATCTCACTGAACTTCTTTAGTATCAATATTTTGGATTCTTTTTCAGGGATTTCATAAATATGTTTTTGATTGGGATTTGTTCTTTAACAATATTGTGTACTTTCGGAGGTTTCACATTTTTAAAAATGTTTCCTGTGTTCTTACATTAATATCTGTGTATCCGGTGTAACAGTGTTTCTTTCCATTTTTGGAATGTGCTGTCCTAAGGGAGGACATTTTCCTGAGAGAAATCTATGGTGTTGGTTGGGTAGGACCCTTTGTCTTTGATTCTGGGTGCATTCTGTAGTGCAGTCTCTGTATGATTTATTTGGCTGTAAAAACTGTCGGTTGGATCTGTGATTGCTTCTGTGTCTTAGGGTGCAGTTGTTAGTAGAGGTGGTGGTGAAGTTTTGTTGGGAACTGATATGCCAGCTGGGCCAGTCTTCAGACCCTAGTGAGGTTGCAGCTGTAGGCTGTACATGCCTGTCTTGGGCTCCAGGGCAGTGTATGTTGGCTTTAATGTTAGTGAGTCTAGACAGACCAATTTTAGGGCCTCCAGGTGGTTTGTTTGGGTGCTGGGAATGGCAATGATTGGTTTGACAGATAAGTGGGTTCTCAAGCCCCTGGGCAGCAAGCATGGCATGGCCTATGGCATTGGGAGTAGTGGGACAATCTTCTGGGATCCAAGTCATCCATACCATTGTTGATAGTGGCTGTGATGGATTGGGCAGGCTGTTCTCAAGACTTATAGGTGGTACATGGTGGGTGTCAGTTGTGATGGTAGTAGCAGGTTCAGTGAACCATAGGCAGGCACCTGGAGGGTGTATGCTTTGCTTTTGCATTAGTCCTACAGCTGCTTACAGCAGTGGCAATTGTGGGCTTCAGGATTTGTCTTCGGTGTACATGAAAATGTGCAGCTGCCTCTCTGCTGGGAAGCGGGGTTACATCCCGTGACTCCCACCTCAGCCCTGAGGACAGGGTAGGATGCATTCTGGTGGAGACTAGCCTCTCAAATTGGCACCATGCTGCAGCTTAGGAGTTATGGGATTTAGCAAGAACTCTCTCTCTGGAGTAATGCCTTTGTGTGGTTTCCAGGCAGCTACCTTTGTTAGTCTTGTGGCCCATGAAGATTGAGGGACTCTCCTGTGGCTCAGATTGTAGGCACCCAGGTGGAAACGTGGACAACTGGGAGACTGGGAGTCGCTCAGTTACCTTTTCCCTGCATTAGAAAGCCTCTCTAGTCTCCAATTCATCCTTGATGAACAGGCTGCCTTGATTTCCTCTCCTTCCTTTCTTTCAGTGCTACCCATCACTTCTCGGTTGAATTTTCGTGTTCTCGCTTAGATGATCTGTTAATTCATGTGATTATCTACTCATAATTTGGTTCCTCTCCATGGAAGAGGCAAGTACCAGATGCATCTAGTGAGCCATCTTGAAGCTCCTCCAGTTGCTTTTCAATTCTTTACAAACAATTTCTTCATGCATTTAGCAATATCAGAATTCTAGCATTTAACTTGGAGGCTTCTTACCTTCTGGGGTATCTATGTTCCTATCAAAGGCTAACTACTCATCCTCACTGCCTCCTTATATCCCCACCTACCTGAGTGTTCTAAATATGCTAATTTTTTTTTCCTGAAATGCTTTAGTGTAAACCCTATAATGCCATGTTTGTACATGTTCTTTCTTGATACTCATTTTATCAGATAAATTTCTCAATGAATTTTAAACACTTTAAGGTCAAGGAGCTGCCCGGTTCCTAATTTCCTACCCTTTCTTTATTCCCAAACCCAGTGCTGCAAGTAAGACAAATGCCTAATAAATACTTGCAGGAAAACAGAAATGAAATCTATTTCTAAGAATTATCATCTTGTATTTTGTTGATTTATACCTTTAAAAGATTTGTTATTGCAAAAGTAACATATACATATGTTCAAAAGGTTAATCAGTACAAAAAGAGATCTATTTGTGGTAAATAAATCTCCCCTATGCCCAACCTTTGGACCCTCTCCCCAGAAACATTCCCAGCTCTATTTCCTGTACATCGCTTTTAGGGATCATCTAGTTCATTCA
>NW_012099210.1:5935859-5936574 GCF_000951045.1 Mandrillus leucophaeus
TACATTAATAAAAATCCATAGATTAAAGCCATGGAGTTATTTTTCTAATGAAAAGGCTCCCTAAATATGTGGCATTTTATATCAAATTTTAATGTTTCCAATTTTGAAATCTCAGCAAAAAACTGTTGATGTGGGTCTCCTTTGATAAATTATAAAGGTAAACTTTAATGAACATTGAATAGGATCACCTTTGCTACTTGGGGTAATAGAACAAAATAAAACAAGCAAACACATTTTTCTTACTGCCACATGCCTCTCCTTAATAATAACTTTTGTCTCTTTCACAGGAATAGATGCTGTGTAAGTCTCATTAAATTACCTGACCGATGGAATAAATACACAGCCTATAGCTCGGCAGTCCATAGTAAACTGAGCAAGGATCTTGATATCTCAGAGTTCTGCTTATTTACACATGCCTTGGACTCTTCTCACAGATATGTAAATTATTCTGGTTAAAACTAAATGCTAAAGTCTACACCATTAGTCTTCCACTTCATGATCTCCACATGGGGCTGTTAGAGGGATAATGTACCATACAATACACGGTTTACTTTTAATTAATAGAAAAAAATGTGAAATGAATATTAAATGTAGCTTAATGTGAAAGAAAGCTCAAAGCAGTTTGGTTGTTATTTATTTATTTTAAAAATATTCAGTCCCGCTTCATGATTAGAAAATAAGGAATGCATTACCGGACTGGAAGCCTTGCTGGAGC
>NW_012099210.1:5936889-5940089 GCF_000951045.1 Mandrillus leucophaeus
AAGTGCTCAAACTTATTGAGTTTCCAGAAGTCATCAAGAGTATTAAAGAATGATGTTGATAATTATACTAAATTCTAAACCAGGATATGGTGGACAAGGGCCTTAAAACTTCAGAAACATCAATTAAAGCCCAAGTTGTGTGCAATAAGCATCAAAAATTGATAAAAACTCAAATTTAGGGTTTTAGATTTAGTGTTTAAATCAATCAAGTGCAAACAAGATTTAATTAAAGAATATTATTTCAAAGTGTAATTACCTACTGGGATTAGAATGAACCTCTATTGCCCATAATGTTCTCCTACTGTGATCCCACACTGAAAAATGTTGAGTTTTAGATTAATATGCATCTTGTAAGTACAAGTCCTAATCTCAATCTTAAAGGACATTTAAAACACACTTGGAACCTTCTATGCAATCAAGCCCAGTGTGACTACTCTGTCCACCATGCTAAATTTGTGATTACATTTTTTATGTGCATGATTTAAATCGCTTTAGCAGCAGTCCAGGGAGCATTTTACCCTGCATATTAATTACACAAAGGCTTTGTCATGTGAGGGTCTCAGTGGTCATGGTCTGTAATCCAGCTCATTTGAACTGTGAGTACAGTTTTTGAGCATGCTGTGCACATCAAGCCCAGCTTTAAAGCTAGAATAGGCTGAGATGGTTAACAGGTATGGTTCCTGCTTAACGAATGAATGCCATTTATTTAGTGACATCTGCAAACTAATTGCTTAAAAATCTGAAAGTGAATATGTGTGCTCAGAAGTCTGTTATTAATACATAAAGAACGAGATTCCAGGGCACAGCATTCCAGCTCCTATTGTCTCAAGCTAGCAGTATCTGTATAATCATATGATTCCATCATAAAATTCATGTTACATGAAAGAGATTTTTTTTATTTTTATGCTTCAATAATGTTATCATCATCAGTCCATGTATATGTTTGGAACCATTTTTAAACTTGTGATTTAAAGAGGAATTAAATATATTTTAAAATATATTTATATATGTTTTGCAATGGCATGAGGGAAATTCAGAATTATTTCAGTAAATGCTATATAGAGACACCCCGGACCCATGCCAGAATTTTAAAATCAAAACCAGTAAAAGAAGGATATGGTCATGTGTATGTGTATTCTGAAAAAAGGCACTGAAAATCCAGAAGCACTAATGGTTAGCTGAGCAATTTAATAGAAAATAACTCTGCTTTAATTTATGTCCAGAGAAATGTAATGACAGAAGTATAGAAAAGACTCACAGTAAAAGAATGGTAAATGCTTCAAGATTCACTTTGCTGGGTAACTCCATTGAATCCCTGCCAGCAAATGATGTAGCAAGCAATCTTTTAATTGACACATATGACTATATTATCACACTTTACTGGAAGAGCAAAGAAAGTACAATATTTTTAAATGCCAAATTATGTCTTAAAAACATAAAATGGACAGTCTAAATGTGAGCTACTGAAATACTTTATAAAACCTAAGTGGAAATAAAATAGGAATTGATTCTTCTTTTGTTAAACTTAAAAAATATGTGGTATATCTATCATACCCACCAATATTTGAAGAAGAAATTAATCATCTCTCAGAACGAAAGAACATCTCTGTTATTAAAAATATGTGTTCAATTATTTATGTATAACTTTTCATATTCAAAGCAATTTACCTTTTACTTCTTAGTCTTAAAATCCAGCTAGCAACTAAACTATTTTAAATTCTTCCTGAGACTCCTGGAAAAGTTCCACTCATTCAATATTCAATACAGATGTTTTTTAAAAAGGATGTTCCGTGCATTAGACACTATAAATGGTGCTGAGGAGAGAGAGATAGCTAAACTATAGATTCTGGCTTAAGGAACTCACAATCTTTAGGGAAAAAATGATAAAAACAAAAGATTAAAATACAGTATAACAAGAAATGCATAAAAATAAATAACTTTATTTTTCTAAGCTTGTCTTCCATTGCTAGTTTTATTTTTCATTACATGATAGATGTTTTGGAAATAAATTATTTTCCATATTCTTTGAAATAAAGATTATTTGATGATGAAAACAGAATACATTTCTTATTAGCTTTTATAAGAATATGTACTTATTTTCATTTAATCAGAGTAAAGTTTATGATTTGAATAAGGTAGACCTACCCTACAGGTAAAGAATTTTAGCATGAGTTTTTGGTACAGGAAGAATTACGTGTAGGTTATAATAAGCAAAGGGTATGTAAAGTTACAGATATTTTTGTGAAATTGGCTCAAATGTATCCTATGGATTGAGTTGCATATTTAAAGGATTTTTTGGTGTGGTATTTGAAGAGTCAAATGCTACGTTGACTTACACTTATGCATCATTGTATTATAAAAAGATTCAAGAGAAATTTGGCTATGCCATTTAGCAGGTCTGACAGCCTTTGTAGGAGTGTGAACACTTCAGAGGCCATGTAAAAATGCAGTGTCTATGTCGGAACATTTGTGCTTTCGTACTGTTGGTTTGGGTTACAAAAGATTGTGATGGTTTTTAAAGGAACAGCATCAGTTCAACCAACTCTAAATATTTTAATATTAATTTCCATTTTGGTAAAACAGAATGAAGATTTAAGGTAGATATCCAACTAATTTGAATTATATAGGCAGCCTTTGCAATTACCTGAATATCTCAGTAAAAAAGAATTATCAGTGGGATGTGACTTACTTCTGTTCTTCATTTCTGTTTGGCCACATGGATGCCAAAAATTATGAATATTTGGAAACAGTCTTGGCAATTGTGTTTTTCACTTTTCTTAGGGATGGTTGGCATCATATAGTCATAGACCTCATTGAATTCTGTAGCCTTTACAATGATTTTCAAAAAAAGAAAACCATTTTATACCAGGCATATTTTAAGAGCTTGTTACTTAAACCAGTTTGACGACTAAAGCCTGACGTCATTCAATTTAAATTTTATCAAAGAATCAGGGCTCTTTCTTAAAATAATCTGTCTTCTAGTGACTGCTTAACATTATTCATGAAACAGTGTAAATGTTTCCAGAGAATTCACTGGAAATTAAGCTTTTGTAATCATTTATTTAAATTTCCCAGTTCTTTAAGCAACAGTTTTCCTGCCTTAAAACTGGTCCAAAATGCAGGTAATTGGAAGTTAATATGCCCTTTCAGGGTTGATGACTTTTCTTTAATGTACTTTCTTCTGTTTACTTCATAGAGTT
>NW_012099210.1:5940689-5943559 GCF_000951045.1 Mandrillus leucophaeus
CCTAATTTCCTACCCTTTCTTTATTCCCAAACCCAGTGCTGCAAGTAAGACAAATGCCTAATAAATACTTGCAGGAAAACAGAAATGAAATCTATTTCTAAGAATTATCATCTTGTATTTTGTTGATTTATACCTTTAAAAGATTTGTTATTGCAAAAGTAACATATACATATGTTCAAAAGGTTAATCAGTACAAAAAGAGATCTATTTGTGGTAAATAAATCTCCCCTATGCCCAACCTTTGGACCCTCTCCCCAGAAACATTCCCAGCTCTATTTCCTGTACATCGCTTTTAGGGATCATCTAGTTCATTCATCTCAGCCTGCAGGGTTCTAGGTTGGCAGTCAGCCCTCTTTTCCTTCAGCTAGGGCATGTGTGCATACCAGAGAAAGTTGTCTCTGAGTTGAGAGACTGGCTTATTTTTTAGCTGCGGCAAAATAATTAAAAATGAATGGATACGGTTGAATTGTAGAAAGCATATTTATTATTTCCAGTAGTTATAAAAAAAATCCTTGAAATTAAAAATCATACTTTGAACAGGTCGATTAGTCAGATTTAATTTTTCTTTCACTCTCTTATATTGGTGTAAATATTTTCATCTGTTATGCATAAACAAAAAGTATATTAAACTGTCAAAACATAAATGATTTCCTTTTGGCCACCATGGCTTGAGGGATTTATTTCGAGTCTGTTGTGCTACTATTTGCCCCTAGGATGTGTAATCTATATTTTAGGGGAATGTGGCTTACTGTAAGACACCTGTATTATTTATGTGTGATTAATATTTGCGTTATGGTGAATGAGGTCTTTTGGCCTTACTTTTCTCTTATAGTGACTTAATCATTTCTCACAAGAATGTAGTCATTGTAATAAAACATTCCACATACTAGTTTGTTTTTCAGCAGTGACAAATGCAATTGTAGTAAAATGTGAATTTTCAGTTATTAAATATGGCATCATGAATGTAATTTACTAAGCTACATCTGCAAGATGCTGCTATATGGCACTGCTGAAGCTAAAACCAAGCTAGTCTTTATTTGTATAAATTTAAATATAAACATTGTTGAACAGAATCTTTAAATCACAATGCTTAGGCCTCCAGACCTAATTTTATATTTCTGGATATAAATCTGTAAACCATAAAAACAGTTGGTTATATGGATGCCTATTAAGAAGGGTTCATTGTAATTTGCAAATTTGCAACAAATTATGAAGATCTTTGATCATCTCTGACAGATAATATCATGCACCAAATTAGGATATATGTCAAAGTTCCATTCTGTGGGTCACAAGACATGAAATTTTTTACAACGTTCTTTTAGAAAAAGCACTTATATCGGA
Organism: Mandrillus leucophaeus; assembly: GCF_000951045.1. Classification (NCBI taxonomy): domain Eukaryota; kingdom Metazoa; phylum Chordata; class Mammalia; order Primates; family Cercopithecidae; genus Mandrillus; species Mandrillus leucophaeus. Next base: position 5,942,031 of record NW_012099210.1, read on the forward strand.
AGAATGAGAAATTGTAAAAGTTCCAAAATCTACAAGACTAAAATTCAGTTAGATATTAATGTTATCTGCCAGAGTAATCTTTCACAATGGTGACAGTGAAACATATTGCTTTTAGCAATTATAATACAGACTTGGTGTCATATGGATTATTGAATATAAAAGCAATTAATCTAAAATGGCCACAATGAGTCTTTTAATTGAGTTTTGGTAAGCTTTTCCAAGTGATAAGAAGGAAGATATAAACATAAAATATTTTTTATATATATATACACACACACACATGCACTCACGCACATACTTGTGTCTGTGTGTGTGTAGCTGGACAATCTTCCTTTGTGAATACCTGAAAGTAGTAACTTTTTTGTCAATTACATTACTTTAAATTTGAAAAGATGCAAATAACTCTGGAATTTGAAACCTTTTTTTTTTGTACCTTGTCTGTTATTAGCTATAGCCCAAGTTTTATACTGTAATCTTGCAAGTGATAAATATTTTGGAAATAGAACCCTCTGTCAGTATTTCAGAGAGGGATTAGATTGTGTGTCTGTTAAAGGTGTGACAGAAGAATCATGTATGTCAATACTGGAATTGCAACATATTAAAAACCTTTCAGATGTATATTAAAATTGTAGAAGTGCTCAAACTTATTGAGTTTCCAGAAGTCATCAAGAGTATTAAAGAATGATGTTGATAATTATACTAAATTCTAAACCAGGATATGGTGGACAAGGGCCTTAAAACTTCAGAAACATCAATTAAAGCCCAAGTTGTGTGCAATAAGCATCAAAAATTGATAAAAACTCAAATTTAGGGTTTTAGATTTAGTGTTTAAATCAATCAAGTGCAAACAAGATTTAATTAAAGAATATTATTTCAAAGTGTAATTACCTACTGGGATTAGAATGAACCTCTATTGCCCATAATGTTCTCCTACTGTGATCCCACACTGAAAAATGTTGAGTTTTAGATTAATATGCATCTTGTAAGTACAAGTCCTAATCTCAATCTTAAAGGACATTTAAAACACACTTGGAACCTTCTATGCAATCAAGCCCAGTGTGACTACTCTGTCCACCATGCTAAATTTGTGATTACATTTTTTATGTGCATGATTTAAATCGCTTTAGCAGCAGTCCAGGGAGCATTTTACCCTGCATATTAATTACACAAAGGCTTTGTCATGTGAGGGTCTCAGTGGTCATGGTCTGTAATCCAGCTCATTTGAACTGTGAGTACAGTTTTTGAGCATGCTGTGCACATCAAGCCCAGCTTTAAAGCTAGAATAGGCTGAGATGGTTAACAGGTATGGTTCCTGCTTAACGAATGAATGCCATTTATTTAGTGACATCTGCAAACTAATTGCTTAAAAATCTGAAAGTGAATATGTGTGCTCAGAAGTCTGTTATTAATACATAAAGAACGAGATTCCAGGGCACAGCATTCCAGCTCCTATTGTCTCAAGCTAGCAGTATCTGTATAATCATATGATTCCATCATAAAATTCATGTTACATGAAAGAGATTTTTTTT
>NW_012099210.1:5947039-5970364 GCF_000951045.1 Mandrillus leucophaeus
CTTGGAAGGAAAAAAGAGCTTGGAGAGGCCTTAACAAACCAGCTAATGGTGCTGGGCCTGACACAACGAAGAGATTCTTTAGGGAGCGGTCCAAGGAGCTCTGCCCTGTGCCATTGAATCCCAGCAGAGCTTTTCTCTATATTCCCTGCTGAGATCGTCCCCTGCTCTATACCACACGAACTGAAGGATCTAGTATTAAATCTTAGAGTAAAAAAGCTCATCAAATAGAGCATTTAATTAAAACACAAGATCTGTTTGTCTGTGTTATAATTCAATGTGTCAAAATTAATGCCTCTGTTTTTAATAAATAGAATTACCAATTCGCAAACAGTTTATCACACTGTTCCCAACCACAGAATGGAATTTTAATTATATAACATTATTTATGGCAATGAAATGATCGTGTTTCATAATGTTTGCCAACAGCACGAGTTCGGGTTTAGAAAGAAAAGCTCTATTAAATAATCACTTCCTTCAGTGGATTCCCTTTTGTCTCATTTGGCTCACCTAGGATAAGGTAAAGACCTTGGGAAAAGACAAAGAGCATGAACAATTCTGACTAGGCTTTAGGAGATAACAAAGTCCTCACCAAAAGCACTTATTTGCAAGATTAAAGGGTTTGAAGTAAAGCCTGAAATTAGTAACTTTTCATCTCCTTTTACCCAGACAGCCAGTGTTTTGTAATAAAATAAAGACCTTGCACTTTCAAACCTTCGTGCCAGACAGACTGTGAAACTGAATGCTACTCAATTTTAAATTATTCATACATTCTTAATGTGATGTTATCCTTATAAATGATAGTAATGGTACCGTTTAAAACCTAGAAACCAGCAGGCACCTGCCAGTGAAACGGGTTCATTTAAAGCATAGCCATTGAATCCTTAATATGAGCGGATCCTCCAGAAGACTCAGCTAGGGGAAAGTCAGTAAGACATTTGATTTTACAGTTAGGAATTAGGTAGCTTGACATGATTAGCAGAAGGAAAGTGAAATGCCAGTGCTTAATCTACAGAGAATTTACACACCATTTGGAAAAATCATCCTGGGCTTAGACAGTACTTGTGGAAAATTCAACTAACTCTCTTTATAAGCGCATTAGCTACAAATAATTGTTTTCATATTATTTAGAAGAGATCAAAATATACTGTGAGGAAAAAAGACATGTGAAACCGTGAATAAATTCACTTGCTCACTTTAAAAAATATAAAAGTTTGTGTGTGTATCTAAGTGCATCTGTGTGTGAAGTTGAGTGCTTAAAAAAAGTTTGTGAGAAAGATCCATGTAACAGTCCAAATAGCTCTTTTCTGAGTATTAAGAGAACGGAGTCGAGTCTATAAAAACTAAGGTCTTTACAAGACATACCATACCAGTCATTTTGCTTTCTCCAACATTAAAAAAAAAATGATGTTGCTTTGAATTCATTTTCAGAATCCTTTTAGTGATATCAACACTTGTCATGGTGTTGGGAGAAGAAATGTCTCTCTGAAATGTGGCCATATTCTTTTGGAACATACTTGTTAAAAAAAAAAAAGCAACTTTTTGAGGTTGTGTCATTTTTAGATGGACATTTTTACATACATCAATTTTTGTAACCTTTTGAACATTTTTTCTTTCTTTCCTGTTTGTAATTTCACATTAAGAGTCTTTTCCTTTAGAAAAAGGAATTTAGTTGTTAAATACTTTATTCAGCAATCAGTTTTCATACATTCTAAATAAGTAAGGAAATTAATAACAGGTTTCTGTTCATCCAACTTTGGGTTCAAGACACAAGTGTCTCCAGGACTCTCATAATACTGCTTTAGGTATCATTAAATAATTCTGGCCTGCATATTATTAAAGCTTACAAGAGCTGGTGTTAGTGAATCTCATTTGAACTCCTTGAAATCTGTTATTTATACCTGAAGCCTTTTCTTGTATCCATTAAGAAAAGGTACTCTCATGTCTAGAAGTCTCAAAGTTGATTAATATGAGATTTTAACACTATTCTCCACAAAACCCCAACCAAAAGGGTGTTTACTGCTAATTGTTTACTTGATTGCTTGTGTCTGTCCTGTGGTCTCATCGAAATGAACTCCTTTTTCTACATGCATGTGTACTGAAAAATAATGTTTATTTTTAATTAGGATAATGAATACAATGGTGGTCAGATAGGAAGCCTAATAATATTACACCATTAAAATAAGGTGTCTCAACATTGCAATGCACCCTTTCCTTAAAATTTGAGATTTTAGAGTTTTAGTAGACACATTTTAATGTTTCAAGCATAGTTGCTTGATTCAGATTGTTTGGGTAAAATACAGGATTTGATGCTTCCATACCACCTGTGTGTCCTTGGGCTCAACAGGGACACTTATACAATCACAACAGTGAGATAGGTGCTTGACTCCTGTTAGCTGTTCAACAGCTGTGGACTATTTTGAAGGTCAGTTTTAGTGGGGAATCAGCTTTGTACATTTTATAATGTACACATACATTCTATATAGTCCTACTAGCGAATAATTGGGTAGTTAGCATATTGAATAAGCAGAATGTCACAAAATCAACTTTATTTAGTTGTCTCGCTGGTCTTTTAAATCATTTGAGAGGCTAATCCTCACCTTGATTCTTGATGAAGCTTCCATCAGACCTCATGACTTCCTCTCATCTTGAAGCACACAAAAATATTCTCTATCATTTTTTAAACTCAATTCACTACATCGAAATGGTCCAGTCCCCAAAATTTATCAAAATATTCCATTCATTTAATATTATATCTTTTCCCAACCTCTATCTTATCATTCTGACAAGCACTGACACTTGTGGTGGGGAGGGCATGGCAGTCTCCTTTTTTTTTTTTTTTTTTTTGCCACCAAACAGTGGCCTAACTCCTCAAGGGTGCTGATCGAGGTTTCAAGTTCTGTCAGGGTCAAGAGGTACTGGCTGGAAGAAAGAGTACAGGGATAAGATAATTCACGACATGATGCTTTCTCTTATTCATATCCTTCTCCAAAATAGCCTCATTTTTATATTTAACTTTATTTTGTTCCTTCAGAATCAACGAATTCAGTGTCACCTGGTGAAAGTTTATTAATAAATTACACAGAGTGCCAATCAACAGACAGCTAATTCTCACTGCATAATGACAAATACTGCATGATCTTACTTATATGTGGGATCTAAAAAAGTCAAACTCATAGAAGCAGAGAGTGGAATGGTGGTTACCAAGGGCAAGAGGAAATAGGAGATTGAAGAGATGTTGGTAAAAGGACACATAGCCTCTGTTCGGAAGAGCGAGCTCAGGAGATGTATTGAACAGCATGGTGATTACAGTTAATAACAATTCATTGTATACTTGAAAATTGCTAAGAGACAGTAGATTTCAAATATTTTCCCTAGAAGAAAAGTAAGTATGTGAGGTAGCAAATATGTTAATTAGCTTGATTTGGTCATTCCACGATGCAGACACATATCAAAATATTCTATACACCATAAATATATACAATTTTTATTTGTAAATTAAAAATAAAAATAAAAGTTCTAAAAAAAGAAAAAGACTTGATTTCTATCTCTGAATATACAAATCTTTGTCACATTTTTAGTTCAAGAAACAATTCTGACACCTCCCTAACATTTGGAATTATTCTCTCATAAAAACTTCAAGTATTTTATTCTCTTAATTTTGATAGTAAAAAATTCCCATTAAACAAGTCTTCTTGCGATAAGAAATTTATTTATTTTGGGTAGTTTTGATACCAGCTTACAATTTTAAGCTATTTAATATATAATCACATGATTTTAAAAAAATGTAATAGAATATAATTAGCCAAGTGTGGTGGTGTCCACCTGTAATCCCAGCTACTTGGGAGGCTGAGGTCGGATAATCACTTGATCCCCGGAGGCGGAGGTTCCACGGAGCTGAGATCTCACCACTCCACTCCAGCCTAGGCAACAGAGGGAGACTCTGTCACACATAAAAAAAGTAACAGTATATAGAAAATTTGAAAAACAGTTTATAACACAGTTTCTCATAAAGGAATGGAAAATATTTTAATTTGATTGCTACATTTAACATATTTGTAATAACTCTAGCATAGAGGATTGAGAAAGATTCTTTGGCCACAGTACCTGTAATTGATTGATAATGTCTGCTGTGGTACACAAAGGAGTGCCATATATATGCTCTCCTCATCCTAACATTGCCACTAACCACATGGTAAGAATTTCTTTCCAGTTATTTTTTTCTATGTATGTTATTTGTTTTGTTATGATTATGGTGCTAAGCAGCAATTCTAAAGTACATATATGTGCATGACTCATGAACCTCATTTCTGCTTCTGAATTTATTGAAATGACTAAACTTTTATGAATTATTCATTAGTATACAAGATGGTCAGGAAGATTCAATCACCTTTAAAATTTCATGTAGAGGAAAATACACATAAGCAAGAATGCTACTTATATTAACTCTATTAGGAAGTATGTATTATGTTAAAGAAATTATTTTATTAATTTAAAATATTTGATTTGAAATTTTGGATTAAAAATTAGTATTTTACCTTTCTTAACATTTTAACTATTGGAAGAAATTTTGTTAAGTTCTGGGCAGAATATTTTCCATTCTGTCACATTTTCCATATGGGAAAATAAGCTTAAATGAACCTTATGAAAGGCATGAAAATGGGCTTTATTGATGCCCAGCTCCCCTCCCAAAATATACGTTTACATGTCTATACATGCGCGTGCGCGTGCGCGCGCACACACACACATATATATTTAAATATTTTATTTTGATTGCCAGCTTTTTCTTTAGAAATTGCCACGTAACTAATATATTTTAAAGATTGAGGTAAATACTCTATTTTAAAAAGATAACACTAATTATACATTAATTGAAGCTTATATTCTTATATTTTCTTCAACTTTTTAATTTGAGAAAATTATAGATTCACACACAATTGGAAGAAATAATAGAGAGGGATCACACATACCTTGTACTAATTTCCCCCAGGGCTTACATCTTACAACATTAGTGTAATGGTATCAGATCATAACCAAAGTATCAACATTGATAAAGATACAGAACAGCTCCAACATGAAAAGTATCTCTCCTGTTGCCACACCAACTTCCTTCCCTATCCTTTTGCTATTTTTACAATTTTGCCATTTTGAACATGTTATACATTTGACACTTTCTATGAGTTCCACATCCACAAATTTAACCAACCAGGGATCAAAAATATTCAGAAAAATAAAATATAATACAATAATTAAAAAAATTTTAAATACAGATTAAAAAATATTTGCATTGCATTTATATCATATTATAAGTAATCTAGAAGTAATTTAATATATGCAGGTGGATGTATTAGGTTATATGCAAATACTATTCCATTTTATGTATGGGATTTGAGCATATGTGGATTTTGGTATTCCTGGGGATCTTGGAACCAATCTCCTGCAGACACTGAAGGATGACTGTATACATGAAATCACAAAATATTTAATGTTTAGGGATTGACACTTTTCACTCAGCCTAATTCCTGGACATGTATCTAAGTTGTGGGTATCAATGGTTTGTTTCTTTTTATTCCTAAGTAGCCTTCCATTGTACATTGTATAGATGTACCGCAGTTTGTTTAACCATTCACTCAAGAAAGGATGTCTGGTGCTTTTCATTTTTTAGCTGTTACAAATCAACTGCAGTGAACATTTGTGTACAGATTTGTGTGTGAACATAAGTTTTCATTTATTTGAGACAAACACACAAATGTTCAATGGTTGAGTCATATGGTAATTGCATGTTGAGTTTTATAAGAAATTGACAAACTTTTTTTTTTTTTTTTGGAGATGGAGTCTCACTCGGTCACCTAGGCTGGAGTGCAGTGGTGTGATCTCTGCTCACTGCAACCTCTGCCTCCCAGGTTCAAGTGACTGTCCTGCCTCAGTCTCCCAAGTAGCTGGGATTACAGGTGCCCACTATCAGGCCCAGCTAATTTTTGTATTTTTGTTAGAGTTGGGGTTTCACCATGTTGGCCAGGCTGGTCTCCAACTCCTGACCTCAGGTGATCTGCCCGCCTCAGCCTCCCAAAGTGCTGGGATTACAGGCATGAGCCACTGCACCTGGCCCAACTGTTTTCAAGAATGGCTGTGCTAGGTTGGGCATGGTGGCACCTGCCTGTATTCCCAACTACTCCAGAGGCTGAAGCAGGAGTATCTCTTGAACCCAGGAAGTTGAGGCTGCAGTGAGCCATGATTGTGCCACTTCACTCTAGCCCGCACTCGACAAAGTGAGACACTGTCTTAAACAAACAAACAAAAAACAAAAAAAGAACAACTGGACCATTTTGCATTCTCACCACCAATGTTTAAGTAGTTCAGTTTCTTCAAATGCTCACCTGCATTTGGTGATGTCACTATTTTTTCCCCTAACTATTCTAATAGATTTACAGTAATATCAATTGTGGTTTATGATTTTCATTTTTCTGATGGCTAATTATGTTGAACATCTTTTCATGTACTTATTTTACATTTGACTATTTTTTCAGGGAAATATCTTCCCATATATTTTTCCTAATTTGTAATTAATTTTTAAAAATTCTTCAGTTCAGAGTTTTTGTATATTCCAGATACTGGGGTTTTTTTTTTTTTTTTTTTTTGGTCAGTTATGTGGTTTGCATGCATTTTCTCCCAGTCTCTAGTCTGTCTTTTCATCTTCACATGAGCTTTTACAGATCAAAGATTTTAATTTTGATAAAGTCCAGTTTGTTTTCTCTTACAATTTATGCTTTTGTTGTCATTCTAAACATTTTTTACCTGGCCTAGATCCCAAATTTTTTTATCCATTACGAGTTAATTTTCATATAAAATGTGAGATTTAAGTTGGATTTCAATTTTTTGACTATCGATATACAGTTGTTCCAGCCCCATTTGTTGAAAAGGCTTACTTTTTTCCATTGAATTGCTTTTGCACCTTTGTTAAAATCAGTTTAGCGTATTTATATTAGTCTGTTTCTGGACTCTTTATTCTGTTCCATTGATCTGTGTGTCTACCCCTCTGTTAATACCACATAATATTGATTATTAGCTTTCTAGTATGCCCTTATATCTGGTAGAATGATTCACTCTACTGGCTAGAATCTTGCTAGAATTTTGATAAGACTTGCATGCAGGAAACCTACAGATCAATTTAGGCAGAACTGACACCTTTAGTATGTTGAGCACGCCAACCTATTATCGTGGCATATCTCTACATTTACTAAGATCTTTCTTTCATCAGCATTATGTAATTTGCAGCATATAGATATGATATTTATTTTGTAGGTTTACACATAAGTTTTTTTGTTAATTGTGGGATTTTGGGGGTAATTATAAATTGTATTATGTTTTTAATTGTGGTTAATATTTTTAAAAATTGTTCAGTATTTCTGTCATTTTAAAGATGACTATATGACCATTCACTTTTTCAGCAATGCTTAAACTTTTGTCATCATTTCTTTCCTTCCTAAAGAGTTTAAATACAAAACAGAGTGAAACCTAGAACTGTTACTACTAACAGAAATGTGTAAAGTGATCTAAAGCCATTATAGCCATATTGTTTGAGAGAGTAAGGCTCAAGCAAATATGTATGACACAGACTTATGGACAAGAGATACACACACACACACACACACACACACACACACGCTGGATGATAGTTTAAATAGAATATCAGCTGGTTAAATTTATATCAATATAACTTTTCAAGCATCCCCCTTATTATACATGTGCTTATATATAACACACAAAAGGATGAAGGTAGTACAATATGTATATTATGAAGTAGGCAAAAATGTATCAGAATATTTTAAGGGATAAAATTAACATAAATAGAAATTTCATATTATTCTTTTCTTATCTCAAAGGATCATTTTGCATACCCAAAAAATGTGTGCATTACACTTTTGAGATCTTAGGCTTAATAATCCTATTTAAAAGGCGATGACACATCTTGATCTAAGTGGAGGTCTTAAGCATTGTGGTCCAAGCCTAACCCAGTTCTATATTCTATATTTGTAATGATGTGTTTTCATTTCTCCTCTTGTCAACATCCAATCTATTATGTACACATCAGGTGATGTGATTTTTGTAAAATTTACATTGGATGATGTCATTCTTCTATTGAAAAACTGACAATGGCTTCTTAAAGTATATAGGAAAAAATATCCATCCCTTTATGATAGCCTACATGATTTAGTACAGCCTAACTCTCCTCCTGTATTTCTTCCTCATGTCTTCTATGTTACCCTTACAGTTCTGGCCTTCAGTTTTTTCCTCAAATAAGCTAAGCTCTGTTTTCCTGGCCTACACTATGGTTTTTCTACATCTTCCCCTCATTGCTTCTTCTAACGTAACCTTAAAGTTGTAAATTAAATGTGAATTCCTTTATGTTATCTTCCTTAAACTTTCAGTTTAAATTGGGTTTATCTACCCATCTTCTCAAGCTATTCTTTATCTCAGCACCCATCCCCCATTACATTAATGCAAATGGTAATTATTTTCCTTGTTCTCTTGCTTTCGTTTCACACTATTTCCCTGCAAGTGGCTGTAAGCTATAAGAGGGCAGGGTACATAAGTCTTTTGTTTACCTTGGCTTATAATATAGGTTCCATAAATGTGTGCTGAGTGAACGAATGAATACTGAAGACACATAGAAGTTAAAAAGAAATAAATCTGGAATGTATGTTTAGAATTATGTTTGACCTATAAAATTAATTGTGTATAATTTTCCACAAATGGCAGAAGATCTTTGCAATTTTTCTTGACTGCATATTTACCAGTATTATTGTGGTTGAAAATTTTGAAAAGAAAGATGGTGTCCAGAAACACAGAGTTGGGAGCTTCGGTACATTATTTTCTGATTAGACAACTTCTGAGGTACCATGATCCGTTTAGATGAGTATCTTTGCGCCAATATTTTCTTTTTTTTTTTTTTACTGAGGTATCACTTACATGTCATAAAAATTCACACATTTTGAATGTAGTTTGATGTCTTCGTAAGTGTATAAGATCACGTAAATACCACTAATATCAAAATACAGAGCAGTTATTAGAGTGATATTTTAAAAAGGAATGTCTCTTACCTGAAGTGTATGTGGAAGAAGATCAAAATTATGGGGTGACTAGAATGTGTACTTAATGGAGATTGGTTGAAGAAATTGGGCATATAAGATAGGTCTTCTATTTTGACTTGGAGCTAATGTAGGAGTGAAACACGACACTTTTTGTCAACTTTTTGAAGGACCATTACTTGAAAGAGGGATTTAATTACTTCAGTCTGTTCTTAAGCAGAACAGAGACCAATACATAAAGATTACAGGCAGGTAGATTTTAGCTTACCTAGCGGGAAGATGTTTTAGGAACTGGTGCTTCACAAAGAAATGAGCTCCCAATAGTTAAAAGGATTTAACCAACAGTTAAATATGTTAGGAATCTTGTAGCAAATTTTTCCTAATCAGTAGAGGTGATGGAAGACGATCTCTAAGCTGGCTCTTCCAAAGTATTTGTTGAATAAATGAGATCACTGGGTTAGGAGGTGCAGGAGGTGAAGTACTCCAAGGAGAAGTGGGATTTGAGTTGAAGTAGAAAGCCTTTGGGGTTTTCAATTACATACAGAGAAAGGTAGGTGGAAGGAGTATTCAGAAGGAAAACTATCAGAAAGGCAAAGATATGTAACAACACATATCCATTCAGGTAGGATTGTTCTAAATAACCACTTAGATTTTATGGATCACAGACCACTGAAATAGGAAGAAAAAGTGTTCTCTCACACTGCTTTTTAAATATTATTTTATTTCTAAAATAGATTTAAAAGTAAGAGAAGAAAGAGTTTTATCTGCTTGTACAAATTCTCTGGTCTCTTAAGCAGGACTAATGATCTTAAATTTACAAACAGCACATAGCTACAAACAAATATATATTTTTCATTTAAAAACACCATGTGCATTACCTTCTCTTCCAGGCAGATAATGGGCTTTTTTCTCTCATAGTTCAACTGACAAAAAATTGGTAGATTTTCTTTATAATATGCTATTATCCTAAAACTCAAAAGTAAACCCAAATGCCATCAGTGGTTATAAGCTGTGATGTGTTTGAAAATGGAAATTTGACCACTTCAAACAGCAAAATCTTCATTTCCATTAGTTTTATGAACTGCCTGATTGTAGTTCAGGATAAAATGTACACTATTCTGTAGCCTGCTACGACGACCCAGTCATGATGATGGAAACAAAGGCAATTATTTATACTAGAAATAGCATATTTCATTAAGCACTTCATGCATGAATAGAGCCACTTTGGCGCACATTGCCTTTTATTGGATTTATACCCTCAAAGTCATAGACAGGTCTTCTATTTTAGCTATGGAGATTTGTCTTTGGACATCTTTCTTGTATATATCTTTTAATCATGCATTTTATACACAATGCTTTATAAATCATCAACATTCAATAAACTAGTCAATTGATCTGATAATCATCTTCCAGTCAACAAACAAAAGACTAATCATTAAAAAAAAACAAAAGTAAGTTGTTCCTTATCACTTTAGCAAAGGAAAATAAGGACAAAGTTCAAATAAATGATTTCTATAGGCCCAAACACAGGTAAAAAGCAAAGTTTCATAGACCTTTTCAGAATTTTGAGGAGTCATCAAATATCTTATTAGAAATTGAATGATCTAGATATGGTTGTGAAACAATTTTACTTTAAAAAATGATAAAGTTATGAATCTGAATCTCCAACTAGGGATCACACTAGACAAAATATAGGCTATTTTGTTTTACTTATTGACATGTGAGTAGAAAGCCAGAAGCTTTAGACTTTTGTTATTCTTAAGGGAAATAACAGCAAATATTCATGACCAAAATGGAAGTGTTTACCCAGAGTGTATAAATGAAAGTTCTCAAAATGCGTTACTAAAACATTTTTCCTTTCCCATAGTTCAGAAAAGCAGACTTTAATTTTAAAGGGAGAGGATCTTCCTGCTTCTAGATTCGAAGCCTTCACATACTTCCACCATGGATCTAGGAACAGGCCCTTGGGGAAATCTGTAGTCTGAGAATAGGTTATCTGGGAATAAATCACCCAGGCTTGCTAGTGGTTTGTATTATTGCAGACTGAAAAATCAGCATACCTGTATAATCCCTGGTACCTTTTCTTGTGCAGTAGAGTTTTGCCACACCCATCTGGAACACTGTTGGAGGTTAAGTCTACCAATTTTCAGCTATCTTATTTTGGATAAGTTACCTAATTATTCCAAACTTTAGGTTTTCTCCATGAAATGGGGATAACAATGTTCATTTTAGGACTGATGTGAGGACTAGAGAGAGTACATGTAAAGCACCAACCTAGTGCCCAGTTCGTGACACATGAAATCCATGTAAACCATTATATAAGTCAGTAGGTGAGATATAAGTAGAAGATCATTATCATGTTAGGTAAGAAATAATATGACTCATTTGCTAATTATTTAATCAAACTTGAGGGAAACCAGATTCAGTTGTATTGGAGATTCTGCGCATTTAATTCTAAAAATTCTTATCTACATCCATTTTTAGTCATTCATTTAATAAACCCTTATTAAGTGCCCAGTATGTTTCAGTAACTATTCTAAACCCTAAGTATATAAAAATGAATAGAATAGGGCTTAACTCTCCTTTTGCTCCCATTCCAGTGGGAGAGACAAATTCAAACAAAATGCATTAAGTGCAACTACAGAGGTACAGGCAAGGGCTGGGAGAACTTAAGGAGCAAGTATTGAAATCCTCTTAGAAAAGTCAGGAGAATTTCTAAGAAGAGGTAAGAACTTGAGCTAAATTTTAAACCATGAGTAGCAGTTTGCAGGCAGATAAAGTGGAGAAGGACATACCTGAGAAAGAGTCCAGCATATGAAAAGCAGGAAGTTGAAAAAAGAGAAAAGCAAGGGAGAGAGACTGCATGTGGCTGAGTACATTTTTTTTTTTTTTTTTTTTGAGATGGAGTCTCGCTCTGTCACCCAGGCTGGAGTGCAGTGGCCGGATCTCAGCTCACTGCAAGCCCCGCCTCTGTCTCTTATACACATCTAGATGTGTATAAGAGACACCTCCCAAGTAGCTGGGACTATAGGCGCTCGCCACCTCGCCCGGCTAGTTTTTTTGTATTTAATAGAGACGGGGTTTCACCGTGTTAGCCAGGATGGTCTCGATCTCCTGACCTCGTGATCCGCCCGTCTCGGCCTCCCAAAGTGCTGGGATTACAGGCTTGAGCCACCGCGCCCGGCCCCAAGTACATTTTTTTATCACATGATGAGAGTAGAGGAAAGTGAACCTTAAAATGAAGATAAGGGCCCTGATACCATTCCCCTTAAATTCAAGTGACCCTGAAGATTGTTAAGCAGGAATCAGGCATCACAGCTGCATTTTCCAAAGATACACTGGCATCGGCATTAAGGACATATCTAATGGACGGCCAGAAAACCCAGGGAGACAAGTTAGAAGTCACAAGAGTGCTTTCACTCATAAAATCTGTACCTGATAGTTTAGTGTTGGGGAATGACTGTTAATTCAAACCCAATTAATTTTGACATATTTCCACTGTGTGTAACTACCTGTCAATGAAAATTGTCACTATTGCCTCAAAATATTTTTTGAATTATCACCTTCCCCTGAAGTCTTTTGTTCAACATTGCAAAAATAAATTTATAAGGTGATTTGAAGAATCAAATATAGCTGTGATTTTGTGTTTGTATAGGTTTTTGCCCTCAAAAAACTTTTTTTCTATTTGTGAAATTATGCTATGCAAATGTGTATAGCATATATGCATTTTAAAATAAAAAATACCTACATACTCCATACCAGCTTAAGAAGTAAAAGTTTACCAATACATTTTACAGGTGCTTGTGTGTCCTCCTTATCACATTCTTCTCCACCCTACTGTACTGAGTTTTGTATGCCTGTTCCCTTATTTTTTATAAGGGCTTAGACAGTCTTCTAATTTCTTTGTTTAAGTTCTCCCCCCATCCACCCACATGCCGACCTAAGACAGGATTAAGATATCTAGTGTCTACTCTATGTCTGATTGACATACATGAGAATATTCCCCAGTTGGTATTATAGCACAAAGTTGGTGAGGTGAAAGCACATTTTATGTTAGCACAGACTCAAAAATACTTGGAGCACTGGAATGCACATATGTTATCTTTGAACTACTGCCAAATCATAAGAGAATGTAAAGAAATATGAAAACTACTATATAGAATACGATATTGTCATTAAGATCAGACATTCTTTGTTGTCATTGTCATTCATGTTTTATTTGAAGCAATTTTGACTTTATTAGTTATTGCTAAAAGATTTGAAATATACCTTTCTAGGTAAGCAGTAACTGTTTTCCAGATCTTCTCTGATTAGGACATTTTACATAAAATAGTTCCTGTAAAGCTATTTAAATAATGACCAACATAGAATAAGCCCTCAACAAATGTTAGCTAACAATATTGTTGTTATTATTATTGCTATTGTTATTATGCCAACTCTACTATTCCAGTGATGTAGATCCTATTTTCTATTGAGAGAAATACAATAGTGGGAGATGGTACTGTATAATTTGTTGTAATCTTATTCCATTGATGGTAAAAACACTTCTTTCATTATTTTATTTTGCATACAGGTGGGAATTCGATGACCCTAGAATTAAATGTTTTGTGGGCAACCTTTCTTTTTCCATTTCCATCAATGTAACCATTCCTTAGTAGGCTGTCTTTTTCATATTGTTTAAAACACGAAAGGACCATGTAATAGGCATTACTGCTGCTCATCAGTATCCCTTTTCTTTCTGTGTCCACTGAGCTAGCTTGCATAGCTTTTGGTAAGACCAGGTGACCAACTGACCAATGAAATGTATCCTTCCCAGGTGGAGGCAATGAAAATCCCTGGAGCAACATTCTCTAGTCAGTATTTCTTCAATTTTAACCATGAAAATTGTTTGTTGAGAGGGCGGAGCAGTAAAATTCAAACAGGTTAGATTGTTACGTTGCCACACAGAGGACAACTGCCCAAAAGGACAACTGTCCTGACCTGTAGCACACTTTGCATGAACCAAAAATCAATTATAGATGCTAAGCCACTGAGATTTTGAGGTTGTTTGTTACCTAATCTGTCTTGACTAATACAAAGTACTACTTTATTTTTCATGCATAGCTAATCTGGCATTCTTGACTTCAAAGAGAAATAGCACATTCCTCATTTTAATGGACTATCACTGTGCTTGTACCAAAAGGATGAAAACTTGAGCAATAATATTTATTGCTGTTAAATTTCACTTTCTATTATTCAGTGTTCTAATACTTGTTTCCAGATATTTAAGAACATATAATAAACTGAGCTCATTATTTTACCAACTTAACACAATAATACCAATAATCACAAAACAATTTCTTGCAGAGATTAGCTGGCTGTGAATATACACAAATAAACATTAATCTCGGATCTCCTTGACCTCACAAATGAAGTCATCTAGATTATGATGCTCTTGTCATTAATTATAAAACTAGGACCTCATTTGATATCTAACATCAAACTTAATCAGGTTAGTTTGTAGATGGTGGATTGTTGTGGGTGGAAAGGTATATCCAGGAATGAACAAGCCATAGCAAATGCTGATAGGACAGAATTTGTGTCAGGCAGTTTAGGCCAAGTTATGCTGCAGTAACAGCCTCAAAGCAAGTGGCTTACAACAAATCTACGTCTCTGTTCTAAGTCACATCTGTTCTGGAATCCAGGCTGAAGGTAGCATTTGCTATCTGAAACATTGCTGGTTTTATGTCAGGGAGAAAAAAAAGTATTAGAATCACATGATAACCTATCTTTGAAGTATCACACATATCTTTCTTCACATTCTACTGGGAAAAGCAAGTTATATGGCCAAATTTGATGGCAATGGATAGGGATAGATATTTTTTCTACAAGGAAGGGCAACAAATATTTAGAACAGTAGTTATTCAAAGTAGACCAAGGTTAAACTTGTGAGGTTGGGGTAAGGATCAGAAAGGTAAACCTTCTGGGATTTCCAAGAACACAAGGTCAATATAAGCAATGCTTATAGCAAATTGGACAATTGAGAAACAATGACAAATATAATCAGGGAATCTGATTCTAATCTCTATTCCATACTGAAATAAAAAGTATGAAGCCCATATGAGGAGGTCTGAGAAAAACAAGGCACCAGTTAAATATTGATAGGATTAAGACTAGAAGTTCTGAGACAGATTTCCAGTTCTAAATCAGAACTTAAAAACAAATCAAACTTTTTAAAATAAAAGAATTTCAAACATAGTTAAAAATAAGGTAACAATGAATCTTCCATATGCTTATCATCCATATTCAACAATTATTAAAGTGTGCACAGTTCCATCTAAATTACTCCATTTTCTGCCTCTGGTTTATTTTGAAGTACATCTCAGACATCATCTCATTCATATCATTCAATTAGTATTTATCACTAAAAGATACAGTCTTATAATTTAAACATATACAATTATTATAATTTGTAAAAGTTAAAAAAATTGCTTAGAATTTTCAAATACTGAGTCAGAGTTCAAATTTCCCAATTATCTCACTTTTTTCTTTTAATTTGTTTGTTTAAATCAAGGACCTAGTAGGTCTATTATTACAAATAGTTTTCATGTCTCTTAAGACTCTTTCAAGCAATAAGTTCCCCCCTCTTTATTTTTTATTTTCTGTTTTCATTTTGTGATTGTTGTTATTGTTGAATAAACAATTAAATTCAGAACATTTAATCTGATCTGTACCTGTGGATGTTGACTCTAACAGAAGGTGTGCAGATAGAGGCAAATGTAAGCACCTAAATTGACCAAGGAGTTCAGAGAAAAGATATCTGGAAAATTATGACTTGTTATGACCTCCATTTATGATGTGCTGAAGAAAATGTGCCAGGATTTTGCAGGTACTACTGTCATTGTAAACAGGAAAGGTATAATGCTCAAAGTATTTCATTGCTCTTATTCACGAAATGCTGGCTAGATCACCTTAGATCACTGTATTTTCAAAACAGTCCACAATAATATGTTCTGTTCTACAACTTCATGAAGAGAATATAGTGCAAGTGACTTCTCATCTCAGTCACGATACATCTTCTGCCGGTGTTTTCTCTCTCAGGACTCATGCCTTAGAAGCTCTGAGCTAGAAGCCATCAGGCTGGAAAGACCACATAGAGATAAAGAGGAATGCTACTAAGTTGTCCAGCCCCCAGCATTTTAAATCTTTCCAGACCAGAGACCAACTTGTAAATTTGTAAGCCTTCAAAGGATTCCAGCCCCCAGCTTTGAATAACCCCAGCTGACACTGACTAGAGTATGTAGTCCCAACCAAGGTCTGCCCAAATTGTGATTTGTAAGCAGAATGAATATTGTGCTGTTTTAAGTACCAAAGTTTTCAGTTGACTTGCTACCTTAAATTGGTACCAGCTTGCTGATAAATTGGTGGTTTGCTACTAGCAAGTGGTAAGGAAAAATGAGTAACTGAATATCTGGTTGTGCTTTAGCTCTGCTGCTTTTAAGTTCCATCAAAGAATTCAATTTGGTTTATTTCATCAGGTATTTATAGTTTTCCTACTATGTGGCAGATATTATATACAGAAAGAAATAAAACATGGTTCCTACCAGCACATAGCTTACAGTTTAATAAAATTGATTATCACGGCATAATTTTCAAGACTTCATTAAATAGAGTGAGTGTTAATAAAAATATTCATCACTTATTATACATGCATCATATTGCCAGACATTATACTAGATGTTTTACATAATTATTTCACTAAGTCTCGAATTAATGTCATGAAATAAGTATTAGGAGCTTCACTTTATACTTGAACACACTAAAATTCAAAGAAGTTAAGTAAATAGTCCAAGGTTATCTAGTAAGTAAATATCAGAACTGGAGTTTCTACCCACTTCTGCGTGAGTCTTTTAAATGACTGTTTTTTATTGTTATTGTTTTTCTATAACAGAACCTTTCAAATATCACAAGCAATAAGTTTCAGTTGAATGAAGGAAGGTTTATTTATTTACAGGTTAATTCCACCCTAATGCTAAATGATATTTAAAGTAGACTCTTTAAAAAGGCTTGATAAACATGAAAGTCACATGAATATGCACATACATAGTGTAAAAGGATTTCGATTGGGATGTTTCCTATTCCTTTGAAGTATGCTATTGGCCCATGGATGAAAAGAAAAATTGTAAGCATGGCAGCACTAACTCATACCTACCTACAGTGAATTAGAGGAGGCATCCCTTAGGTAGCTGTAGCTCTGCTCCATGACCTGAGGTTTCATCAGCACTAAACAGAAGAGATTTTAGTCCCCATTTGCTCTCTTAGTCAGGTATCTTTGTCGACAAAGATCCACAGAATCAAGCTTCCAACAACTTTGTTGGAAAACTTGCCCATTTTCTGGCTAAATACTCGTACTGCTCTTGGCACTGAGCAACCATCTTACCTTCCACCGCAGTCTTTGTGAGATGATTGAAGAGAACGGAGAGAATTTTTTCTAAAAGTGCATCATTTATATGGTAAAGCAGTTCTCTCTACACAAGCCAAGTGATAAAGAAGAGTGAGTCTTCAGGAGAATAATTCATGGAGATTGCAGGTGCCCAAGAGAAGAAAAAAAATCTGAAAATCTGCTTACCTGGCTGAATGGTTGCTAAGTTATAAAATTTATAGTTTTCTTTTATGTCAATTGAAGCACAAATTATAACAGTATTCTTGGAAGAGGGAAAGTTGAGATATGTTCCCTGATAACCAAAGGAGAATATGAACTTGGACCTGGTCTCTGCTTCTTATCTGGATATTTCTGAAGGCAAATATAATGTATTATGCCTACGAAGAAGATGGGAGCAAATCAGAGTCAACTTACTTACCCTCAGCTCTTAGAGTGTAAAAGGAAAAACCTGTCAGTTTTTATGTCTCTCTGTGATGGATGTGAGGAGGTGAGAGGTGAGAAGAGAGGGAAGTTATGTTGGGCAGCCCATGTGAAGTGAAGCTTTTCTAGAGAGAAAGTGTAGATGTGGAGAACCACCAGAGTTGAAGGAATTCAGGATTTCCCCTCTCTGAAGTCCTCCTGTGTGGCAGAGTCTTAGGGTAAAGCTAAATACCATTTTCAAGAAAACCTTCTATGAATTAAAGATCTGGAAGAAAACCAGGATAGTTCCAAATGGACATGCAGCTCCTTTCTACTTCATTCTCCTCCTTGCCTCCAACCTCAGAGGTGCCAGACCCCAAAGAAGAAGCAAGCCTAACAGGAAAACCCCAATATTAGTCCCATTACTTCAAATTCTTTATGTCCTTCAAGTAGCCGGGAAAAGGAAAAGGTACAGATTCTTCTTGAATCAAATAGAAACTGAAGTTCTAAATTAGCCTAAAATCAGGTTTAGTGAATGAAAGTGACAAAAAGTTGTAGAATTCACAAGATGTAATAAAGGTCAGTCCTGCCTCTCCCCAGCACCATCAATTTCCCCTTTATGGATCTCTTCTATTAGCACACAAATATGCTATACCCTCAATAGCAAAAGGCTCCCTTACCTATACTGCTGTTCAACTTCTATCCTGTTGCCCCATTCAACTTTGCAGAAAAGTTTTGTTAAAATAGTTGACTAAAATCACTTTTTCCCCATATATTCTCTTTCAACACAACCTAACTGGACTTTGGTCTCCATCACTCTACTCAGATTGTCCTTATCAAGGTCATAAATAAATCCATGTTCCAAATCAAGTTGTCACTTCACTGTCATTTTCTGAACCTCTCCCAAACATTCAACATAACAAACCTTTCCTTCTTTCTTGAAACCCTTTTTTAAATTTGGCTTCAGGGATACTATGATATCATATTTTCCACTTCTTTGTTTGCTTCCTATCCTCCACCTCTAACACTGGAGGGCCCTTGGGGCATGGATCTGCTCTCTTTTATCTTTTCTATCTAGATAAACTCCTTAGGCAAGTTTTTTTTAGTCTTGGGGTTCCAGTAAAACTCAAATTTATCTCCATTGCTAATCTGGCATTCCTACAGGCATTATTCTAAGGCTTTGTAAATCAAAATATATCTTAAGCAAAACTTTTATTCCCCCTCCCCAAAGAACAGATTCCTGAGGCCCTATTCTTTCCTGTCTGTGTAAATGGACTCACATCTGCCTGTTGATCATCATAATTCTTGGAATTATCCTTTATTACTCTCATTAGTTTTCTTGCCATCTCTTCCATAAGCAAGTTCGGTAAATTCTGCTTGCAAGATATATTCGACATGCATTCAATTATCTCCATCTTCCCTAATTCAAGCCATCTTCTTCTCTTTCTTGGACTACTGCAACAATTAGCTAAGAATCCTGTTGTTTATTCCCTGATTCTTCAATTCTTCCCACTGTAGCCTGAGATATATTTTAAAATGCTACACTGTATACATATTTCCAGGCTTAAGACCTTCTAGGAACTTCTAAGAGAACTAAGCTTATTTCTGCCATTTGACCTTTTCACTAACTCTTCCTTTGACTTGCAATGTTCTTCCCATAGATTTTATCACGGCTAGCTCCTTTGTGTCATTCAGATCTTTGCATAAATATCACATCCTTAGAGATACCTTCTTAAATCCTCAGTCTAAATTTGCATTCACTATCGCATTGCACTCATAATTTTCTACCAAATACTTACAACTACCTGAGAATCTTCTTGTTTATTTGTTGGTTTTCTTCTACCTGTAGTGCAAACTCTGTGATAATAATGACATTCTCTCCTTTTTCTCCTATGTCTGAGAATTCATACCTATTTCTGTCATGTAGTAGGCATGCAATACATATTTTTTAATTAAAAAAATTAATAACCCTTATAGGAGACATATAAAAAATGTAGTTGAGAAATGTTTACCCTCCCTGCATAACCACCAACATTTAGGAAACTGCATCCACAATCTAAAAACTGATGCCATAGAATAAAAAGCAGTAAGCATTAAGTTCTGCTTATTTAAGTAACCACGAAGTAGCAAAAACCTAGAGAAAATTTATCGAGACAAAGACCACATCAATTAGAATATTGTCAGAAAAAAAATCAACGTAGACAAAAGGTCCAGACTAGAGTAGGTTACCAAAGTTCTTGAATCTGTTGTGTGAAGCATGTAGACACATTTTATTAGTAACACTTATGAGTCACAAACAGCAGTAAATAGAAAGGCAAAAAGCTAACCACAAGGTCAAATGCTGTCACTAAAGACAAGTTCATAGTAACCCCGTTGAACTGGAGTGGCATTGGGAAGTGACAGGGTGACATCACAATAAGTACATTATGTTGCACTCAAGAAGAAAGCAAGACATGGGGGAAATATTATATAAATAGCAAACAGACACATAAAAAGAAAGTAATTGCAATTGTTGGTATCCAGAATGAATAGATGATGCATTTGGGCAGGTAACTTTATAGAATTAAATACTCTCTACCCAAACGGGGACAGCTGGCAATTAAACAAATATTTTTAGTAGCACATTTTGAAAGCAGAGAAGAAAGAACATCTAACTGGTCAATTTGGTCAAATTGTTCAAAGTATTTGGTGTCAGGTGCTCAGTTTCAGTCAGATCCTTGAAATTTGTACTTCACCCACATAAAATACTCAGCTGGATATTTAAGAACTAAGAACCCAGTTTGTTAACACATTTTTTTTTCCTGGCCTATATATTTAGTTTTATCTAAATTTGTTAGATTGCTGCATAAAGAAAGAAGGGTTTTGCTTCAAGTAACATGAACTTCATTCATTACTGCTAAGTTGAGGCTGTAATTGAAACGGAAAAGGTTCCCGTGTCCCCTTCGAAGGGCTTGCCATGGGACTGTGGCTCACTTCTTCACTGTCCTGCCGCTCAAACCTGTAGGCGAGCATACAGACAGAAAGGCAGGCTGTGTGGCTCCAACCCCACCGCAGTGTCTAGGGGTGAATGTTTACAACTCCTGAAGCCCCAGTGGGTGTGTGTTACAGGGTTCTCTCTTAGTTTGCCGTCTATAGGCAGCTTGTGTTAACCAGCTCAATTAGACCCCCTTTCTTATCGCAAGAACAGAAAGATTTCTGTATCCGGGGGTTTCTTGCCTTGGTGTACTGAAGAATCGGTTCACACGTGGGCTTGGAGAATGAGTGCAAGGTTTTATTGAGTAGAAGTAGCTCTCAGCAGATGGGGAAGCCAGAAGGAAGACGGATTTCCCCTAGAGTCTGGCCACGTAGCCTGGCGGACTGCTTCTGGCCAAACTCTGCTGCGTTCTGCTGGTGGCTGGCCTGCCATCAGGCCGACCAGGGGCTGTCCGCATGCTCTTCCGCCAGGTGTGCTGTCCATGACCAGCCGCTTGTATCTTCTGCCAACGTGTTCCTCACAACGTCCAGCCGTTTGTGTGTCTGCCTGCTAGTGTCTCCGGTTTTTACAGGCCCAGGATGGGGGCGTGGTAGGCCAGGGTGGTCTTGGGAAATGCAACATTTGGGCAGGAAATGCCTTTCCTCACCTAGCTCTGTCGGGGTGGAGCCCTAGCCAGAGACCACCTTTCTCTACCCAGCACTTCCCTTCACCTCTTCCGTGCCATTTAAAGGGACCACGCTCTCGCCTTCCCAACAGTCCCCTATCATCATGACTGAGCCTTAACATCCTTATTCCACAATGTGCATTTCTCGAAACACGAAGGACAATAGAAAGGGCCAGGAAAAGACACAGTAAAATACCGAAACTTATCAAGACTCTTCAAATAAAAGATTGAGTCCTCAATTTTTAATATGAATAAAGAGAGCAGTTCTCACAACAATCAAATGGTTCTTGACTGTCAGGGCTTGCTTAGCATTGCACAGGATGAAGGAGACAGAAGGGTTGTGTGCACGCAGGGAACAGAGCTCCGAGAGTCTGAGGAGAGGAAAGGATTATACTTAATAATGGATATATTTTTGAACTCCTTAGGAATGTTTTGTTGCCTTGTGACTGCAGAGCACTGTGGGATTTTGCCATTCTGTCTTTCCCTAGGGTCTTATCATGAGATTGTTACCTAATTAGCACACAGCACATTCTTGCCTATGTTCTATTTGCACTGCAGATGCTTTCATTTCATATATCATTCACAACCTGCAGCAATTATAAAGTAGTAAATGACCTTATGCGATAATTACACTAATAGATCTGTATTGTTTCATTTGGAAGACTGTTTGGAGAAAAGAGGTGTCTGATAAGTACAGATTGGTTGCAATTATATTCTTTCTTTAAATCTGCAACAGAAAGCAAGAAAAAAGGTAACTTTCGGTCATAAAAGTTGCATCATATACCCAATCTGAAAAAATTGTTAGGTAGAGAATTCTCTTTCGAAGGAATATATACTTTTTGCAAGTATCTCAATGTTGTACCGTTTCTTGGACCAACAGTATTTGGATTTATCAATTAGCCCTGGCATTTTAATAAATCAATAGTATCCTTATCTGTTAGAATCAGGAAAAGAGAGATTATTATTTCCCCTAAAACTAGTCAAAAACCAGTCTCATACTAATTGTAAATTTCGATGCATAAGGTATGATTCTAATCTTTAAAGTGGTTGAAAGCCAAATAAGTTGCAATTTTCAAAGGAAGTGCACACATAAAATATGAATGCTAATATAGAAGAAAATGAAACAAAAATAAAAAGTCAGTGTTGGTTTCTTCCCTCCTCACTCTTCCACTCGTGCAATGAGGCACCTTATGAAGTTGTATTGAGATGGTTTTTAGAAAGGATTTGTATCATATGAACATACTAATAAAATAATCTGAAATTTTTATAGCTAAGTAAGTACTTATGCTTTCTTTGTTAACTTGATCTCGTTTTATTGCCTTTTAAATTGAGCCCACAAAAATCTTTACCCATACTTTCTGGATTTATTGCAAAGTGTGTGAAAACTCTGAAGCTTACTCGACAATATATTAATTAAAATATACTTTTAGCAACTAATTAAATGTGATAATTTTAGAACAACTTTCTATACAAGTTTAATCTTCATAAAACATGAATTGTCTACACAGATGGAATTTACAAAATCTGGCTTAGTCTCAGTTTTACTTTCTACTGACCAGAAGCTTAAAGGTGAGAGATGCATGATAGCAGTTTTCTGTAACTTAAATCATTGTTGGTGGATGAAAACAATAATTAAAATGATAAATGTGATAGAGTGAAGAAAACACTTTATACTTAGGAAAGATGTGTTCTAATCATTGTATAGCTAATGCTTCAGTGGATTTGAAATGATTAAACAAGAAAAACTTTTAGCTATACTGGTAGTGATATTCTCTTGAAA
>NW_012099210.1:5971264-5974646 GCF_000951045.1 Mandrillus leucophaeus
GGTCAGGTTTGTTTTCAGGCTGCCTGGCATTTTTTTTTTCTCTTCCTTACCAGTAGCTCTTCTCATAGACATTTTCTTCGAGTCTTTCTTGTTTAGTCACTGAGGGCTTTGGTGACCCACACTCCTACAGGGTAGATTTAAACTTTGCTTCTTTTGTAATCTCTGAAGGTTTTTTTTAGATTCTGTTATGGCAACATCATGGGACTTACTTCCCTTCCCACCCCCGAACTAGTTGCCATCTGACAGAATCAAGAATTGCATTATTTCATTCTCTTCTCATCATCACTATTGTTATTTTATTTTTTTAAAAAACCACACATTGTTCTTCTCTGCTCAAAGCTTGGCATTCTGAACTCTGAGTAATATTTCAAATGAGATGAAATGATGTAGTGCACCACACTGTGCCAAAATGAAATGCTTGCCCCTTCTAATCAGTGCAGTTAAATAAGACAGACTTTGTTGAATATCTTATTATAAAGCATTCCTAAGTACACATTTTACATGTAGCTGAGTGAGTAAACAATTGGAGTACTGTAAGTTGCTTCACAGCATAAAGCTGAATAACGTATTGAAACAACTTCAAGTACCATCACTCAGAGAACTAATGTGTTTTCTTCATTAGAGAAGTCTTCATATGTCACATTCTGGGAAATTGAGAATCTAATTTAGACATTTTTTTTTCCCATTTGATATTCCTTACCCCTTTCTTTTGTTTGACAACCATAGTAGAGTTAATCAGCTACAGTAACTCAATCTTCTATTAGCCTTGCTAATCATGCAAATACCCTTTCTGAAAGTCATCCTTGCATTTTTAATGGCAACACACCCCACCCAGATGGTGGTGAGAGGGTAGGGGAGAGGGGTGGGAAGAATGACAACTTGAAATAAAATAATAATAAAGAGAGTTTTGGTCATCTAGCTCACTGAGTAGCCAATTGGCTGATTTCCTGTACAAGAGGATGGGAACACAGGAATGTGAGTAATTCAGTTCATCCATGAGCTTTAAAGTCAGATGAATTGCTTCAAAGTTCTGACTGCCATTTGCTAGATTTGTAACCTGAAGCAAGTTACTTATCATCTCTAAGCCTCAGACTCTTCTTCTCTAAAATGGGATAATAGTAGTCGCTACTTTTAGACTGAGAAATTTAAATGTTACTTTATTTTAGTCTTTGCAAAAAAACATATAAATATTTCCTAATGGTTATTTT
Source organism: Mandrillus leucophaeus (assembly GCF_000951045.1). NCBI lineage: Eukaryota > Metazoa > Chordata > Mammalia > Primates > Cercopithecidae > Mandrillus > Mandrillus leucophaeus. The sequence goes on from NW_012099210.1 coordinate 5,972,473, forward strand.
TTATTGATGCTGCTGCTGTTAGTGTTATTGTATAGAGCTTTAAACACATATGATGAAAAATAGCAAAGATGGTTACATTTCTTCAACCAAGTCCAATGCTTAAGCAAATATTTCACTAAAAGGATTAGCTAGAAAGAAATCCATTACTTCATCTAATTCCTTTTTTACCTATCATCCTCTTCCTTAATATATACAATATATTTTAAAGAACAAATGGTTTAGCAATACTTTTCTAGAAAAGATAAACTTACAAAATGAAGCTTGTGTGTTTTCAGAAAGAAGAGTAGTTCTTAAAATAAAAGTATATAAAAACATTGATTTTGACCAAAATTTTACTTTTTTTGGCTTTCATTTCAGTTTCCTCACTTGAGAAAATAAGCCTGGTTATTTTTTGGCCTATGTTGAAACATCGTAAGTAGAATGAAACAGCATAATTTTTTCCCCCTGGGGTTCAAGAGTTTATTTCTTTTGATACAACAATAAATCAACTGACAAAATGGAATTTCTTTGCAATACATATGCAACAAGTTAGACTGCACGGACAAGTTGAACTTCAGTTTATATATAGACACTCTGGAGCATTTTATTATAAAGCAATAGTGCTGGGAAGCCTCTTACAGGGGTAACTGCACGACTAACTATGAAAAGGATATATATGATTAACCAAGTAGAACTTAAAAAGTGATTTCTGCAGCTTTGAAATCATCTACACATGAACTCAAGCAGCAATATGTATTGAGTGAGTATAACATAATGCTGATGTAATTAATCTTTCTGATGCTATTTCCTTAGAAAGAATGGGGTGGCAGAAATTTTAAATGAATTGGTGTAATTTTGTTTTATTTTCAATGTAAATTGAATTTTTGAATCTAAGAATCCATGCTCAGCATCACAGGCACTATACTTTTATGTCATCACAGGTTTGGAAAACCCCATAACCAGATTTGTCTCTTCAAGAAACAAAAGCCAACTTTGTAGTTATAGACAAGACACACACGTTAAGCCAGCTCATATTTTCCTATAGCTTCTCTTTCTAGTTAAGTCTGCAAACTAATTTGGATTAAACTAAAACAGACTTTTGCTCCAAGCATTTTGAAAGTTTAAAGAGTTTGGCTAATTTTGGTTGTCTTTTCAAAATATTTCTTATATGGCTTCATGTCTGTGTCCTGGAAGGGGACCAATATATGCTTAAATCTTTCAAGAAGTTGCTCTTTTCTTCTGCCCAGGATTCTGAAAGGCAGCAAATACGTGGAAGTTGTAAGTCTTTCTGCCTGCTTTCATCAAATGAGATGCCGGACAAAGTTCATTGTCACTAGGATTCAGAGTCATTGGGGGAAAAATGTAGAACACACTGCATTAAAAAAAATTGTCATTCTTCTGATATTATAAAATTTAGTATGTACTTAAATCACTTTTTAAGGAAAATGAAAAGACACGTATGTTCCAAGTCCTTTGTCATCTTTGTTCCTCTCTTGTTCATACTCACTGACTTTATTTCTTGCCAGTTAACCTGAAATCACACTATTTTAATTTCTCGTTTAGATTCTGTGCTATCATTGGTACATGGTACTACACAGTGATGCTGTTTAAATGAAGAAATCTACTCTTCTAAAAAATCTTTGCCACTGATGCCACATACAAATACCGTATGGACTAGCTCTCAGAGCCAAAGCAGGAAAAATCGCCAAAGGGTAAAAATAGTTCTTGATATGATGATATGCTGCTAAAAGCCACATGGTGTTTGGGTGCAGTATTTCACAGTCAAACAATCATAATTTCATGCCTAAAATGTGCATGTTATTTCAGGAAAATACAAAATCTGAGCATTGCACATTTGCTACAGAATGACCAGTGAGTGTTGCTATAATGATTTGTTTTTCTTTTACAAATGAATATTTCTTGCTGAGCCTTTTCATGCCATATTGCCTGGGGCGGCAATGGAAGTAAGGACAGACTGAGGTTAGAGTCGGAGGGAGTATTGGGGATGTCTGGTCTTTTCTGCTAAATTTCTGTAATGCTACAAACTAGGTATAGTATAAAAAAAGCTTCCCTTTTTGTTTTCTTTCTTTCTTAAAATGTTAAGTACTGTAGTTCTCGTCTTAGAAGAAGAACTGGGCTTTGTGGGGCCGGATGGTAAGAGACAGCTTTTCAAAAGCATCGTTTTTATCTTTCTC